>NC_043716.1:9103127-9120160 GCF_006229205.1 Suricata suricatta | reverse complement strand
ATAGTTTTCATCATATAGGTCTTTTACATTCTTGGTTAGGTTTATTCCTAGGTATTTTATGGTTTTTCGTGCAATTGTAAATAGGATCAGTTTCTTGATTTCTCTTTCCGCTGCTTCATTATTGGTGTGTATAGAGTATTATGTCATCTGTGAAAAGTGAAAGTTTGACTACTTCTTTGCTGATTCTGATGCCTTAAGGTAACATGTATTGAATTGTTTCCCAATTTTCTTCACAGAGGTTAAGGAGGGATTTTCTTTCATTTCCTCAGTATGTTACACTGAATGTGGATCAGTTATTAATAGCATTCTTTATAGCTTTGTTATAAACCAAATATGCACGAGTTCATGACAGAATGTCTACATTGTGTAATGTGATTTCTAGCAATTTTAAATGAGATTTTAAAGGTTTAAAATTCCTGAAAGTGATTTCATATTTGCTGAGTTATTTCCCAGTTTTTGACTTTGCTGCTAGCAGACAGAGGGGCATTGCCAGAAAGCACTGTTCTCTAGCAGTTTCCAGAGGTACTGGAATTATCCCATCGTCTGAGATGAATCTCTTCCGTTTCTGTGGGAGACCAGAGGGATTCTTGCCCAGAGCCACCAAGGAGTGCTGACTCCTGGAGGCTCCAGTCTTCACTTCCTCAGCTTTGTTCAAGTGGCGCCTTGCCCAGGAAGCCACCCGGGACGACCTCCTGAAAACTGCAGTCCCCGCCAGTCTGGTCTTCCTTCGTCCACTTTTTCTCTTTTCATAAGCACACCTCTCCTTCTAACACACTATAGTTTACTGACATACGTATGTTGGTCATTAGAATCGGTCTCCCCTGACTAGAAGGTAAGCTTTTTAAAAGCGGGGATCTCGTGTGTTCTGTTCATGGACGTAGCTTACCACCTAGAGACCCGCACTCACAGGCTGGTATGTGGGTAGTTAGAAAGCAGCCTCTCAGGGGCACCTGGGTGGCTCAGTCGGTTGAGCGTCCGGCTTTGGCTCAGGTCATGATCTCCCAGTTCGTGGGTTCGAGCCCCGCGTCGGGCTCTGTGCTGATGGCTAGCTCAGAGCCTGGAGCCTGCTTTGGATTCTGTGTCTCCCTCTCTCTCTGACCCTCCCCTGCTCTCATTGTCTCTGTCTCTCAAAAATAAATAAAAACCATTAAAAAATTTTTTTTAAAAAATTAAAAAGCAGCCTCTCAGACTTCTCCACTTCCCATTGACCGTGGGTAGTCAATAGAGATAAGCTAGGAAGTCAAGAATGAAAATCTGGGGCGCCTGGGTGGCTCAGTTGGTTGAGCGTCCGGCTTTGGCTCAGGTCATGATCTCACGGTTCATGGGTTCAAGCCCTGCGTCAGGCTCTGTGCTGACAGCTCAGAGCCTGTTGCCTGTCTTCAGTTTCTGTATCTCCCTTTCTCTGTAACCCTCCCCTGCTCATGCTGTCTCTGTCTCTCAAAAAAAAAAAAAAAAAAAAGAATGAAGATCTTACTGAGCTCATTAGAGCAAAATTGTTTATACTGATTTTGTGGGTCTTCATGTTGAGGGTAAAAGGCCATGGTGCCCTTTGAAGGTGAACCTTAAAGGTTGTTACGGGGAAAGGCCATGGAACAAAAGGAGAAGAGGGGGTCTCAGCCTCTGGTTATGGGGTGCTGTAAGCTGGTGATAACAGATGATGTTCTTTTGAACAGGTATAAGAGTTTGGTCACTGGGCCCCGTGCAAGAGGAGTCATTGCTGTCCTCTGGGTCCTTGCCTTTGGCATTGGACTGACTCCATTCCTGGGGTGGAACAGTAAAGACAGTGCCATCAACAACTGCACAGAGCCCTGGGATGGAACCACAAATGAAAGCTGTTGCCGAGTGAAGTGTCTCTTTGAGAACGTGGTCCCCATGAGCTACATGGTATATTTCAACTTCTTTGGGTGTGTGCTGCCCCCACTGCTCATAATGCTGGTGATCTACATCAAGATCTTCATGGTGGCCTGCAAGCAGCTTCAGCGCACTGAGCTGATGGACCACTCAAGGACCATCATCCAGCGGGAGATCCACGCAGCCAAGTCCCTGGCCTTGATCGTTGGGATTTTTGCTCTGTGCTGGCTGCCAGTACATGCCATCAATTGTGTCACTCTTTTCCAGCCAGCTCGGGCTAAGGACAAGCCCAAGTGGGCAATGAACATGGCCATCCTCCTGTCACATGCCAACTCGGTTGTCAATCCCATCGTCTATGCCTATCGGAACCGAGACTTCCGATATACTTTTCACAAAATCATCTCCAGGTATGTTCTTTGTCAGAGAGATGTCCTCAAGAGTGGGAATGGGCAGCCAGGGGCACAGCCTGCTCTCAATGTGGGTCTATGACCAAGGTCCTGGCCTCTTCAAGAAGGCACACTTTCACAATAAAGGGACAGACAGAACGTGACCGGCTGATTCCCATTGTTAAAGACAGCAACACCTTGTAAGCAGATGGGCTGCCTCTTTTAAGTACTTCCCTGGAGTTATCACACACCTAGCTAATATGTACAGGTTCACAAATGTATTTATGGTTCTTTCTGGCTGCTCCCTATTTGGATGATGCTGACGGCTTGAGTGGATTGTAAAAGTCGTTTTTTGGGTTTTTTTTAAGAGTCCGCCTCTTTCATGGTAGAAAATGAAACTATTTTACTGTGAAACACTGTGAACTATTATAATACAAGTATTTTTTTTAACTTAGAGGCAATGAAATAATGAGTTGGGACATATTACAAATATATTTTATTCCTAGGAAGGTGACCAGGAAAATTAAAAGTTTAATTCTTTAGTCTAGGAAACTGCTATATTTATTTGGGGAAATGATACTGTAACAAGTTCTGAAGTACAATATCAGTTAACAGTTTTCATAACATTTTCCCCACATACTGAGAAGCCATACCATAGAGGAAGAAACTGGAGAAATGGGATTCCCTCCTCTACCAGATTGCAGCTTCCCCGTCCAGAGTTAGGCAGTGAATTTTAGTTCTCTACCAAGCTGAAGTTTGGCCAAGTTAGTGGAGCCCAAGTGTGAAAATTTTAATAAATAAAATCCTAGAACTATGTATGTGTATTACATGGAATAAAAATAAAAGTTAAAAACAAAAAAACAAGCTCAGGGTGCTGAATCTACCTTCTATTCTTTATTCTGAAGACTGCTTAAAAAGAGAAGTTTATACCCAGCCCAAGCTTCCCAAGTAAGAAAATCCTGACGAAACCCGAAGCTCTGGCCGCCAGAGAACACGGTGCCGTCTGCGAGCTGGTCGCACGGCACTCCCGCGCCAGCACCTCGTGTTTCCTGGACCGTAGGATCTCTCCCCTCTGTTCACTGCCGCAGAACCCTCACAGGGACACTGCAGAGAGCGTGCTCGGCCTTCCAGGCTCTGGCTCTGGCCATGAATGGCTTTCCTTAGTAAGTTCTCCTGGGCGGAGGTGGCCTCGTCTTCACTGCCATCTGTCCTTGCCTCCTCTTGGGGTCCAAACAAGTCCCATCCCCCTCCTTTCCAAAACTCTCCTCTTGTTAACTCTTTTGCGTTTTCTTGTTCAGAATGGAAATCCCTAGTGGTTTCCTTCATTTGGCTTCTTATAAAGCTCAGAAACGCAAGCAGAGCAAAACCAGCCCCTTCCTTGCTTCAGATACACCTTTCTCATAAAACCACAAGCTTTTTTGGCACCAACATCAAAGGGACCTGAAGCTCAGCGAAACTAGAACTCCTGAGTCCTTTTATAGTTGCTGCTGCTTAGCCACAGCTCTGTTCTGCTCTTGTATTGCTGCACAGTAATTTCTTGGACCCAAAGAAAAGAAGTAACACTTAACTCATCTAAAGTTTTTTTTAATCAGTTTCATATACCATTCCAACCTCTTAAATAAAATTACTAAGTGCTTCAGTAACCTATCTAATTGCAGACAGGGTGTGATGCTAGGGTTTGTTCGAGTCTACAATGCTTGATCCCACCTCAGGAATTTGTCCCGGGGCCTCACGGGCTGGTTCGGATTTTCCAGGAGAACGGTACAGAGCTTCGAATCATACACACATCGTGGGTTGCAAACCACAGATCTTGTCCAGGAGGGAAGAAAGACAGTAGCAAGAAGTCTCCAGAAGATTATTTCGCCTCTCTTCCATGTGAACCATGTGTTTCTTGGTGGGACTTCTATTTTGAAAGATAATGATGCTCAATCTATACCTCTTATGCTTTTTCTTTCTTCTCCGTAAATAATACATCAGTCAGTTGCTTGTCAGAGACCTTCAGCTGTCGACAGGTCCCTGTCACCTGGCTAAGATAAACTGCCAAGAGATGCTTGCACTGAAATACAAAATGCAAACCTTTAGAAATCGGCAGGGTCGAGCTCACCAAGACCTGTCACTGCATTTAGTAGGAAAGGAGTGGGGCACACAGATTACAGACTCGCTGCCTAAAAACTGCGGATAAAGTGACACGGGTGTATTCTTTCCTGGAAATCAGAGGGGATGGAGGCAGCTTTGCTTTGCCTGTTGTTTTGCGAAAGTTCAGGCCCAGCCAGCACAGGGTGTGTCGCCCACAGTGAGAAGCAAGACCGACCCCTCGTTGTAGTGTCTGGCTCTGCCTCTTCCTTCCGGCCTTCCGAAAGCTATTCGCAGTGATGCCTGAGACTCCTTGACCCACTGTGTTGCTCAGTGCTCCCCACAGATTGTGTCACTTAAATCTACCCCATGAGGGCAGGTCTTGTCCCCACCTCACCCACGTGCCGAGAGTCTAAGCTCCCTGACCCACCGTGAGGTACTGTGGGGGAGCCCTCAGACAGCAGCCTGTGGGGAAGTGCCAGGCCTTAGGGCACAGAACACACCGCCACTGCAGGGGCCCCACTTTCATCCAGTCATCTTATAGGCGGAACAAACTTAGGGCACATCGGCTGTGAGTGCAGCCTGTCAACAATGAGATGCCCAACTTCCCACTGCCATTCCCAAGATGTTTACCAAGTTCACAGTGTAAAAGGGGAAGAATGGACTGGACACTCTAATTTTCTTTGGCAAGACTTACAAAACAGCTCCCTGCTCTTAGGTGGGTAGTGCTTTCTCCTTTGGAACAGGGAGTTGTGTGACTCTGTCTTGCTCCTGCTTGGTGCTCTGGGCTCCTGTGAAATCGGCAGAAATATTGATGTGCTCTCCTGCCCCGTGTGAAAGTCAAACATGGCTAAGTGCCAGGCTGTCTCATGGCTGTCGTGGGGAGAAGCGCCTCGCGGCTGGAGTTGGGGATATGCAAAGCCACCAGCTTGCCGACCACCATCGTAGTTCATGGTTTCGTTGGGCTAATTCCCCAGTGCCAACTTTTGAGATTGCTTTGTTGCCCTCCCCAAGGCTTCACCTGTGACCTTTTAAGTAAAAATTCGGGAAATGGACGTAGATCTAAAAAATGACACTGCATTTCGGGAGGGTAAACCCAAAAGAAGACTAACTGAAATCCAGGACAATAAACCATTTGTTTCAACAGGCAGTAGAGAGCCCCTTTTGTACAACTCTCACAGCACGCTGAGGGCCAAGAACTGCCCTCCTCATCCCACTGCCGCGGGAGAGCCTCCCGTCCTCACCAGCAGGCCGTCGCTCTTCCGCAGCACCGAGAAGGCAAACGCGGGACATGAACAATAATGACAAGAAGCCAGACATGTGTACATTTTACCGGAACTTCCAAGTACCTGTAAAGAAAAGGACAGATGGGATCAGACTTCAAAAGGTGCACTGGGAAAATGCTTCCTTCCCCTCAGTTCATCCACCTGATGACCGGAGCTTCTCTGCGCGCTGTATCGCCAGGGACCGCAGGAGCAGTTCACACAGGAGATGAAACTCAGTCTCCCCGTGTGCAGGTTCTGTCCGTGAGGACTTCATATAATGAAACAAGGCTTTCCGGCTAGTTAACCCGTCCACATGAACCACTTTGTGTCTCCGCCTGGTGATTTACAGGGTCCACTCCATGGGCTCCCCAGAAAAGAGGTGGGTGGGCAAGGTCCCCTCAGAGACACTTTACTGTGGTGTTCCTCAGCCTCTGGTACTGCACATCATGTGTGTGCCTTTCTGAAGCTTCTGCCACACACCCAAAGTGTGCAACAGGTAAAGAGCAAGCAGTGCGGCAGAAATACAGGTCTTCAGAAGAAAGTAGGAAAGGCCTCTTGAAAACTGTTTGAGAGCAGGGAGAATAAATAAAGCAAAGAATCTCGCAAAAGGGATGACTCAGCTGCTCAGGGTAGAGGTCTGGGAACGAGGCACGCCTGGATCTGCCGACTCAGCTCGACGGGAGGAGGTGCAGGTATGCGGAGGGCTGGGAAGAGGCCTAATCTAAGAACAGATGGCCTTGCTGGAAGGCAAGGGACAAACAGGAGATGTCCTGTGAAATTATGATGTGTCTGTCGTGGTCAAACTTGGAGAAATCACTTGTTTAAGCCTCTCCACCACTAGGGAGCCCACACCAGAAATGTTAAGGGCTTCATTCCTGGAGTTAATTTCCAAATTTGATGTGTAAAATCAGTATCCAAGGAAGCAGAAATATCCTGAGGGTTATTTTACCATGAGATGCCACTTAAGAATTTGCCACACGGCTTTCAAGTTAGTTTTAGGCTCTAAGACGGCAATCTGAATGAAAAGGCCAGGATAAAAACAAAAAAGGAAGTCAGCACTTCTAAGAGTCTTCCTCTTTCTTCCCAACAAAGAATAAAGCCACAGGTAAGGCTTCGGCAGAAACAGCAGTGTTCCAAGTGTCGTGCCCGTTTGTGGAACTGACAGCAGCTAGAAAGCAGACTGTTTTCCACTTAATCCTGGGGAAAGACCCAATATGCAGCAGTCATATGAACAACTTGTAGGTCTCCACAAACTATTAGTGATGAATAAAACTTTAGATTTCTTCCTTTACCTATCTCCTACATCTCTTCTCTCTGGATTTAAATTTAAGCAGGCACAAGCCTCTGGAATTCTACATGGATGTGAAATGGCTCCCCAGTTTCCTTGTTTTTGGGGGTCCCCAGTCCATGAGAATACCCTGATGCTGAATAAACACCAGGTGACTTAGGGATGTGAGGAAATTCTCCAGAGGTTACCTTGCTTGACCCTTTCAAAGGTGTGCTAAGACTACAAGTAAAATGTTCAAGTGCCCAAGGCAGTAAATACTGTCGCGATAGCAAATTTTGAATTTGCTTCTTCCTTATCTAGCATCAGATAATAAACCCAATAATCAGGTAAAAATCTGAGTCAGAACTGGAAATTGACCTCAGGGATCATCTAATTCAATTGCTTTATCCTTCATGGAAGAATGACCTCCCCTTACAGGAAATGCCTCCACTTCTCCCTCTCATAATCTGGAATGTTCATCCCCAGAAGGAGACCGCTTTTAGGAAAAGAAACATGTGGGAAATAGGATACTGAGACCCACGAGCAGACTCGTGTGAACCTCACTCAGAGGAAGCCCGCCCTGCTTCCAGTTGGTTCTAAGGAGTATGACCCACCTAGATGGCCATCCGGTCACAAGCAGTTTTATTTTATGATTGCTCCACACCTTTTAGGAGCCATCATAGTGCCTAACTGTATTATTTATTGTTCCCTGTGTTCGGTGCCTTTCTCTGAAAGAAGATTATACATTCCTGCCCTCTTAAATACCCCTGGCTATGTGACCTGCTTTAGCCAGTAAAATGTGAGTAGCCAAGCAGAAACATTAAAAACTGGCATACGCCACATCCTCTTTCCTTTCTGCTATGAGAGCCACAATATTCCAGAGAAGGGCTGCCATGCCAGCGGGGATCCCTGAGTGAAGATGCAATCAACTCTCAATGGACAGGAGGCATGAATGAGACACAAAACTGTTTTTGTGAGCCTCTGAAATTTGTTGACCACAGCATAACTTAGCCTCTCCTGACTGAGCCTCCCCATCCCTACGTGAACCAAAAAAAGTTCAGAGAAGCATCTCAGGTGACAACATAGTGGTGACTTTGCAATAATTACCAGTGTACCTGGAGGATAGTAAGAATATTAGAAGGTTGACCTATGGAAAGATGGCTAGCAGGATATCAAGACCATGTCTGACTCAACTTTTATCATGTCAGAGAACCTCTGACTAAAGCCAAATTCTGACTATATTAGTATACAAGGAAACCATTAAGGTTAATTTGAGGGTGTATGTAAGGTTTCTAAGGCCTCATTTATTTCAAAGTCCAAGCTGAGAGCCACAGTACTAGGAAGTTAACATTTTTACGATGAAGAAAGCAATGGGATGTGGTACAGGATGGGAATAAGGGAAGTTAAGCAAGCCGTGGCAACCTTGGGAGAAACAAAAAGTCAACAATAATGAAGATATCTGAAACAGAATCTTTCAGATGTTAAGTAATGACTAGATCACGGAACTGGAGGACTAGAGGTGCAGATCAAGGGTCACGCTCGTGCTGGAACAGAGACAAAATTCTGAAACTCAACGGTGTGGGAAAACCTCAAAGGCCTTTATTGTTCTGGGTACTTTAGCTACATAGAAACGACAAATAAAAACACTAGGCAGAGAAATGGAAACACCTCGTCAGGCACAGTATCATTTAATCGCTCTGATCCATTAAGTCTTCTGTCCTCTAGTTCTGTGACCTAATCATTACTCAAAATCTGAAAGATTTTGTTTGAGATGTTTTATCTGTTAAGTTTGCCCCGACAGAATTCTAATAGGCAGCCTCTTTTAAGTACAATCTGAAATTTCTAACTGCAGCACTCAACATTAGTCAGCCCATTTTCCTTGAATGAAAGAACTGAATGATGAATTTGCCAGATCGGTTAAGTTACGCTACCATGTGAAACGGCAGGTTCATTCACTAAGCAAAGGCACCAAGCATCACTTTGCTCAATTCACTAAGAATTAACGGACATGGTCTCAGCTCTGAGAAGTTCAACATACATAAACCAGAATCCAAACCCTGAAAGTTCCCCTCTTCCTGGTCTTCAGCAAGACCTAGATTACATACCAGAGCTGATGGCTTCTTTACTCCTTCCGAGCCAGACACACAATGCCAGTATTTAGATTTCATTCACAACCTTCTCTTTCCTCAATCTCACGGCACTTACATGGTCTCATACAGCTATACTGGGGGTGGAGTGGGAACGGAGTGTGGTAACATTTATATATAAAGAGAGGCAGTGAAGGGTAGCAGTTACAAGTCCCAGCTACCAGGTGTGACTTAATTTACTCTTCTGCATCTCAGTTTCCTGAAAGATAAATACCTTGTTGGGGTTTCTGGTGGAAATTATCAAGAATACATGGAATCTGAGTCTTTCAGAGTCTGATAAGAGGCTATTACTTTACAAATCTACCTATCTTAATTTTGGGGAGGGCAAAACTAAGGTACAAGTAGACTTGACCCTTAATAAATACTTCCTGACAACAGTTTTGAAAGATCGTTTCTGACAGATCAATCTGATCAATCATAGAAGGACCTCCAAAGACATTTGGGCTTTTGCTTGTAGGCGAGAGATAATGAACAAGATGAAAATATCAACCCAGTTTTTGAAAAGTGCCTGTTCTCAAACCTGGGAAGGCAGAAGTCTACTATACTACATTAGACTTGAGAGAACAGCCTCTCCACATTATTGCTGGTTCTATATGCTGCTCCTGGGCAGGGTTAATAAATATTTATCTTATCTTAATTACTAATACACTAATTCTACTAAATTGGGTCAAATGTTCTTCAGTAATCCAGTAAATACTTAAGGCTGGTCATCAGTTTCCACTGGGATTCATGAAAACATTCTGTCCTAAGGGATTTCTTGCTGAGATAATCCCCGCCTGTGGATTACCTGGTAAGCACGCCTCCCACTGGGTGATGTGATTAAGGTGATGGACTGCCGATCAACAAGGTCCAAGGCCTGAATGGCTGATGGGCCAAAGATGAACTTCAGCCTGAGAAACAGAGAGGCTACAGGTTAGACTGCCGGACTCGCACGGTCACCTCAGCAGCTTCGCCCAAAGATCATGACTGGCAGTTGTAAAAAGTTCAACTCCTTTTAATTTGAAAAAAAAGACAATATAGGAAAAACCCATGTAATCAACCCCCCAGAAGGTTACCATGTTTACAGATAAAACCTGTTTATACTTCATAGTGCTTCCTGTTCTTATTCCCAACTTCCTTTCATCTCTGAGGCAACTGCATGCATTTGTTGGTTTACTTCCTAATGTTAATGTTTTATTTTATTATAATACATTGAATATGTATACTTAGCACACACACATATACATACAGTATGGCCTTATAAGTTTCTTATTACTATTTTTTATTTTTTTAGTTTTACTTAAATGCAGGGGTGCCTGGGTGGCTCAGTTGGTTGAGCATCCAACTTCAGTTTGGGTCACAATTTCATGGTCTGTGGGTTCAAGCCCCACATCAGGCTCTGTGCTGACAGCTCGGAGCCTGGACCCTGCTTCGGATTTTGTGCCTCCCTCTCTCTGTTCCTACCCTGCTTGCACTCTCTCTCTCTCTCAAAAATAAAGATTAAAAAATTAAAAAAAATTTTTATTTAAATCCAGGTTTGTTAACATATGGTGTAATAATGGTTTCAGGATATAAGTTTTAAAACATAAAAGATATAGTGTAGGCTTTTTTGGCAACCTGACTTTTTCCTCTCAATGTGTTTTTAAAAATGATGCATGTTATACACACATATATATTCACACACCTATGTATCTATTCATATATTTATTAAGATTTTATGTTTATTTTACTTAAAGCTTATTTATTTTGAGAGAAAGAGCATGAGCAGGATAGGGACAGAGAGAGAGAGTCCCACGCAGGTTCCATGCTGTCAGTGCAGAGTCCAATGTGGGGCTCAGGCTCATAAACTGTAAGATCGTAACTTGCGCTGAAATCAAGTCGGATGCCTAACCAATTGAGCCATCTAGGCACCCCAAGGTTTTATTTTTAAGTATTCTCCATACCCAGTGTGGGGCTTGAACTCACAACCCTGAGATCAAGAGTTGCACGCTCTACTAAGCCAGCCAGGTTCCCTAATACATAGTTTTTAATTTAACGTTTGAATAATTGTATGTACATGCATCTTATTTTTTAGGTAATAAGGCATTTTACTATTTTAAGTAATAGGCATTCTGATCATTTCTACTTTACATTATAAATAATATTCAGTTATCCCCGGACATGTCCCTCAGTGCACATATATGAGAATTCTTCCTGGTTATAGAAGTAGAATTGCTGAGCCTGAGGATGTGTGCATTTTTCAACTTTAATAGATGTTGCCAATAGTTTTCCAGAGTGGAAACAGCAGACCCCCAGCACTGTATAAGAGTTCTATTTTCCCACATCCTAGCCAATACCAGTATTGTCATAGAGTTTTTCTTTTTTTTAAAAAAGTGTTATTTATCTTTGAGACAGAGACAGAGTGTGAGCAGGCGAGGGGCAGAGAAAGAGGGAGACACAGACTCTAAAGCAGGCTACAGGCTCTGAGCTGTCAGCACAGAGTCCGGCGCGGGGCTCAAACCAACAAACGTGAGATCATGACCTGAGCTGAAGTTGGATGCTTAACCAACTGAGCCACCCATGTGCCCCTTATCAGTTTTTCATGTTGACCATTTGATGGGTGTTAATTTGTTCTTTTTTACATTAGTAATAAAGGCTATCCACCTGTTAAATGATATGTCAGAAAAAAATTTGTTATGTGGGAAAATTCTTGTGTTAGGTGAAGAAGTTTGGGCACAAAGTTGGTATTTAGAAACTCAATCATGTTAAAAATGTTTTCTTAATCAAATTCACAATTATCTCAAAACAAAACATTTAATTTAAGTAAAAAGGCAATAAACCCAACTGTAACAGTGATTCTCACTGAGTGGTATGATTGTTGACATTTTTCATGTTTTCTTTATTTTCCAGTAACATTTTTTTTATGGGCAGGAGTTATTTTTATAAACAGGAAAATAAAGTGGCCTGGTTGAACTAAAACGGGTAAGTTAATGTTTTAAAGAACTCATAAGATCTAACACAAAACAAAAAGAGCTAGTAAGTCTTCAAAATTAAAATGTCTAATTTCTTCATTTTCCAACAAACCAGTCTCTTTATACAACAAACCATTAGAATGGGAAGAGTTTAAAATTTTTTACATTAAACATATGTATATGAAGATATGAAGATTATCCATGGACACAGAAAAATAAAATTTGATTATAATTTTATTAATCAGTTAACTTAAAAAATGAATTAATACAAATTTTTAAACCTGCCTTTTATAACTTTATTGTGAATACCTCTTGAATGCAGTATTTTTTATATCACTCTTAACGTTACAAAGAATTCCACTATAAAGATGAATTATTTACTTTTCCCCAAACTCCATTTTTGGAAAATTAGGGTTTATTAAATCTATTGTGAATAACTAGATTGCTTCCAGGTGGTTTTGTTTTTGTTTTTGCTGTTATAAGCAATACTGGATGAATACACTCACTGTAAAATCTTTATGAACATTCATGATTACTTCCTTGAGATACATTCTTTTAAGTGGAATTTATAAGCCAAAGAATATGTGTGTTTTAAAGCTCTTATTAACTGTCGTCAGATTACTTTCCAATTTACACTCCTACCGGCAGGGAATCGACGACCCTTTCCCCATGCCTTTGCCAACATCTGGGCCATTCTTACCAACGTCTTTTCTGTGGTAGCCAGTTTTATAGATGGAAAGTTGTGTCATCATTTTAATTTGTGTATTTATGATCACTAGTAAGATTTACCCTTTTCCCCAAAATTGTTGGCTAGTATATATTTGTATTATTTGCCTATTTTTTTTGTTTTAAAAGTAATTTTTTTCTAATAATAATCTCTATAAAAAATTTAATGGAGAAAAGGTTAAAATATTTTCTAAACCTAAATTCTATTTCTTTTCTTTCTTCCAAGAAAATCACTGGTACAGGTTGGTATACATCTTTCTAGACTTTTAAAATATAAGTGTGTGTACAGGGCCACCACTTAAGTGGCTCAGGAGGTTAAGCCTCTGACTCCTGACTTCGGCTCAGATCATGAACTCATGGTTCTGCGACTGAGCCCTGCATCAGGCTCTGCACTGGGTGTGGAGCCTGCTTAGATTCACTCTCTCTCCCTCTCCCTGTGCCCCCCTACTTTTTCTCACACTAAATAAATAGTGTACATATGCATATGTAATTAAATGTCACTTATTCCTAGGTAGCTTTCACCTTCTTGTTGCTATTGAAAATACAGTTATATTTTTTAACTTTGTATGTAAAGGAAAACAATTTTTAATTTCTGTAATAAACAAACTTTATTCTCTTGGTTTTTAAAAAGTATCATCTGGAAATAATGATAACTGTCTTTTCTTACAGATAGGTATGCTTCTAACTTCTTTTTCAGGTGTTAGGGTAACAGCTACAACTTCTAGAAAATGTTTACCTAAAGTGACAAATACAACAACACAAGAATGCCCTGCAATGTCAAATGTAGTGTTGGCTATTGGAGAGATTTTTAACAATCCTGTCAAGAAAACATTGTTCTTAGTTTAGTACGAGTATTTTTAAAAATCAGTAGTTAATCTTGAAAGGATGTGGCTTTTAAAAGACATTAATGGGGGCGCCTGGGTGGGTCAGCTGGTTGGGCACCTGACTCTTGATTTGGCTCAGGTCATGATCTCAGTTGGTGAGATCAAGCCCTGTGTCAGGCTCTGGGCTGACAGCTCGGAGCCTGCTAGGGATCCTCTCTCTCCCTCGCCCTGCCCTTCCCCTGCTCATGCACATTCTCTTTGCCAAATTAAATAAGTAAATTTGAAAAAGAGAACATTAAGAGTTTTTTTTTTTATATTACAACAGAATATATACTCACGATGATAGATGCTCATCAGGAACTGTAAAACAGGAATGGAAAGAAAGTTAATCATGTTAAACCAGTGACCCCATAGACACAAAAACCTTTAAAAGACTATAACCACAAAGGTTTACGTGTAAGATGGTGAACTACGTCTATGCATCTAATTTAACTTCTTCCAAATACCCCAATAAATGCAAGGATTTTTTTTTTAGGGCATAAACTCCCAAGGATGAAAGGACAGGGAGGGACAACTGCTAAGATACACTGGAAAATAATTCACAAGACCTAAGCAAACTGAATCCTAAGCTAGCAATGGAGAACGCCAAGCAATAACCTACCCTCTCCCCCTAAAACCCTCAGAAATTAGTAGCACTAGGCAGCTTTACAGGTAGGGATGAAGCAGGGGAGCAAAAATAATAAAGACTCTTAAAGTAAGTTTAGGGGCTCTGGGGTGGCTCAGTTGGTTAAGTACCTGACTCTTGGTTTCGGCTCAAGTCATGATTTCACAGATTAGGGAGTTCAAGCCTGTGTCAGGCTGTGTGCTGACAGCACAGAACCTGCTTAGGATTCTCTCTCTCATTCTCTCTCTTGCTCTCTCTCAAAATAAATAAACTTAAAAAAAAATTAAGAAGCTAGTGAAATAATGCTTTCAGATGTCTGAAGAAATATTATTTCCAACATATAATTCAGTAACTAGCCAAGCTATCATTTAAGTGTGAGATTAGAAAAAGTTTTCAGGGGCACCTGGGTGGCTCAGCTGATTAAGTGTCCAACTTTGGCTCCGGTCATGATTCCCATTTCCTGAATTTGAGCCCCGCGTCACGCTCTGTGCTGAGAGCTCAGAGCCTGGAGCTTGCTTTGGGTTCTAGGACTTCGTCTCTCTCCCCCCTCCCCCACATGTGCTCTGTCTCTCTCTATCAAAAATATTAAGAAAAAAAAGAAAACACTTTCATACATGTAAAGGTTCAAAAAGTACACCTCACACACTCTTCTTCAGGAAGCTACTAAAGTATACGATCTATAAAATAAGAGAGTAAACCCAGAAAAAGAAAATTGTAGACACACTCTTACAACATAGGTGAGAGAATTCCTAGGATAATAACGGTGAAGGAAGATCTCAGGAGATATCCAGGAGAGCAGTCGGCCCATACCAGATCAACTCTAGGCTCTGGGAGGGATTTCTACAGGAAAATGAAATTGATAGAAGAGCTCACTCATCTGAACACCTTGAGCAGACATTTAGAACACGGGTAAAGAGTCTGAGGTCGACTTAGGGATAAATACATGGAAAACTAAAGAATCACACACAACCACAACAGCTATCATTCCAAGGAAAACAAAAAGTTACACACGAAAGAACAAATCATCACAGCTTCCTACTGGCCCAAATGTGACACATACCACATCATCATACAAGTGTGAACTCAAATCTTGATCCGAAAAAATGATCACTGAAGGATAGGGGTCAGGAAGAGCCTGTTACTATCTAGAACACATATTTTAAAATAGCAGAAAAAGGTTCTGCTGGAAATAAACATGAATCGATGGCAGCGGGTCCTCTGTCTCAGCCATGAGCATTAGAGACGCCTACTGGGCCTCCTGCAAGAGTGTCACAGCGTATGGATTAACTCATTCAGACAGAGCCCACCTTTGGCAACCACTGTTGGAGCTAACAGATTGGCTTTTCTCCCCATTCTTTTCGGGATTCGAACATGTTTGAATACCTGGCTGGCCTAATCTTTTAAGGGTATATACTATGCTTGCGTTAGCATGGCTTACTTTCCTCAATCCTTTCAAAGCAGTAACTCGAGCGGAACTCTTCCAGAGTACAATGCTTTTATTTTTTTTTAAGTTTATTTATTTTGTGGGGGGAAGGGCAGAGAGAGAAAGGAGTGGGGCGGGAGGGGCAGGGGGAGAGAATGAGAATCCCAAGCCGTCTCCACTCTGTCAACGCAGAGCCCGACTCTGGGCTTGATCTCATAAAACCAAGAAATCATGACCCTGGCCCAAGCCCAGAGTCCCAAGCTTAACCGACTGAGCCACACCGGGGGCCCCCAAAATACAGTCATTTTAAAACAAAAGCCATCCAATTGAATAAGCAGTGGCAGTTTTGGAGTCCTGAACTGCTGTTAAGTGGCTCTTTTTACAGTTTAAATAATTCTAATTTGTCAGTGCATTTTCATTAGAATTATCGTCTTAATACTAGTTTGC
This sequence comes from Suricata suricatta, assembly GCF_006229205.1. Classification (NCBI taxonomy): domain Eukaryota; kingdom Metazoa; phylum Chordata; class Mammalia; order Carnivora; family Herpestidae; genus Suricata; species Suricata suricatta. The sequence goes on along the minus strand of NC_043716.1, from coordinate 9,104,157 downwards.
TGCGAACATATCTTGAGAGCACCTCGGTGATTTGGTAAGCACAGTCACAGAGCATCCTCTGCTGGTCAGAGAAATAAAAGGTACTTTAACAAAATCCTGATTTACTCCAGTCATTGCGTATGCGTTTGGGTTTGTGGTCCTAGAATATTTGGTGCACGCAGTGTACAAGAGGATTAATTTTTAAGTTCAGTTAGGCTTTTAGGGACGGGGTGACTACAGGAAAGTTTGGTAATTCAGAACTCCGTCTTTCCCACCGTCCCTGCACACGCCCGGGCCTTCCGCCCTCCCAGCCCTCGCCCCTCAAGGGTTTCGGGGCAGCGTTCAGCACTTCTGCCCTTACTGCCCCGCTGGCCTGTAGGGAACCACTGCGTTGCTCCATAAACAAATTTAGCTCTTTTCCTTCTTTTCTTTTCTGTTTATTTTCTACAAATTGAGTCTTGGGAGTAGAACCAGACGGGCCAACGCACCGAGACGCCGGGACGCGGAGCGCGGGGGCGGGGCTCCAACCCGGGCCAGGCAGGCCCGGAGAACTCCGCCTCTCGCCTCCCCGCCCAGCAGCGCCAGGTCCCCCGCCCACAGCGCAGCTACGCACGCCCTCCGGCCCGTACTTCGCGCGTTCTCCTGCACTGCCGCGGCCATCTCGCTCAGGAGCTCCTCCACTACAGCGGGCAACGTGAGTCCCTCCGAGGCGACGGCCATGGCGTCATAGACCGTAGCTTCCGGACAGAGCCCAACTGGCGCTACGCTCAAACAGGTCCTGGGAGGATTCCCGCCAACGGCACGGGGCGGGGCCAGGTGCAGTGACGTCGGCGTGCGTCACGCGCTCGCGGGCGGCCCTACGACACCTCCTTCTGCCTCACGGCCGGACCAATCCGGCGAGCGCTGGGCACCGGGGGCGGGACGGCCTGGGTCCGGCCTGGCCTGCAGTGCGCCGAGGACGCCGCGCGAGCATGTACAGGCTCCTGAGCCCCGGCTTGGGCCGAGGCCTCCTGCGGGCCGTGGGGCGGCGGTGCCGGGACTGCTCGGCGCG
>NC_043716.1:9030029-9103027 GCF_006229205.1 Suricata suricatta | reverse complement strand
CGGGGACCTGGGCGCGGGCCGGGCCCGGTGACCTCAGAGCCCCTTCCCGCAGCGCTCGCCTGGTTCTCGAGGCCCGCTGCGGCGGCGGAGGAGGAGCGGCCGGGAGCGGGCGGGGCCGCCGCCGAGGGCGCGGCGGACGCGACCGAGGCCGAGATCATCCAGCTGCTGAAGCGAGCCAAGGTGAGGCGGCCTTTGTGAGCGGGGCCTGTTGGCCTGGTGGGTGTGCGGTGCGCGCTCCTGTCCCCGCAGACCGGATGGAGGCTCCGAGGGTAGAATTACCCGAAATTCGATGGGTCATGTTGGGTGGGGGGGAGTTGGCATCCGTCCAGGCTTGTCAGACTCCAAAGCCTGCAGTCAGACCGCTGCGGTCTCCGGTGCAGATGGTGATGGCACCGGAGGCATCGCTCTTCTGTCCGAGTAAAATTAGCAGAAGTGTTTGTTGTTGTTTTTTTTTTTTTTTTCAGTCAGGGAGCCAGCCAGGCCGAAAGGACTGGCATAGAGAATTTTACACGTAACGTGGCGTCCTGAAAATGCACTTCGGTGTTCGGTGTCCACGGCTTGGTTCCGATCTTTCTAATGTCTTGTGTGTCCACATTCTTTCCCGTTTTCCCCTCAGGTTAGCTCCTCGCTTCCACGGGGCTCCCTACCGCTTCGGTGCTCAACGACGTCCGAATTTATATTCCTGTTCTGCAGTGTGCTACCGACACCCTGGCTCCACTTTGAGGCTCACCTGTCCCCCAGACTTGAGAGCCCAGAGCCGGACTCTTGATCTTAATGGCCTCCCCTGCACAATCCTTCACCGTCTGTCTTTCTTTGCTACCATCTACCCCGTTCAGCCCGGAAACCTTCTAGTCATTCTTAGAACTCTGGGTACCTTACCACTGCCTCTCAGTACACTTACAGCCCAGCCACAAATCCTGTTGCCCCCAGATCTAAAATATTTCTGAAATCTGTCCCGTTTCTGCCTCCTCTGGTATCACACAGGCCTTACTGCCACCGTCAGCCATCAAGTCGTCTTGCCCACCCTGTTCCGCCCCCACCCCTGCAATCTACTCTCCATGTAGCCATCAGAATACCTTGTTTAAAAAAATATAAATTGGGTCATGTTACTTCTTTTGAGTGACTTCCCACTGCATGTAAAAATCCAAACTCCTTACCGTGGCCTGTAAGACCCTGAACCTATGCCACGCTCCCTTCCTTGCCCACCAATTTGGCAATAATCCTCTGGTTCATTGTTTTCACTCCACATCCGTTTCCTTTCCTTTCTTGGATGGTTCTTGAAGACCATTCTCTTCAGCCTGTAGTGCCTTTGTTCATCCCCTGCTCTGTGGGTCATTTCCCCTCATAACTTTTCCCCATAATTCCTGGTTGGCTCTTTCCTTCCTGCCGCAGTTAAACTGTCACTTCCTTGGAAGGCTTCTCTGACTCCCATTTAGAGGAGACCTTTTACTGTTCCTCCCTTTACTTCTCTTCGTAGCTTTTATTATTAGTTGTCATTAAGCTTATTCGTTCCACATGTGACTTCTAGCCTGTAGGAAGAGAAAATGATGTAGGGCAAGCAGCTTATAAAATATGATGACATTCCTTGTAAAATTGCTCACATTCCAAATCTTTCTCGTATGGCCACACATAGCTGCAAGGGAAGCTGACCCTTCTGTCACTATTGTAGACATAAATCCTGACGCATAGTGGGAGTTCGATAACTGGTGAATTGAGTGGCTAGCTTTCTCCTGGGTGTGGGGACGTATAGCCATATCCACTTCTGTCTGCTAGCGCATACATCTGCTTTCTTTACCTTTCATTTTCCGTTATTTTCTGTGTTTTCTCTTTTCAGTTGAGCATCATGAAAGATGAGCCAGAAGAGGCTGAGCTAATTTTGCATGACGCTCTCCGTCTTGCCTATCAGAGCGATAACAGGAAGGCCATCACTTACACTTACGATTTGGTAACTCTTCTAACCAGTCTCAGCCACTGAAGATGAAGGGGGGATGCAAGAGGAGGGTTGTTAGCTCTCCTCATTTACACTCCTGCCCTGCAGGATGTTGTGAAGCTCTTTGGTTTTTGTTTTTACTGAGTTTTCTTTTGGTTTCAAATTTTATTACTCTTGGGGTGTCACTTATATGAAGTCTAAATCCCAGACTGAAAATTAAAACATTAGTACTTGTTTCTTCAGCGATGACTGGATCTAGATTTAGTTTGTCATCAACAAAGCTTGTGGAACTATTTACATTCACAGCATTGCTATACTTTCATGTTAGCACATTAGTGCCAGACCTTTCTCTTTGAACTGTTTTTTAATTTAGAGGGTAAAACCAAAAGGGACTCATTAGCTTAAAGGTTTTGAAATAAGTAGAACACGGTGCTCTGAACTGAAAAACAATTTGTAATTTGCTTGCAGATGGCCAACTTAGCATTTATACGGGGTCAGCTTGAAAATGTAAGTAAGTAAATCACTTTGTGATGTTTTGAATTTGTGAAGGACTAGCTTCAAGGGACCTCTGTAGTAAGGGTGCAGGTGAAGGTGCTGTAACAGAGTCCCCAAAATGGAGTGACTCAAACAAGAAGGTGTATTTCTTTTTAAAACATTATTCCACAGGTAGCTACACTAAGGAAGGGCAGGTACCTCTGCTCCATGAAGTGGTCCAGAAGCCTGCATTATTATTATTATTATATATTTTTTTAAGTTTACGTATTTTGAGAGAGAGAGCTCAGTCCCACCAGTGGGGGAAGGACAGAGAATCCCAAGCAGGCTCTGCACTGTCAGCACCGAAGCGGATGCAGGGCTTGAACACACAAACAGTGAGATCATGACCCAAGCCATAATTAAGAGTCAGATGCTCAACTGACCGAGCCACCTAGGTGCCCCTGGGTTCCTTCTAAGATGCATTCTCATCTACAGGTGAGCTGGCTCGCCTCCCGCTGCCGGGAAGGAAGCAGAGGGAAGCGGCAGGCGGCTTCCTTATAAAATAGGATTTAGAAACTGTTCCCATTCCTCCTACCTGCATCTCTTGGCCAAAACTTCCATCATGTGACTGCACTTAGGCGTTAAGGAGGCTGACCTGTTAAAATGGAAAAGATCCTGCAACTGAAAAGATAGGGGAGTGGATAATTAGGGGACAGGTTGCAGTCTCTGCCACAGTAGGGTTTGAATGAAAAGTTAAGTTCTGTAGTCGGTATCTGCTCATCACAGGATAGTTTTTAAGGTGCCCAGAGAATGTGGGGTCTTGGTAGTCTTGTCTGTTTTCCTGTCACAAGGGTATTTTTCTGTGTGTGTGTGTTGTGTTTTACGAGAGATTAGCATTTTACAAGATTACTAGTACTTCGAATTCAGTGTCATAGATAGTGGGGCCCAAGTAAAAGAAAAATCTTTTCCTTATGATTTTAGGCGGAGAAACTTTTTAAAGCAACTATGAGTTACCTGCTTGGAGGGGGCATGCAACAGGTGAGAACATTGCCTAAGATTGGGCCCCAGCTGAAGCAGTTTTCAAAATATGTTTGCTTCCTGGAAACTCCACCCGGCCCCCAACATGTGCTTTGGTGAAAAAAAGGTGTATTATTTTTTTTTTCCACCTCGGACCTCTATAGAAACTACCAGTCTTTCACTCCTGCAAAAACCACGGTTGTTGAGGAATTCAGTTGCCTAATTCCTCCTAAAGGATAAAGGCTACGGCTTTGAGGCCAAAGTCAGTCTAGATGTTCATCAGAAATAATCCATGAGGAAATTTAGCTTGTTGTGAATTTTCTTCATTTTTCTTTCTCCCAACAGGAAGACAATGCGATAATTGAAATCTCTCTAAAGCTGGCCAGTATCTATGCTGCTCAAAATAGGTAAGTATAGCCCGAATCTACGTGTGGCAGCCACTAGGGAGCTGGGATGTGGGCAGATAACTTTAGCCCCAGGATGTTATGTAATTTTCATTGACCTTCCAGTCATGGGTCTCAGAAACACTAGGTGTCACATTCAGAGGGTTCCCTCCCTCTTTGTTGAAATCTTTAGTCTTCCCCAAGTTTTGCCCTGCTGTTTCCAGTAGACTCATGAGTGGGGCATACAGCCCTCCCGCCTCTAGCTGTGCTGTGACAAAGCTAATCAAACGTCTGTTCCTGCGTGAACCAAGAAGGGAAGTTACTGTTAGAAGTTTAGCTCTTCCTAGAAGAGGAGGGGGTGTCATCAAAGTTGTTGGGGATAATATACTTTGAGGAAACCATTTTGGAAAGGAGTATCAAAAACCAGGAAATTAGACACTTAGTTGAATGATGAGGGAGTTGGCGTGGGAGTGGCTCGTGGCTAGTCCAGAGGGCACTGTTTTAAAGCACGCAAAGGTGATCAGGTAGGCAGGTTTTAAGAAGGAGAAAGATCTAGGAGTGGAGAAGTGACCTCTGGATAAGTAGGATAGGAAATTGGTGCTAATTTAAAAGTACTAGGTGAGTCTATAAATCTTATAAAGGAGAATCTTCATGCTTCACAGGAAAGGCTTTGGAAAATAACGTGGATGTGTGCCAGAGGTCCCAGGACCACGTATGAGTGAGGCCTGGTGCCTTTCATCCCGTCTAGGCGGAGTTCAAAGGAGAAACACCTAGGGTGTAAGCAGAGAACAACTCGAGAGAGAGAGTACATTGAAGGGAAGCTCTAAGGTGAGCTTTTCCTTGGGTTTTTAGCTGTTACGGTAGTTGGGTACCAGAAGTTTGGAATGACCTCACACCTAATGCTGTAACAAGAATGCTCACTGAGGCCAGGGGCCCTGGCGCTGGTCCCTGCTGCCCTGGTCACCCGCTCCTTCACTCTCAGCAGAACCTGGCTCTTCTCCCTGCACTTGGTCGGACACTAGATAGGCCAGAGCTTCTGAGGGCCTTTGACTGCAAGTCTTTGGAGGAGCTTTGAGGTTGGCCCGTGCTGGGGAGCATTGGCAGCTAGGATCAGTCTCTTTCAGAAGAGTAACACGCAGGCCTGGATGTCGATGGGGTATGAACTTCCAAGAGAAGCATGAGGCCAGAAGCTTTATAACTAGACTCGGGGCTTAGGAAGGCTGATATTAGTAGGGGAATTGTTAATAGGCATTTTGCTCTGACTAGAAGCATCTAGTAAGCAGCCTTCCCCTGCCCATGTCCTGTGGATAGGGTCCGTCCTGCCAGGATTTGGGTCTGAAGAAGCTTCTGTTCTGAGAACAGAGTACAAGGGCGGGGTCACGTCTTCTCCCCTGGCAAAGCACTGGAGAAGAAGGGGTGAGTTTCCTGGTGGCATTTTGCTGAGAAACTAGAGCCATAGCAGGAGGCAAGAACCAGAGGCCAGCTTCTGGAAGGAGAAGGAATTTCTGTAGTGTTTGTGCATCTCTTTGTAAAAAACCAACAGCTGATAACTGGTTCTCTCCAGAGTCAGCCTCTCCAATTGACTGAGGGTCCAGGATTAGAGTCAGGCTCAGTGCCTTCTAGTGCCGTGGCTAGGAATTCCACATATGTAGAAGCAGCTTTCATTGAAGTCCTACAGGTTGGAAAGCTAATAAAGCTAATAAGCTTCTCTAAAAATTGCGTGAGATCAGTAGTTAGAACCCTTGGTGCAGGCGGCCTCAGCCTCTGTTCATAATAGTATTACTTGGAGCCGGTTTAAGTCTCCCAAATGGAGAAACGGACTCACCTGAAACCATGTGTGGGAGAGGATGCTTCCCATCTCACTTCCCTTAATCACAGGATTCAAACCCAAGCTGGGAAAATGCGAATGAAAGAGGAGTTTGTGAAAAGGTGAACAGCCGATTGCTGATCTTTGCTTTACAGACAGGAATTTGCTCTTGCTGGCTATGAATTCTGCATTTCAACCCTAGAGGAAAAAATTGAAAGACAAAAGGAATTAGCAGAAGACATTTTGTCAGGTAGGGAGACCTGACTGTTTTCTGGACATTGCCTTTTTGCCTCAGAGCTTCATGGTTCTGCGCTAAAGGGAGAGGTGTCTGAATGTGGGGGGGGCAACTTAGCCGTTTGGGGGATTAAAGTGGCGATTTTTAAGGTCTCAGCAGAGGGTTTGGGACAAGCTGTTTTGTTTAAATAACTTGACCAATGTTTGTTTGTTTGTGTAACCCTTTGGTGGTTAACTTGTTTGCTGACTTTTATTATATATAACCTCTGGAAAGTTGGGGAGCAGAAAGGAGAGGTCTTTTTCTTTTCTCTCGATTCAGCGACCAGTCGCAATTACCTTTTGGTACCAAATACGAACCAAGTCATAAAAGCTGAGGAGAAACACCGGATTTTGCAGTTCATCCTCAGTGAAGAGGGAAGAGCACAAAGAACGGTTTTAGGAACAAAATGGGGTGGTCAGGAAGCTCTAGCTCTCGACTGCTTGGGTTTCTTAATATGGTTTGAAATACTGGGAATTACCAGATTTAACACCTAGTCCATAATTCTTACTTCACATATACTCCGTGCCAAGAGCTACAGGATGTTATAAAGAGCAGTCAGCTCTTGTCCCTAAAGCAATAAATAGGACTTGAAAGAGTTTTTACTCAGTTGTCTTCCAATTCTCTCTTAAACATAAGCCCATATTTCTCTTCTGCCACTGCACCAAAGCCACCTTTGTCAAGGTCACCGGTTCTCAAGCCTTATCTTACCTACTCCGCTTATTAGCAGCTCTGACCCAGGTGGTCACTATCTCCTATGGGACTTGGTTTATTCGCTTGGCTTCTGGGACACCTTACCCATTACTCACTTTCCCCTTCGCCACCTCTGAAGTTAGCAGACTTTGGGGCTCACACCCTAGGAGATAACATATAGTCCCACACCTTTAAATATCGGTTGTACATCCCCATCCCCAGCTCACATATCAACTGCAGACATAAACTAGGTAAGATTATTTATGTGACATCTTGACCTGAATGTCTGATGGTCATTTCCCACTTACCATGTTTGATTTTTCTTTTTAGGTTTATTTATTTTGAGAGAGAGAGACAGACAGAGTATGAGCAGGGGAGGGGCAGATAGAGAGGGAGACCCAGAATCCGAAGCGGGCTCCAGGCTCTGAGCCGTCAGCACAGAGCCTGATGTGGGGCCTTGAACCCATGAGCGAGATCATGACCTGAGCTGAAGTCAGACGCTCAGCCGACTGAGCCACCCAGGCGCCTCCACTTAACACGTTTGAAATGGGTCTCTTGATTCCTGCCACTCACAGACTTGCTTCTCTGCCAGTCAGTGAAGGGCACCAGCGTCCATTTGCTTGCTTAGCCAAGAGCCTAAGAATCGCCTGTGATTCCTTCCTCATTCCTGATTGTAAAAATTCATCAAGTTCTATTGGATCAATCATCAGAATATATCCGTATCAGATCATATGTCATCTTCTTGCCCCACTACTTTGGTTCAGGATAGTCTTGTTTTTTGCCTGAACACCTGTAATAGTCTCCTCAAGGGTTTCCTGCTTCCTTGCCCTTGCATTCCCTTACACAGTCTGTTATCCATACCCCAGGCAGAATGAGCTTTCAGACCTCAGTGCCTTAGTATCACGTTTATAAAACCCTGTGTGGACCTGTAAGGCCCCTATGATTTGACCCCTACCTACTTCTACATCGTCTACTGCTGCTCTCCCCCTTGCTTACCCCACTTCGACCACACTGCTCCTGCTGTTCTGTACAAGCTCACTGGCATCTCAAGGCCTTCTCACTTACTCCCTCCACCTAGCCTCTTCTCCCATATCTTTGGCCAGCTCTCATTCAGTTTTCTGCTGAGGTATCACTTCCTCAGAAGGCCTACCCTAACTAAAATAATCATCTCTTCCCACCTATCCTTTACTTGAAAGTAGGAGAGAGAGAGAGAGAGTGTGTGTGTGTTGTATGGTCACTGTGCGCATGTTTGTATGGTCACTAAAAGTATATTTTGTTCCAGGTGTTTTTAGTATTTGTCTTCCCTAGCAAAGAAGAGTGGAGATTTCAGCTCATTTGTTCACTGCTAAATCCTTGGTACTAGAGCAGGGCCTGGCACGTAGTACAGGCTCGGCTCTGGTTGAATGTAGGCACAGAAGACCAGATAGGCCCCAAGTAAAGTTTCAGTGTGATATGGAGGCTTTGAGGGAATACACAAGAGATATAAATATGAGCTAGCTATCAAATAATTTGCTGTCTTGCTGTCTTTCATTTATAGAATTGACTATAGACAGTTCCTTAGAAGTTTCTGACTCCCAAAAGTAAGACCAGTGCATTGAAGACAATTAAGGAAAACATTAGGAAGAAGATAACAAAGATCATCCATAATACTACAAAGAAAGAACTACTCTTTACTCTTTGGTGTGTATCTTTCTAGGCTTGCTTCCACTCTGTGCTGTTTACATCTTAAGAAATAAGGGATCATGCTGTATATGCTTTTTTTTTTTTTCTAATTTAGTAGTATATTGTGAAAACACTTTTTTCCAGGCATAGGAACTCTCCTTGGAGAGAGCAAACTAATTTCTGTTATAAATGTTACATTTACCTTTTATTAGTAACCTGCAATAAAGAAAATGTTACATTATTCTTAATCTTATTTTTCCTAAAAAAATCTATATTATCACTCAACTTTTTTTTTTAAATATATATACAGAGAGGCAGAGAATCCCAAGCAGGCTCTGCACTGCCAGCACAGAGCCCCATGTGGGGCCAAACTCACAAACTGTGAGATCATGACCTGAGCCAAAATCAAGAGTCAGAAACTTAACCGACTGAGCCACCTTGGCACCTCTATTTTCACTCAATTTTAAACAAAGTACATACACTGTCAAATTTATATGCTTTTTATTTACCTGACTCTATCCCAAAAGTGTATTACTTAAGCTCATGTACAAATTTGGTCTAGGGTACTCATTTTGTTTCTCATATTATAAATATATATGTAATTACAGAGGAAGTACACAAACAAAATTAAGCAGTATAGTTAGGAGGAGTCCAGTATAGATGTAGGTATAGAGCAGGACTGAATGATACCAAAGTATAGACCGTGACTACCTCTGGTTGGTAGATTTATAGAGCATTAATGTCTTACATGTGTTTTTCTGGATATTCTGTAATTTTTTGAAACATTTAAAAATTATTTTCTTATCTGTGTAGTATAAAAAGTCAGAGAATGTTATAAGATATAATTTAAAAACAACATTTCCTTGCCATGTCTTAATTTTCAACTCTTAACCAATTTCGTCTGGTATTTTCCTTTATATTTCTAAATAACATATAAAAGTATCTCTGGAATTATTATTTTTAGAATCTGTTAGCTTACAGAAAAGGGAACATTTAGACACAACATTTGTGGTTGTGTCTATATTAGTATGAAAATACAGTGTTAGCTGTTGTGCCAAGCATTTTGTTTTGTACAACTTTTTGTTTTCTCTGAAGTCAGTTCCTACATTTTTTTGTTGCTTTCTATGTGCTTGACAAGTTCTTCTGTTAATCGTAGTATTTGCTCTTAATTTCCTAAGCTTTTCTGGGGCTTTGGTAGCTTTTGCCTTCCTTCTCGGTGGCACTGTGGTCTGTGGCATTCTGTCCCCGTCTTTCTGTCCTGCGCTCAGTCATTTCCCGCTTTCTTCTTTGCTTGTCGTCTCCCACAGCTTTTGATCTTTGTCATCTCTACTTTGCTTTTCCTTGTAACTTTCTATCTTTTTCATCCTTTAACTTTGAATTTAGTAATGTTTTGGGAGGGAGGAGAGAAATGAAAGCATGTGTTCAGTCCAGGATGGTGTGCCCGCATGAAAGCGAGGTCTTCTGTTGGGACATAGGTAAGTTTCTTTGAGACAGGTTGTGAGCACAGAAGTTCCGGGTCAGAGGAGCACATTTTAAACTTGTTGACAAATACTGCAAAACCGCCCTTGAAAGGAATGTATTAATTTACATTTTCAGGTTCTGCTCATTTATTTGCTTTGTGACTTTGGTCCGATTAATTAAGCCCTGGGTTCTTTTGAGCCTCAGAATGGGGGTAAGAGCAGAATTCTGTTGTAGGCCCGTTAGGAAGATTGAATGAGTTCATATCCATAAAGCACTTAGAACAGTGCACTTCGCAGGTGCTCGAGCGTCAGCCATTGTTTTTGCAGTGTGCCCCTTCTCCGCACACCTCCTTGATTTTTATAACCTTTGCCAGATTGCGGATAATGGTAGTGATGCCTTAACTCGCATTTCTTTGCTAAGCAGTGGGGTTAGTCATTTACTGGTGCTGTTTTGTAAGAGTATTATTAACTCTTTCCTGTCAGGTTTTTTCTTTTCCCTTACTTGTATCTATAGATTTCAGGGCGTTGGATTTTTTTGTTTGTTTTAATTAAAAAAAAAAAAAATGTGTGTGGGGCCCCTGGGTGGCCCAGTCAGTTAAGCGTCTGAGTCTTGATTTCGGCTCAGGTCATGATCTCGCAGTTCGTGAGTTCAAGCCCCGCATGGGGCTCTGCACTGGTAGTGTGGAGCCTGCTTGGGATTCTCTCTTTTCCTCTCTTTCTTACCTCTCCCTTACTTGCACTCACCCTCTGTCCCTGCCCCTCCCTCTACTCACACTCTCCCTCTTCGTCAAATAAACATAAAACATTTAAAAAAAACCCTGAAACTATAATTTGTATAGTTTAAGGAATACTGAGAACAGGCAGTGACCCAACACTAACAGTATCTTTCCCATTCTCCTTCCCAGCCCCGAGATACTGTTCTGCTGCATCTTGTTTGGTTTTTGTGGGTTTCTTTTTAAAATTTATATGAATGCATCACACAGTATGACTTCACATGTCTTTAATCTTTTTGGAATTAGATCTGAAATAATTTATGTGTATGTTCTTTGCTTTTATTAATTTAAGTTGATTTTGTGAACATTTATTTTGAGAGAAAGAGAGATCCAGGATCCAAGCTGTCAGCACAGACGCTAATGGGGGGCTCAAACTCAAACCATGAGATCATGATCTGAGCTGCAATCAAGAGTCAGATGCGTAACTGACTCAGGTGCCCACGTGCCCTTGCTTTTATTAATTTTAAATACATACTGAGTAGCTGTGCTTTGCCAGGGTTCTAGGATTCGATAGAGGCAAGTGAGGCAGAAGTCCCCACTCTTCTGGAGCTGATTCATGCTTAGAAAGGTAATTTTCAACTTTGAAATCAGATAAATATTCACTCATCTTTTTTAATTTACTTTTTCTTTATTTCTAGACAGGGTTAACTTGTCACTTTTTAACATATTTGCGGTTAATTTTGGTGTGAAGTTCGTCACTACTATCATCAAGATGATAATCTATTGTCGTTACGAACTTACTGTAAATTAGGATATGCTTGCGTTTTTTCATGGGGTTTTCCGCTCGATTCATTCATCAGATGACTTTTATAACAATATATGTTGTTCGAGTTATATGGTGGCATACGTTTGAATTATACAGTAAAACAGGTTTCACGCATGCGTCTTTCGTAAGATTTCCTCCCATTCTGTTTGGTTTTTACATACATTTTAGATTTGTCAAATCCCCAAAATGCTTTGAGACTAAATTATTAGATTTGCATTATATTTTTCAATGAGTTTGGGGAGATAGCTTTCTGAATAAGTTAGCATTTCACTGCAGATAGCACAGAATTTCAGTTAGGCATTAGGGCACTAACTCTCACGGAACTGGAAGTTCATGGAAAAGGGGTAGGCTGTTGAGTTACTTGACACACAGCTCATTGAAATCCTGAAGAAGGAGATTCCTTCCATCCCTCCTCACTCATTCGCAGTGTATCTTGGCTTTCTCTTCATCTTTCCCTTGTGGTTGAAACGTGACCATATTAGGTCCCAGGAACTTTATCTGGAAATGGCAACGTGCAGAGGAAAAGGAAACTTCTTGGTGTTTCTCTTAGAATCAAGGTAATCTTTGCCAGAAGTTCCCAAGTAGGTTTACCCTTACTTCTCATTGGCTGGGTTGGGTTACATGGTATTTTGAACCCAGTCCTCAACAGGAATAGTGGGATTACCATGATTCTCTAAAACTGACCAGGATCCCTTCCTAACTGAGGCTGGATACCCCCCGGGTGAATCACAGGAGACCAGAGTGGATGCCGGAAGGAGCAGGTGTGCTAGCAAGAGGTCACCAGTGCACTGTCCCTGCAGCACGGGCACACGTCAGAGGTATTGGGGGTTTGGTTCCAGACCACCGCCCTAAAGCAAATAGCGCAATCCCAGTGCATATAAAACTTAGGCTTACCATGTGCAATAGCATTATGTTTAAAAAATGTACATACCCCTCAAGATGTATATACCCTAATTGAAAAATACTCCATTGCTAAAAAGCATCATCTGAACTTCCAGGAAGTTGTCATCTTTCTGCTGTGGAGGGTCTTCCTTCAGTGTGGACTACTGCTGACTGATCAGGGAGGTGGTCGCTGAAGGTCGGGGTGGCCATGGCAATTTCTTAGTAGAAGACAACAGTGAAGCATGCCGCATTGATTGATCCTTTCTTTAACGAACGATTTCTCTGTGGTACGGGATGCCGTTTGATAGCATGTGACCCTCAGTAGAACTAATTTCAAAATGAGAGTCGATCCTCAAACCCTGCCGCTGCTCTGTCCACTGAGTTCATGTTCGATTCTAAGCCCCGTGGTGTCATTTCGACAGTCTTCACGCCACCTTCCCCAGGAGTAGATCTCACCTCGGGGAGCCCCTTCCTTGGCTCGTCCGCCGAAGCCCCTCCTTGTCCATTCGGGTTTCATCCTGAGGCCGCAGCCTCAGTGTTCAGGCTCCTGCCGCTTCCGTCCCCTCTGCCTCCTCTGGAGCCTTGGAACCCCTCAGAGTCCTCTGTAGAGTTGGAATCAACGTCTTCCAAACCCCCATTAATACTGGATGTTTGACCTCTTCCCGTGAATCACAAATGTTCTTGATGGCACCTAGAATGGTGAATCCTTTCCAGAAGGTTTCCAGTTTGCCCAGTTTGCAAGTCAGAATTAACTCCTGGATCCATGGTCTACAGAACGGATGTGGTGTTGGCAGGCATGAAAACATTAATCTCTGTCCGTCTCCATCAGAGCTCTTGGGTGACCAGGTGCATTTTAACAAGCAGAATATTTTGAAAGGAATCTTTTTTTTTTTTCCTGAGCAGTAGGCCCCAACAGTGGACTTAAAATATCCGGTAAGTCATGTTGTAAACTGATGTGCTGCATTCCAGGCTTTGTTGTTCCACTGTTAGAGCACAGGGAGAGTAGATTTAAGGTGATTCTTAAGGACCCTAGGCATTTGGGAGTGGCAAATGAGCATTGGCTTCGACATAAAATCACCAGCTGCATTAGCCCCCACCAGGTGAGTCAGCCTGTCCTTTGAGGCTTTGAAGCCAGGCATTGGCTTCTCAATAGCTATGAAATTCCTGGGTGCCATCTTCATCCAATAGAAAGCTGTTTAATCTACATCAGAAATCTGTTACTTGGTATAGTGTATTATCTTTTTTTAAAGTTTATTTATTTAGAGAGTGAGCCACGTGTGCAAGTGCATAAGCGGGGGGTTGGGGGGGGGGGCGCAGAGAGAGAGATTCCCAGCAGGGATTCTGATTCGTCGTGGAGCCTGACTTGGAGCTCGATCTCCTGACTGAGCGATCACTACCTGAGCTGATATGAAGTGTTGGATGCTTGATGGGCTGGGCCACCCAGGTACCCCGTGTATTAATTATCGTAAGATCTAGAATCTTCTGGATAATCTGCTGTAGCTTCTACGTCAGCACTTGCTCTTTCACCTTGCACATTTATGTTATGGAGACGGCTTCTTTCCTTAAACCTCCTGAAGCAACCCCTGTCAGCTTCTGACTTATCTCCCTCTCAGCTTTCACAGAACTGAGGAGCATTAGGGTCTGGGTCTGGGTCTGGATTAGGCTTCGGCTTCAGGGAGCGCTGAGGCTGGTCTGACCTTTTTCTGTTCAGACCACTAACCCCCCTTTCTCCACATCAGCAAAAAGGCTGTTTTACTTTCTTATCATTTGTGTGTTCACCGGACTAGCACGTTTCCTTCAAGATCGTTTCCTTTGCATTTACAACCCAGCTGTTTGGCACAAGGGGCCAAACTTTCAGCCTGTCTCAGCTTCTGAAATGCTCATTTACAGGTTTTGGTTCAAAATGAGGGACACGGGACTCTTCCTTTGATATGAACACTTAGGGGCCATTGTAGGGTTATTAGCGGGCCTGATTTCACTGCTGTTTTGTCTCAGGGAATAGGGAGGCCCGGGAGAGGCAGGGGGAGGGGGAGAGGGGGGAGAGGCCCGGAGGTGAGCTCTCAGATCACACACACTAAGTTCACCATCTGGTATGCACTGTCCTGTTTGGGTGCAATTTGTGTGCCCCCCAAATAGTTACAGGAGTAACATCAAAGATCACTGATCACTGGTCACCATGACAAGTATAATAATGAAAAAGTTTGAAATATTGTGAGAATTACCAAACTGGGACACAGCAATACAAAATGAGCAAGTGCTGTTGGAAAAATGGCACCGATACATTTGCTCCATGCAGGGTGGCCACAACCTTTAATTCGTAAAAAATGCACCGCCTGCAAAGTGCGGTCAAGTGAAGTGCGGCGTGGGGAGGCTGCCTGTGTGGGGTCCTTCCGGTGAGGACCCTGGCCTGGCTCTTACTCTTTCCTGTCGATGTTCTGTTACATTTGATTCTTAGTGGACACTTTACTATTTCCTTTTCTGTTGATACTCTTATTTCTGGATGTATAATTTTACGTTTAAGAAATCATGATGTTTTCTTTTAGATCTTCTGTGTCTCTCCCCATCCTAAAATTTAGTTCATTGCCTATGACCTCAGAGCAACATTAAATAATAGTGGTGTTGGACAGCTTTGTTTTATATTTAATTTGGTGCCAAACTATGAAAAGATTTATTTTTATATATGTAGGGCAAACCAGGCTTGCTACTAATTAGTTGTTAAGTGTACTTCAGCATAGTATTTAATGCTGATATTTTATTTAGAACTTTACATATATTTTCTTATTTGAAATCTGCAGTGTATTTCTTATGCTTATCATCACAGGTTTTATTAATGTGATAATATGAATTGGTATGCTTTCTTTGTTTCCCGTTCTGGAATACATATGAGCTATCACATGGAGTGATCTATTTGAAGAAAGTGGTAGGATCCAGGAAATCATATGAGCCAGATCTCCTGTAGAGGGGTTTCCCTGGCATCCTGTTCTTCTTTCCTTGATTACTCATACGTTTAAATTTCTTCCATTTAAAAAAAATTTTTATTCTGTCTTTTATTTATTTTTGAGAGACAGAGAGAGATAGCACTAGCAGGGGAGGGTCAGAGAGAGAGGGAGACACAGAATCCGAAGCAGGCTCCAGGCTCTGAGCTGTCAGCACAGAGCCCGACACAGGGCTCGAACCCACGAACTGTGAGATCATGACCTGAGCCAAAGCTGGACGCTTAACCAACTGAGCCACCCAGGCGCCCCATAAATTTCTTCCATTTTCTTGATTTGATTTCAGTGTCTAAGTCAGTGGCAAAAACACAATGTTGGTAAATATCTTGAGGGGCACCTGGTGGCTCATTTGGTTGAGCATCTGACTTGGGCTCAGGTCGTGATCTCACAGTTTGTGGGTTCGAGCCTGGCATAGGGCTCTGTGCTGACAGCTCAGAGCCTGGAGCCTGCTTCGGATTCTGTGTCTTTCTTTCTCTCCCTCTCCCTCTCCCTCTCCCTCTCCCTCTCCCTCTCCCTCTCTCCCCCTCCCCCTCTCCCTGTCTCAAAAATAAACAAACATTTAAAAAATTAAAAATATCTTGACTAGGGGTTCCTGACTGGCTCAGTTGGCAGAGCATGTGACTCTTGATCTCAGGGTGGAGAGTTCAAGCCCCAGGTTGGGTGTGGAGCCTACTTAAATATTAAATAAATATGAATAAATAAATTAATTCAATATCTTGAATAAATGAATGCATGGGTGAAAGAAGTTTGGAGGCCTATATTTTCCTAGAAGGAACTTTATGGAATTATATTTTTATTTTTATTTATTTTATTATTAAAAAATTTTTTTTCGATGTTTATTTTTGTGAGACAGAGTAGTAGAGAAAGAGAGGGAGACACAGAATCCAAAGCAGACTCCAGGCTCTGAGCTGTCAGCACAGAGCCCGATGCGGGGCTTGAACCCGTGGACCTGAGATCATGACCTGAGCCAAAGTCAGACACTCAACTGACTGAGCCACCCAGGTGCCCGGAATTATATTTTTAAAGCACAATTGACAGTACTCTGAGATCATAGTCCTTTCCCAATTCTTTATTTCATGGATTTATTTCCTCTCTGCAAGAGATTTTTGTTCACTGTTCCTTTCTCCTCCTCTGCTTGAGCCGAAAGTTTCATTCATTTTCATATTTTAGGTAATCAAAACAGAAAGTGGAATAATTTTGGTCGCATATTTGATGTCCTGAATGTTCGAAGTTCGGAGCCTGAGTTTGAATTCTGGCTCTTCCGCTTCTTCATAGTGTGACTCCAGACAAGTTACGGGACTTCTCTCTTCTGGGTTCCTCGTCAGTAAGACGGGAGTGACCGTGGAACCTGTGTCTACCGTGTAGAGTTGTCGGGTTCAGGTGGCCGGCCCTCATTAAGTCCTTCCTGTCTGCCGGACTGTGATGCACTTTCTGTTAATGGCTTGGCCCTTCTGTCATTGTGTTTACCACTCAATTTATGTTGGACCTTCCCGACTGTTTGGTTCCTCCTTGGTTTCTCTCGCCTGCTTGGGTTGGGTTTATTTTGCTCCTTTTCTAGGTGGAAAATTAGGTTGTGGATTTAAAGCTTTCTTTTCTAATACAGTATAGGTGTTTACAACTATAAGTTTCCTTCTGCTGCTTTAGCTGCGACCCAAAATTTTGGTGTGTTGTTTTCATTTTTCTTTATTTCAAGGTATTTTCCAATTTTTGTGATTTCTTCTTTGATCCTTTGGATATTTTGGAGTGTGTGGATTAATTTTCATATGTTTGTTTTTTCCAATATTTCCCTCTTGTTCACTGTTAAGTTGGTCCCATTGCGGTCAGAGAACATGCTTTGTATGATTTCAGTCCTTTTAATTCATTGAGACTAGTTTTATGGCCCAGTGTGTGGTCGTCCTGGTGACTGCTGTATGTACGTTTAAGCAGAATGTGCATCTGGTGGAATGTTCTGTACATTCTGTAGATCTAGCTGGTTTATAGTATTGTTCAAGTCCTATATCCTTGCTGATTTTGTCTAATTCTGACAAAATGATTTGGCTTTGTATGCTTTTTCTTCATACATGCTTTTATTCTTGCTTAAACAGTTTTAGGTAGGTATTTTCATTGTGAATTATCCTTTCAAACTGAAAAATGATTTTTTTTGTCCTAACTATGGTATTTGTCACAAATTTTACAATTACGTTGTTGACTGTATCTTACTCCTAACGTTTTTCTAAGTCATTTTGTTTTCAGTGTGTCTTTTGTAGAAGACTGTGTTTGGATTTTTTAAAACTTAATCTGAATGTCATTGTCTTGTTATACAGAATCTCAAAGCCTATGTAAAATTAGTATTGAGAGTGATACTTGGTCTCATTTTTGCATTTTATTTTTTAAATTGTTTTAATGTTTATTTTTGAGAGAAAGAGAAAATGAGTGGAGGAGGAACAGAGAGAGAGAGACACCCACACAATTCAAAGCAGGCTCCAAGCTGTCAGCATAGAGCTTGATGCAGGGCTTGAACTCACAATTAGGGGTCCCCTAATTTTTGCATTTAAAAAAATGCTTTCCATTTTGTCACTTCTTTGGTCTCAGGTCCCTCTTAGAGGGACCTTTTTCTCACTCAGCTTCCACTTAGGGTTTGGAAAGAAGGCATACATAGGGTTTTCAGTTTCAGGGTTTTCATAGGAATCAGTTCTATTAGGGGTGACCTAAAATTTCCAGTTAGATGTATTTGACTCAAAAAAAAAATAGTTTTTTCCGTTTCTTCTGTGAGATGAGTACAGTCTAACATTCTTCGGCCTGTCTTTTCCCCATTTGTGTTTTCTCGACAATCTGGAGACTTACTGGGATTTAGTGCAGAGAATTCTGCAGCCAGCTGCTCTGCTGCCTTTTGTAGGTGGCCTGTTTGCTCCTGCCCAGCTGTTTTGTAGGAGCCCGAAGTTTTACTAGCGGAGGCTGGGGGGCTCGGTCTCTCTCTGAACATTGCCTGGTCTGTAGTGAACCTTCATTTCTAAGATTCCACTCTCCTGAGCTTCTAGTACATCTTTGTTTCCTGCTCTAATTCTGCTTGATCTGGTCCTTTATTCAGGCATGTGATTTACCGGTATACTAGCCTCTCTCTTCTCTATTCTGTATGGTTTTCCTCTCCCTCAGTTTTCCTGTCTGTATTTTGGGAATTCCTCTGATGTATGTTCATATTACTGTCCTACCACTGAGAAAAGTTAATTCTGTGTCTTTATTCTGATTTTTTTCTAAAGATTTCAATTAAAAATGAAGGGTAGCAGCTTTAACAGATGGCCTGTATGCCTTCCCCTTAGTTTTGTCAAGTCTAAGTCTTACCGTGTGTGCTTCAGAATTCTGTTTTCTAAGTTTGAACCCCGGTGGGCTCCTACTTGGTGGAGGCACTATTCTGAATTCAGTTTTCATCTTTATCGGTCTTAGGCCTGTTTATTACAATGGGGTGAGTATGTTTTCAAACTTTATATGAATGGTATCATACTGTACGCTTGTTTCTGCGGTGTTTCCACACAGTATTTTGAGATTTATCCAAGTCAATACGAAAGCATCAGTTTTCCTGTCACAAAGGCATGTTTATTCCTAAGAGTAATAAGGAATTATCAAATTGCTTATCAGTGTGGTTTGATTTCCTGCCCTGAAAATTGTCTCTTTATATCCTTTTGTTTATTTTTTTGAAAAGTTGTTTTTTTCTTAATAATATGTAAGAGTTCTTTATTTGAGCAAAATACAGAAACTTATATTTATAATTTGTGTATTTTGTGTCTTGTTTAATCAAATACTTTTTTAAGGTCAGAAAGATAGTCTCTTCGAAATATTTTCTGTTTACATTTAGTCTTCACATGGAGTTTTAAATACAATGTGAAGTAGTGAAAGAATTTTTCCTTCTTTCATGGCTAGGGTTGTAGCTTAGGACTATTTTATTGATCACCCTTTTCTCACTGACTTGTGATGATGTCTTTGTTGAGATTTCATAGATTCCTGGAGCAACAGTGATGTTCAGTTCTGTAGTTTTTAGTTTCATTATATCTTTTCCATCTTTAGTTCAATACCTTTATGTTTTTAATTCTTTCTTTTTATTTGATCATTCAGGCAATCACCCAAGAAATTATTTATTGAATACCTATTATGTGCCAGACGCATTACTAGAAGGTATTGAGAGGCAGCTATAAATAAATGAAAGGTGCTGCCTCCTGGAGCTTAATTTCCAGTGGAGGAAAAACACCATCACAACACTCTCCAGTAGGGGCGCCTGGGCGGCTCAGATGGTTGAGCATCCAACTCTTGATTTGAGCTCAGGTCACGATCCCAGGATTGTGGGATCGAGCCCGGCATCTGGCTCTATGCTGAGCGTGAAGCCTGATTGGATTCTCTCTCCCCCACACTCTCTGAAACAACACAAAACCAAACGCTATCCAGTAAATGGTTGATCCATCCAGAGACCGTTGAGTGCTCCGCAGATGTGTACGTGAGGGAATGTGTGTGCAGGGCAGGTGTTGGGAAAGGCCTGATCGATGATAAAACTGAAGAATGCGAGGTAATAAGCCAAGTGGCAGTCTCTGACGGAAGAGAAGTACAGCCCGGGACGAGTAGGGGCAGGGCTCCAGGAGGATCATACTGGACATATAAGTAATTATTTTAAACCTCCTCAGTTTATGTTACGTTGTTGGATGAGTTGATTATCTAAAATTCTTGAGGCCTCCTTTGTTATTGTTTGCCGATTCTCACTTATGGTGGATTTTCATCCTACTACGTTTGGATTATAAATTCATCTTCACCAGGGTTTATCTGTAGGATAGAAGGGTCTCATCTCTTCCAGGCACTCAGGTCCAAGCCTAAACAGATGCATAAATGGAGACCTCAAGTTCTGTGGCTCAGGCCTGTGATTGGAGATTTCCATGGTAGTCCTTTTCCCATCTAGATCCTAAGTTGGGCCATGCAGGTTTCCTGGTGGTTCGTGGTGCGGAGGGGGTGGCGATGCGGGTGCGCATACAGAGCCTAGACAAGGGTCATTTTGGTTTTATGCAAGGGGCTTCAAATGTAATTCTCTTGATTTGCCAAAGCCGAAGAACTCAATTCTTTTATTATTTTTTTTATTTTAAAATATTTTTCTTTACTTTTAAAATGTTTATTTTTGAGAGTGCTCAAGCAGTGGGGAGGGGCCGAGAGAGGGGGACAGCAGATCTGAAGCATGCTCCGCACCGAGAACAGCGAGACTGACGTGGGCTCAAACTCACGAACTGTGAGATCATGACCTGAGCCAGAGTCGAATGCTCCACTGACTGAGCTACCCAGACACCCTTGTTTTGTTTGTTTGTTTGTTTGTTTTTGAGAGAGAGCATGCAAGTGAGGGAGGGACAGAGAGAGAGGGAGAACATCCCAAGCAGGCTCCACGCTCTCATCCCAGAGCCCAGTGTAAGGATCAATTCCGAACCATGAGATCGTCACCTGAGCAGAAACCCAGAGTTGCACCTTCAACCAGCTGAGCCATCCAGGGGCCCCAAGAACGCAATTCTGGATTACAGAGACACTCAGGCCATGCCACAAACCCTGCACGAACCGGGTTTTTGTGTTCAAGTCCCATACTTCTATTGTGGAGTTTTTTCTTATTGTTTGGCCCTTGGAATTTCCTTCTCTTGGGAGCTCAGCTGTGCATGTAAAAGGATGTCCTTTATCTCACTTTTGAAGCATAAGGGTTTTCAGATAATCAGTCATTATGACTGGAATTAAAAGCCTCAATTTGGAACCAGTATCTTACCCATTCCTTTGAGTCTGCTCTTACACAGGTCTAACTTGGCATGTTGCCACATTAAGTACGCTCATCCAGGAGTAAATGCTGCCTGCTGTTTCCTTAGTGCAGCCAACGGTTCCATTTGCTAATCTTTTGAGTAAAAATTTCTGTGATGAATCTTGTTTGTTTCATGGACTGATTTGAAGTAGCTTGTCTTTTTCTCTGGTTAGAAATAATCTTTGGAAAAGAATTAAAGAAATAAATACGGCCTCCCTCTCAGATTCACAGTGTATTTCTCAGCTATCATTGGCTGATTTGTTCTTGTCTAATTTGTGGCAGTTTTTATATTAATATTTTAAGAAATTATTTTTTTTTAATTTTGAGAGAGCATGTGTATACCGACATGGGGCTCCATCTCACAACTGAGATCATGACCTGAGCTGAGATCAAGAGTCAGACGCTTAGCTAACTGAGCCACCCACCCGTCCCCACAAACTATATTGTTACTGCTTAGAAAAGAAACTTTTTTGTACATTATTAATTTTTTAATGCTTATTTTTGAGAGAGCAAGCACAAGCAGAGGTGGGGGAGGGGCAGAGATAGAGGGGCACAGAGGATCCAAAGCAGGCTGTGTATGGACAGCAGAGAGCCCAATGTGGGACTCGAACTTGCAAACCATGATGAGATCGTGACCTGAGCCAAAGTCAGATGCTTAACCGACCGAGCCACCCAGGTGCCCTTTTTTGTACGTTATGAAAGCTATGAAGATTTCTCTTAATTTGGCAGTATGCTGAAGGTTTTATTATGGAGCCTTTTATTTCTGTTAGTTTTGTTTTTAGAGAAGTAGATTCTCCAAAAAATATTTTCATTTTTTATATTATAGTGTGTAACATGAATGTGAATGCAGTTTTTAACAATGAAAAATTACTACAGTTGAAATTTTATCTCATTATTTCTAAAATGCTTTCCTATGTCTTCTTCCATTCTAGTTAAAGAGAACAGAAGTCCCAGAAATATGAGTCAGTAATCATTTTTGAGGCAGAGAATTTCTAGAATTGGCATAATTATACATTGATTTGTTATATTTGGTATATAGTAAATAGTTTGTCTTTAAACATTCTCAAAGAACATGTGTTTTAGTTCTGAATCTTCTCACCGTTAAAACTTTATCTTGAACCTTTGTACTTGCAACACAAAGATTTGTTTCATTATTCTCATTTTTAACTGCCTTTTCTCATATTGTCTCAGGACTGTTAATGTCAAACTGCCGCTTGGTTACATAAGCTGTTGCTCAGCGTTTTTAATAGAGTGCTCATAGTTAGATATTTTGTTTCAGTATTTGCTTCCAATGGAGAAATGTGGGGTTTGTACATTTTGTTTGCATTTTTTATGTTGGTTATATTTATCCATAAATTTACATATACTTTGATATTTAGGGAAATAAGTTTCATTTATGTTTTTTAAAAATACATTTGTAAGGTGACCTATTTAAAACTACTAGTTTGATTTTAACATGATTATATACCTTTTGCATATAATTAAGTCGAAGCAAGTAATACTGGCTTTCTGCTTTGCGTTGTTTCTGAACTTTTGCTTTCTGATAGTGTGGTAATAGCTGTTTTCACCCACCCCAACTACTTTGTCCTGTTGAAACTCTCTCTTCAATAATTGGTCATCCTGCTCTTCAGTACATAGTCTTCTTCAAATTCTCTATGCCACTTGTAAGTTTTCTGAAACTTTGAGCCTAGGGAAGGAAAGGGGTTTCATGTGGATTTGCTGGTAAATAAACCCAACCTTCCATCATCAGTTGTGTGTGAGATAGTTTAGTTACATACGTTTATATGAGGTAAACTCTTTTTTAAGCTCTTTCTGTAAAGATTTACTTTTAGCAGAGCTGTTTGCAGAATTTCCTTGTAGTCTGGGTCATTACCATTTCTCCATTATTTGTATCCTCTCTTCTGGGTCTTTACTTGTGCAAGTTCCTGTTCTTGAGAGCCGTGTTCATGTGGCATCAGATGTTGTAAGTTTGTTCATTTTCAGATACTGTGTAGTCAGTACTGTGATTTGTCAAGAGTTTCTGTATCATTGCAGCCTTTATTATGTTAGTCTTCAAAAAATGGATTAACTGTTCTTTCAGTTTGGCTTGTGACTTTCTAGTTTAGGATTCTGAGTGTTTTCTGTTCCCAGCTGCATAGCCACTTTTGCCCCTCAAAACTCTTTCATTTGCCCCATACCTTAACACATTCTTAGAATTTATCATTACCTGTTTCTACTAAATACAGTTTAAACCTGAAAATAATACTCCATGCTTTGATATGTGGACTCAAGGTCTTACTTGAAATGTGGGGGAAAGTTCAACATTTAATTGGACATTGCGGTATTGTGATTCTTAGATATATCGGGTCATTCACATGACCAGAATATAGGTCACATCTTCAGTTGGTGTCTGTCCCACACACAGTTCCTGGCTCAGAGTTCCCCAAACCCATGGAATTTCTTAAGTGGTGAGAATGATCAAGCAGTCTTTTGTTACGTTAGTGACACCTAAAGGTGGTTGTGAAGAGCTCTAGCCCTGTCCTTAGAGGGTTGGCAGTTCAGTCCCAGGGCATCCCTGACCTTGGGGGTGGGGGAAGGGGGAAGGGGCTGTAAATTTAATCTGTGGCCAGTGGCCAATGATTCACTCACCAGGACCTATGTAATGGAGCCTCTGCAAAACCACAGAAGACCAAGCTCACAGACTCCGTCCGGGCTGATGGTGCTCTGGGAGAGGGTATAGGAGCTCCCCGCCCCACCCCCCGCCCCCGGCCCCCACCCTGTGCTCTCTTCCATCTGGCTCTTCCTGAGTTCTAGCTCTTTATGATAAACTAGTTTAGCAAGTAGAATGTTTCTGTGAGCTGCTCTAGCGAATTAATGTAACCGAAGGAGGGAGTTTTGGGGGGACCCTCTGATTCACAGCCAGTTGTTGAGCAGCACAGGTCACAACCCGGAATCGCGGTTGGTGTCCTTAGTCGGAGGTCAGAGGCACCGGGCTGTGTGTGACTAGTGCCTCATGGAGGAGGGGCCTGCAGTCTGCTAGGACCTAACCCTTAATCTGTGGAGTCCGACGCAATCTCTGCACACACAGGGTCCCGAGTGAGTGAAGTCTTGCACACCTGCTGGTGTCTGAGAATTGCTTCCTGGTGTGAGGGGACCAGTTTAGAGGAGGATCCACCTAAGTTGTCACCTTTGTGTAACGAAGTGTAAGGTTAGAAGTACTTCTTAAATGACTGGAACCATTCGGGGGGGGTCTGATACTACTGTGAAAATATTTGTGGGCCTTGGTAAGAAGCGTACTGTTAAGAAAGCCCGGCCAGTTCTCTGCCTCACTTTCTACATTGTCATTATATGTCAACAACACTCTTCTTTCCTTCTTAGTGGAAGAGAGGATCAGTACGCACCTCCTCCTCGGCATGTGCCTAGACACCTATGCCCGCTACCTTCTGTTCTCCAAGCAGCCGGCGCAGGCGCAGAGGATGTATGAAAAAGCTTTGCAGATTTCTGAAGAAGTACTAGGAGAGAGACACCCACAGGTAAGGGAGGAAAGCAGAGGGAAACTGTAAGACAGAGGCTTCAATATTTCCGGTGGGAAATGCCACCTCGCTGGGGACAGATCAGCAGCAGATGGTACCAGGTGTTCCCTCCTCTGCCCGCCCCCAGCTACTTGTTTCCAAAAGTGCTTGGGGAACACCTGGCCGGCTCAGTCAGTAGAGCACATGACTCTTCGTCTTGAGGTCGAGAGTTTGAGTCCCACATTGGGCATTACTTAAAAAAGGATTTGAGACCCCTGATCAGTTATCCAGAGCATTTCGCATGCATTTTGGTTCACCAGCAGAGCAGCCTTTATAAAAGGTAGGTCTGACCAGGCGCCCCCAAGCTTCCAGGCCTTCAGGGTACACATCAACAGTATTTGGTAATAGTGAACCTTAGAATCTTAAGAGGAACAGGTCAATATACGAAGATTCTTGTCTCCCTCACCCCACAGGTAAAATGCCAGGGGGAGTGAGAAAGAAGGAAGGAGAGAGGGACTGCATTACAAAGTAAAAACCACTGGCACCCTGCAGAGCTGTGAGAACAGTGAGCACATTGAATGGACATCCGTTTGTCTTTCTCATCTCTCAAATTAAATCTTAGGGGGAAGACCTGGATCACTTGTCAGAATGCTTGTTGCCCCCAGCACAGGACACAGACCTCTCCGCTGGGGGACCGAACATGTCCCAAGGCTCGGGTTGATGGGCAGGGCGAGTTAATGGGCTGTGAACTCTCTTCGGGAAAGGGACTTAGGTTAGAGTCCCCTTAATGGAATGTCACTGAGGAATAAGACAGACTTGGAATTCAAATTACCAAGTGCTAGAACTGAGGGGAAGAGGTAGGGTCTGCTTCTCTTAGTACCAAAATTTTAAAAACTCTTAATGGGAATCTTCCTAAATCAGTAATATAGGTAGTTCTTCTCGATGAGTCAGAGTTACCAGTGGAAATGACATTAAATAAAGTCCTGGAAGCTGACTTCTCTGGATTGCCAGACCTTCTAAAGCTTGTTACAGCTTCATCTTGCGATTATTTTTTCTTGGTGCTTCTAACTTGATAATTACATTAATAAGTACTACCCTCTTCCCCACTCAGTAGATCTGTATGGATCCCCGAGAGCCAACCAGAGGCCGGCCCCTGTACAGCGTGAGCAATAAACGTGCCGGCTTGTTACAGGCTGAGGGCTCACTGTCTGTGGCTCGTGCTAGGAAACGTGAACTGCTAAGCAAATATTCAGTTTACCGAGCTCCAAATTAAGATGAAATCTGTGTGGCTGTTTTTTCTTTTGTGTACAGACCATCGTGCTACTGAGCGACCTGGCCACCACCCTGGACGCACAGGGCCGCTTTGACGAGGCCTGTGTGTATGTGCAAAAGGCCTCCGACCTGGCGAGACAGATAGAACATCCTGAGCTACACATGCTGCTCAGTAACCTCGCTGCAATTCTGATGCACAGAGGTAGGGGGCAGCGGGAGCCTGCCGAAGGGAAGGGGTCCTCGGGTCTACGCGGCTGTGAAGTGGTTGCAGGAGGGCAAGGGGCTCGGGATTCAGAGGCTGGCTGGCTGTGCTAGAAAGGATGCGTGTTTGGTTGAAGTACCTTCGTGTTCAGTTCACGTAACCTGTGTCGTGCTGCGCTGGCCTGCTGAACACACGGAGCCGGAGGAACCCGGGGCGCCCCGCAGGGGGGGCCCCCGCCCTCGCCAGCTCCCAGCCTCTCCCTTAATGAGCACACGGCAGGTTAGACCTGAACTGGCACCAGCGCTTGCTCTTCAGAATCTTTTGGAATCACTTTGAAAACCTACATTTGTCTTTACTCTCCCTTCTCTCCGGGTTGTTATAGAGCGATACGCACAAGCAAAAGAGATCTACCAGGAAGCGCTGAAGCAAGCAGAGCTGAAAAGAGACGAGGTTTCTATTCAGCACATCAGGGAAGAGCTGGCCGAGCTGTCAAGAAAAAGTAGACCTTTCACTTAATTTTATGAAGTGCTAAATCCCTTTTCGTTGTAGGGAATTTTAAGTAACAGTGGTTCTTCCAGTCTCAGTGGCACCCAAATCAGTGGCTTAAACCCTTTCTCCTCGATACTCTCGTCTTGTCAGTTAGCTGTGGTGAAGGACAAGTAGTGCGTGCTGCCGCTTTTGTTCTTTAAAGGAAAGACGACTCCCCCCTGGCTGACTTTGACCTCTAAGGACAGATGTCAAGTGATGCTTTCCGTCGTGACATGTGGTGTGGTGCTGTCCGTGCTGGTCTACGTGTACCTGTAGGTGGGGAGGGGCCCGCTGGCCTCTGAGGCGGTTGTGTGTGCTGATTGAGCCAGGCATTTCTACCCTACGGTTTTGATCCATTGGTTTGCTACCCTCTTATTTATTTTATCAATATCTGGAAGAGCAGAACTACCTGCCTCATGGCAAAGGGGGATTGTGGTGAGTTATATTTCTTATCTATTTCCTGAAGCTCAGTGTGGGACCTAAGGCGTAACAGAGCAGAAGTATGGTCTTGGTTTGTGCCAGCGCCCAAGCATGAAGTTTTAAAGTAGGAAGTAGGCCCTTGAAAATATATCCATTTGATTATACATCAAGTAAACTATGTTTTCTATCTGGTTATACACGGCTGTGAAAGGGGGAAGGAATGAGAGGAACACTGGTCAGAGCCGTCTGAGGGCTCCGCTGCCTTTGCAGCCCAGGTCCCTGAGCAGAGCCCTCTGCACGTGCCCAGGCTGCACCCCTGAACCTGCTGTCTCAGGGCCGGACCTGACAGGTGGGAGGTGTAAAATCTCGTATGTACTGCTTGTGCAGGGGAGGATCACGGATCTGGGTCTCGGTGTCCTCATCTGTAAGCAGGGAACGAATGGCATTCTCTCGTAGTCATGGGAGAACGTTTTTTGTCAGGTGACCCTAAATGAATAGACTACTGTGCTAAAGAGCCTTACCACCCTGCCTCGAATGTGTCCAGTATGTCCATACAGGCCAGGGGATGGAGGCGCTTACCCCAGGCGTATTGCCAAGAGGCCCTGGCCTGGGGAAAAGGCAGTTTCTGTAGGTGCCACGAAGGAACACTGTTACTGCTGGTAAGCCGGTGGGGGTGGGGGTGTGAGCGGGAATGGTGAACAGATATTTTTGTTGCTGTGTACATATTATTGGAAGAATCCTTTCATAATAAACTAGAGACTCTACAACAACATTGTATGTATTCCGTAATCTTTGAGTTTCTCATAAAAAAATAACTTACTGACGACAAACAAAATAGTAGAAATCCTGAGGTCCAGATCCTCAAGGATTAGACTAAAATATGAATTTTGTATTTTGCAGATGTAAATTGCTTTCTGCCTGAGCTCATCTCTTACCACCCAGCTAGCCCCTTTCATCGATTCTAATGAGAAACTAGAATATAAATCAGATTGAGTTTCAGTGCGACCCAGTCTTAATTTATTGGTTGGTGATTTTTTAAAAAATTACTGTCAACTAGTCGACTACTCACCTGCATGGAAAATGATTTTCGTTTTTCACAGTTGCAGGGGTTACTGAAAGTTAGGATTGACCCTCCAGCCTTTATTTAAGAATTTTCGATCCTCCACAGTGATTCCACTCCTGTCCCAGTGCTGGAAAAACTGTGGGTGTTTTCAGAGAGACCGTCTCTTCATGTGGGTGTCTCCACGAAAGTTCACTTGCACAGTTGTAAAACAGGGTAGCAGAGCAGGAGGGCAGACCCCTTTGCTGACTGGTTTGAATTTAAAAGTAAAATGTTAAAAACAGCGTATTTTAAACTTTTGAACTATGTCACCAGAGTTTTCAGGGCATAAATATTTTTTAAGAACGGAACCCGCGTACTAAAGTTAAAGCTTTACGGAACTTCCAGTGATAAACGCGCTGGAGACTGGCGGTCAGAATGCGGCTATGAACAGTATCGGGAAGACCTTAATTTAGATCCGGGGTGCTAAAAATAAAACAAAACAAAACAAAACAAGAAAAAACAAACCATGCAGGAGGATGCAGCTTCAGAACCCTGAAGTCTCAGCCTTGGTTCCAGCGGACTTCAAGTCCTCAGTCACTGGCGAGACTCTGCCGTTTCAGTCCAGCCCAGGTGGACGTCCACCCTCCCCGACGGTTTGCTCCATAGGTAAGCCCGCGAGAGTTCTGTCCTCTCGTTGTTCTCAACTACGACATGGTCCTGGAACTTCTCTCCCGTTCTGAGCTCCAGGTGATGGCGGATGGCCTAGGAATCCCACGCGCTGTGAGGAGGGGCTGAGGGGGGAGTGGCACTGGCTCTCAGGTCCGCAGGGACAGCTGCCCCAGTAACAAGCTAGGCTCTGAGCCGACTGATCTCAAAGGCTGTTCAGGACCTTCAGGGTCATGGAAAAATACCATCATCATCATCTCTTTTGGGTCAGCTGACACACTAAATTATTAAGTCTCAGATACTACCAGCAGCAGAAAACTGTCAGGTAGAACGTAGTTACGGTTTTTCGTGCCAGCTTTCCAAGTGGAAGGAATCTGATCGCTAAACCTCTCAAGTTTACTGTGAGGCCCTCTCTCAGGTCTACAAGAGTAGAACGGTAGCAGGAGTGAAGGCCTTAACCACGTGGGCAGGGGACTGAGCCTGTGCCCTCATGGTTAAAATCAGGATTAGACATCAGCGCTAAGGGCGATGCGAGCATCTTGTTATGAAGGAGGCGCTCACTCAGTGGTTCCCATACACCTGCTTTCTTCAGAGGCTTGCGTGCTTTAACAAGTTAAGTCTACTTAGAAGTCCATAAAGTGCTCATGTGTATCATCCTGAGAGACCTCTGCGTCTCCTCTTTCTTGAAATCTTCAGTGGCATCCTTTTAAAATGGTCAGTGTCCACGTGCCACTCAGGGCTTTGGCAGCGCAGTGCTCAAGTTGTTAAAAAAACAACTCAGTTCAGCAAGCAATCATCCAGGGTGAAGCTGACCCCCCCCTTGAGATTCCGCGAAAAGATTCACCAGTAGACTCTTGCCTAGGAGGAATCGGGAGGAGAGGAAGCACGGGCACGTGGCGGAGGGCAAGTGAGGCTTCAGGAGACGCTCCAGGTGAACCTGAGAGTCCGGGTCTGTAGGGGTCCTTACCTTCTCACTCCCCCAGCGTACAGAGCAACCCACTCGGAAAGCTGACACATCAAGAGCCTTGAATCACACAGGATCTAGGTGGCTGTGGACAGGGAAGTCCAATTTATTTAGAAACAAAAGCTTTGTTGGGCTCCATCAAATGCAGGAGAAAAAGAATACTTAGGGCCAGTGTGCATAACAGTGAGGTATGCCTCAAATAAGCCTTTTTTTTTTTTTAACTTTAAAAACTGAACTAGAACATACCCATGCAGTAATATTTTTCAGTGCTACTAATTTAAAAAAAAAAATTAAAGCCTGCACTGGAAATTGACAGTATGGCAGAATTTTGTTTCTCCTACCTTTGACCCCAATACAAAATGTACAGATTTTATACAAGGTCTGTGTTAAAAATCTAAACATTTCCACAAGATTTTAAACATCACTGGAAATCTGGATTTAGAGGAAACAAAACTGGATAGAGCACAATGCCCGTGACAGCCGACATTATGTACCTGGGCTGTGGGAGGGGGTGGAGAAGGCAAGGGTTAAAAAGAAGGTGCGCGTTTTGTTTGTTTTAAATTACCCCATAGGCGATGTGCTGATTTGAACATGAGCACGCCAGATACTACAGCAAGGGGAAACACTGCAAAAAGGTAATCTATTTACAGAAGAGTGATTTAAAGACATTATGGTTTTCTTTACAGATGTAAGAACAGGAATTGTCCACTTTTTAAAAACTCTACATTTCAACCCTCCACTATTATAATCCATCGAACTGCCTGTGTCAGAGGCAGTCCCCCCTCCCATCCCTCCCCCCATCCAACTCTCCAAATAAATTTCCATCATTTCTTCATCAGCCATGGTCCAGGCTCTCCCGAAAGGTCTCTGGGCACAAGTCCTAGGACGACAGTCTTTGGCCCTGCCGTTAGAAACGAAACCGCCAGGAGCGAGAGCCCCCGCCCCACACCCTGGCCCCCGCGGGACCCTCTCGTCCGCCGCTCAGTCGTCACTGTCGGACAGCGTCTCGTACTGCGCGGAGAGCAGCGGGGCAGGCTCTCGCTCCCAGATCCTGCTCTGCTGGTGAGGAGCCGCCGGGTTCACAGAGGAGGGGGCGCATGCGATCGGGGTGGGCGGCGTGCTGCTGAGCATCCGCATAGTCAGAGGGTTGTACGGAAACTGCGTCGAGCCTGACAAGAGAAAAATTGTTTTCACTGTCATGACCACAGCTGCTGTGCCACACAACTCCCACAGGGGGAGGAAGACATGCTTAGTCTGTGAACCGGTCTTGTGACACCAAGAGTAAAGTGAAACATGAAGGGTGAGGGTTTCACGATGCAGAGCGTAGCCTGCAGTGAGGCACCAGTAAGGGAGAGTCTAGAAGGGACGAATGACACGAGTAAGCGCAGCTTAGGGTTGCTGAGTCCAGAAATGAAAGCTCAGGGCTGCACTTTCCGTGAGTTCTAGAACCAGGTGTTTCCACGGAGAGTCCAAGTAAACTACTGCATATGAAGGTCAGAAAGTCTGGTTACACCAAGAACTTCTGGATTCTCCAATGCAGCGGTACCTGCTCAGAGGACAAGGGGACAAGGAATTTCAGGCCACAGGGCATCATGCTGCAGGTCATCTGCTGGGACTCACTGGGCAGCTTAAAAGGTACAAGATGTGGAAGAGGGGGTACGTGAACCTACAACAGCACTGCTACCACCTGCCGCTTTCTAGATTGGCTCATTGTCCCCAGAAAGGCTTTTATAGCTTAAAAAACCCTAAAAAAAAAAAAAAAAAAAAAAAAAAAAAAAAAAAAAAAAAAAAAAGAAAAATACCATTTTATCAAGTAATTAATTTCACAAATTAAATTCCTTCCCTAAGAGGCAGGAGAGGAAACAATGACTGGTTTAGGTTAGAAGTTGTCAAACTAGAACACAGTCACTGCACGTGATGGGAGTTTGGTGAAGCAAAGGATTTCTGTTACGCTGACAGAATATCCCTGGGAAACTGAGATCCGTATAAATAAGGGGGGGGGGGGGAAGCACGTTTCCGATAGTTCTTAACTCGTAAAAGATGCCTTAGAATTCTCTGAGACCCTTAAATCTACACCAGACAAGCCCAGTTTTATTTAAACAACAACAAAGGAGAGTCTTTTCCCTTCCAAGACAACCATCAGCGTGGTTACTAGGTTTGAGAAGAAACTTACAAGCAAACACAAAAAGGAAAACATTCGTAAATGTCCTAGACCATGGTTTTTCATCAGTTTGTAGAAGTGAACCTTCAACAGAGATGAATTTTTACACTATTTCCATTTCTTACTTTGATATCTTAGTATTTCCCTAAGAACCTTCTCTAAAAATGTCTGTAGAGAAGCTAAGGGTGAGGCCTGGGAGGGGCCCTTCACGTACAGGTGTCGTTTATGGAAAAGCTGAAATCACAGACTTTGCAGCTTTGCACGTGGCATGTGCTGGCTCTCCCAGCACACAGAAGTGAGGGGAATGGAGATTCTGTTCGTGGTAGTCGGACCCTGCACTCTGAATTTTCAAGATTCCATGCATTCAGTGTGTTTTGGAAAGTGGAATCCTACTTGATAACAACAATTGGAAGTTGAGCTTTCCAAAGCTGCTGAGCTTAGAAGCACTAGCCAAGGCTTTGACAAAAAGTACTTTACGACTCCTTTCCAGCAGTAAGTTCCTCACCTGTTGAGGAGGGCCTGTCTTCCCAGGCCCACCCTGGTGTCTGCCTGTGGTAATCCCCTTCTGAATGTACAGAGGAGACGGAAGAGGGCCTTTCAGTTCCTAAGTAGCCTTGCCCAGGGATGGGAGATTTAGATTTCCTGCTGTTTGACTTGCTGATCAGCTTTGGTTTGCAAACTCCTCCTAAAAGTGAAATAAATTAACTCTTGACATATAGTAATTATGCTCTCAACTTACAAACCTACCCAAGTGCGATGGGTTAATGCACTGCTGAGAGAGAGCAGGAGGATGAAGGCAGCACGAAGAACCCAGATCCTAGGACCCAGTCAAGTTTCCAAGTTACTATGTAAAAGCCAGAATTTACTTGTAGCAACTAAAGCAAAAGGGGTATGTCCTCATGCCATAACCTTGAAAAACATGGAACCAAGGAAATTATATTTCTGGAACATCATTTATTTCCTGGTCTTGGAGCACAGAAACTGCTATGGAAATTAAAGCAGGCTGATGAAAATCTTAACTCCTCACTTAACTACCTCCTTGCCCATCAGTTTAGAGAGAAGCGGAGAAGCACACACCACCCCAAGGAAATTTTATGTCAAAAGAAAAACGTGTGGGCCAGAAACCCCTTCGTGGTCATGCTACGCGTCCCCAGAAGAAGCTCGGCAAGTCTTGGTGGCCCTGTTGCTCCAGGCTCCGGTGGACAGAAGCTCACAGGAGTGGGGGCCCCTGACGGGGCTCTGGAACAGAACGTGGAAACGAAGTCTGAAGAGGGCAGAGCCCAGGTGAGCAGCAGGTGTGCACCTCCGGCCCCGCAGAAGCGCTCCCCCCGCCCAAGCCCTGCAGCGCCCAGAACAACGTGGGTGGGAGGCTGCTGGAACTGCACAGAGAAGCGAGGCGGGTCCCCGATGGTCAGGAAGAGAACAGAGTGGGACGAAGGGAAAAGATGCTTCCGGAAGAAAAACTTCAAAACACAAATGAGCTCCTTTTGTAAAGAATAGATCATCATCATAAGGTTGAGGTGAAAAGTTTAGGAAGCAAAATACAGCAAGGATCAGAACACACACGACAAGAAGGGCATTAGTACAAAAGGAAATGTGAGCTACAGTAAAAGGGACAGAGACCAAGAGGACTGAAATAACTCAGGAGTAACAAATCTGGAGGACAAAGACTGGCAAAAATGTAATTCTGTTTTTGAGATGAAAAGCCCAACAAAAGAGGCAAAATAGTAGAATGTTCACAGGAGTGTAGAAATCAGCCTGCGGATGCAAACGGCCTCCCTGCGGTCAGGAAAGTGACGCAGAATGAACACTGACACAATGACTTGTTAGACGGAGGCAAAGAGGCTTCTTTGGGCAGATAAAACTGTCACCTGCCAAAAAGGGGGGCGTCTGGCCTTACTCTTACACGGCTGTTGATGCTGGGGGTGGGGGGATGGAATAGTGTCTATGGGCTGTTTCGAGAAAGGTGCTACAGTGTCACTTCCGGTATCAAGGCAGCAAGAAGACATTCCTGGGCGGGCACAGTCTCTGAGGACAGCAGCTTCAGAGAAAAGGGAGTGTGAGAACCGTACCAGAAAGAAATGTCACGACAGAAGGGTCACGTGACGGAGATCACTCGTGTCACCACCAATGTTACCACCATCAAATACACACAGTTAATACAAATCAGGAGGTGGGAGCAGAGAGGGGAAGACAGCACTCCTGCTTCTGAGCAGGCAGTGAATCCACATGGCCCTAAAATGTACAGAGGTGTAAGTAAATAAAAACCTCAGATCTCTCTGGTCCTTGTAACCTTAGTGAGATCTTTTGCTTGAGAACAAGAAAAAGCCCTAAACTAAACCCGGAACACCACTGACCTACCGGTAAATTTTTCAGCATAAGAGATCCTAGTTCCCAAAGATTAAGAAAAAGGGGTTTCAGAGCCTAGAGTCACGGTTTTTTGTGTGCTTGCTTTTACCAGGACACATGAGTGATTGGTTCTGACGTCTATCCTTTCAGTGTCCGTGCAGACACTCAGAATGATGCTTCTCAGACAAGAACAGTAGCTTTCTGGATGATGTGATCTGAAGGGGTTTTTTTTTCCCCTGCCTCTTTCTTCTATGGATTACAATTCTTCTATGCTGAGCCTGTCCTTTTTGTTACAATAGAAAGTCCCTTTTATTCAAAAGGAGAAAGGCCCTGCACTAGTAGTACAGTTAAAACACGTCGCTCCAGATAAGGACTAGATGCAAACAAAAAAAAAAGCACCAGGAAAGGCGACATTCGGCATAGAAATCTCTGTCCTTTTAAAACTTGTGTTCATGTTACTAAAATGTCTGAGGGGTCAAGAGTGGACGCTGGGAGCACAGGAGATGGAATGTGTTGGTGACGCACCACAGCTTGGAAATAGAAAGGCAGCAGCAGGGCACAGGAATGAACACTGTACCTGAATGAGGGGACGGGCCCCCTTCCTCTCTGCGGGTCTCCCCACTGGTCACAATGGAGGTGCTGGCGCCACTGGGCACCACGCCGACGGGCTGAGACATAACGACTCCGTGCTCCTCAACCTTGTCATCAAAGCTTCCCATGAGCGCCTTCCGGATGATGTCTTCCAGCCCGAGGTTACTGGCAGGATCAGCGAAAGAATGACCTCTAGAGCTAACTGAGCCTGAAAGAGACCAGCACGCCCTTTCTGCTTAATTCCGAAAAGCAGAGGAGACGGGCAAGGGGACTCCAGGGGACACACGGCCCCGGCGGCTGCCTGCAACACCGCAGGAGCCCACGCGGGCACGCCCGAATCCCTCCCCCAGCAAACTTCGTTTGTCTCTGCCAAATGAATGGGTCAGCCCCTTTCTTCCCCTCTTGTCAGCTCCCTAGTTCCTACACCCTTCTTTAGTGGTCTTGACGGTCTTTGTTCATGTATCTGCAGCAAGTGTTTAGTGAATCTCCGCTCCCTTTTCACTGCTGCTTTCTCGCCCGGCCTGTGTTTCCGCAGACTGGAGCAGCGCCCGGGTGTGCAGGCGGGCGGGGGGCGGGGGCGCGGGGGGACTGGCTGCCCCCACACACCACCTTCGTACTGGCAAGTGCACTTCAAACCTTACCTGACGTGGTGACTGCTGGCAGGTTAAAGATCTCCGTTCCTGGCTGTGCGGCTGCTGTATTTAAACAAACATTCGAGTTAACGGAGATGTGATGATCACGTAAACTGAAAGAATAAGGTCTCAAAATCCTACAATGAAATTAACCTTTTTATTTCCCATGATCACAACCTTATTTTTCATCAGTTAAAGAAATAATCATTTAAAAAATAAATCAGGCAATAAAAAATTGGATGATGTGGGAAAATCTGAACAGGACCCATGTGCCCAGAGGAGGACAAGAGCATTTGCACTGCTGGAGAACACCAATAGGAGAGGGGTCCAGTTGGCCAGGGAAGGGGCGTGGCCTCTGGGCTGAGCCCCGGGAAGGCCGGCCGCTCGAGGCCCCGCCATGGGTGGGCTTTACCACCACGATTCACTGGGAGCAACTCCCACAGGCACAAGATGAGCCCTCAATTTGTCATGTGCGCAGTTTTTGTGACAACAGGTGAGGCAGCCTGGGAACTACCTATAAAGCACCGAGACTGAAGTGGAAGGAATCTGGGAAAGTAAATGGTGTTTGCACCATAACTTCAACTTGCTGCCGAGAACTCCAAAGGGAAGAGGGCAGCGGGGTGGGAGCTCTGGGGGCGTCCGCGGCAGGGGGGGGGCACTTCCTGGAGAGGAGGCCGCTCTGAAGCCGGGCTGCGTGCGCTGGAAACGACCTTCCTGCATGAGGGCGACTTTAAACTGGCAACAGGAGGAGGAGAAGAATCTCCAGGAAGAACTATATAAACCAGTGACTGTCCCCACTCGTGGGTCAGGTGACACTTGCGGTAAATAAACAATCTGAAAAAGTACAAAGTGACGAATACACAGACATTTGTGGAATAGGATTCCTTCATTCACTTGATAAGTATGTATTTAGCAGTTATCTGCTTGAATCATAATAAAATCACCTTCTTACCGATCAAAATGGTCAGATAAAGACGATTTCATATTTTTCATCCAATGAGAACACT
Organism: Suricata suricatta; assembly: GCF_006229205.1. NCBI lineage: Eukaryota > Metazoa > Chordata > Mammalia > Carnivora > Herpestidae > Suricata > Suricata suricatta. The sequence goes on along the minus strand of NC_043716.1, from coordinate 9,066,809 downwards.
ACAATCCTGTACTTTACCTCTGGAGTTTACCATCAGAGGCCGTCAGGACAGAAGCACCTGTGCGCCTCAGGAAAAGTGTCAACTTTGAATCCTGGGGCCTGTGGCTCACATGCTTAACAAGCACTCCAGGGACGAGGATAGTGACTCAAGTGTGAGGACCCCTGGCTAAAACAGGTGGGCACATGTGTGAGAGAATGGGGAGACCGACTCAACAGGACGAGGTACAGAGGGAGGGCAGCCAGTGGAGCCGCAGTGGAAGGAAGTGCGGGGACAGCGCACTTCTCTGTTGGAGAGGTAGAATGTGAATTCCTTTTTAGACATTTAAGAAGCCAAATACGCAAGAAGACATGAGGTCCTCGAAGACACTTGAGTAAAGCTTCACAGAAAAGGCTGAACTCTACTCTGGATACAAGCCTCGGAGTTCTCAGCACACCATTTAACCCCCGGAGCGGGTGAGAGGGTTCAGAGGCTCTGGTGCGTGAGGAGAGCGCTGGGAAAACCATTCCAGGGCCAGCAGGGCCAGAATGAGCTGCTAACCACATACAAGAAATGTCCAGAGTAGAAGAGAAAAAGAAGAACATAGTATCTGAAAGCCAAGAGAAGAGACTATTTGGAGAAGGGGAAAATGGCTTACGGGAGACGAAATAAAGTCAGTTTAAAAGCCTTGCAATGTTTTTAGAATGAAATCACTGATGTCCTCGGTGGGACCGCTGAATCGAGCAGAAAATTACAGAAAAATGTAATTATTTTTTAAAGAAAGGATATTGTTAGCCTGACAGCAGTGCTGGCTAATATTCTAAATGTTTATCTTTAAGAGAAAGTTCACAACAATAACTGACACCGGGCTCATCCTTTTGTCCTCTCCGATGTTCGACTTTTATTAATCACAAAGTGTCAGATCCAAACACACGTCCACCTGGCAGTTTGTAGTTCACAGCCCACCATCTCCTTTCTTTTGACAGGGTCGGGAGACTAGTAGGTCGTAGATCACAGAAATAAAGCAGACTGTGGCATACCCAGATCCAACAGCTCTCGCCGCGTCACTGGAGGTACTTGAGCAAAAGACGGAGAAGCACGACTGAGCGATGGCTGAGTGCAGAGTGACAGGGCGGAGGGAGGCTCCAGGTAGCGCATGCGTATCAGCCCCAAGGGAAGGTCTGGATGCCACAGAGCTTTTCCTACTGAGTATCTACCAGTGACGCAGGGGACGGTGCCGTGAGTACAGAACTGCCGGCAGCCAGTGAGCACACCACCAGAGGCGTGGAGTTGGCATGCCAGAGCGGGGCCACTGCGCCAGCACTTGCCAGTTAGGCAGTTGCACCGGTTATTAAACCCCCCTAGGTCTCCCCATCTGCACGATGGAGACAATCACTCGTATCGCGTGCAGGGCTGCGGCGAGGAGTAAACGCGCCCGTACGTGTTTACGAGTGCCCAGAGTCACAGAACTACGTAACTGTTCACGGCCATTACTCTTGTTCTTCTGTTTTCACATGGTGCACTGATCGCATTTGCAGATGAATGCTGAATGACTGAACAGAGATCCAGAAAGACACTGCTGGGGTAGGAAAAGTGACTGGGGCACACATGCAAACTTGGAGCTAGTGACTCCAAAAGTACAGCAAGGGAAAGGCAGGATCCAGAGCAGGAGCGCATCAGGAGACCCTGAAATATCTGTGCTCATATTAGGTGCTCTATGTCCTAACTGTGGACTGGTTGCCAAACACCCTAATACAAGCTAGGCTCCCCAAAAAGTGATGCCTTTGGGGCAGAGCATACCACGCTACTCAGAACCTACTGAAAGGCTAAGCTAACGTGGTCTTCTGTGGAGGGACACTCAGAACCAGCAGTGTGAACAGCTGATGACACAGGATGTTTACGGACAGAAGACTTGAAAGACACGGATCGGTCTTCGAATGGCTGTGGAGTGGTCACGTGAGCCCAAATGGATAAAACTAAGACTGATGGCTAAAAAAAAAAAAGCCCCACAAACTATGAAGAGCTATTCCAGCCCCACACTTGTTCAAAGAGAAAACGGACAGCTTCAGAAAGCAAGGTGTGCTCTCTAGCAGGCAATCTTCACGTACTGGCAGACGTTTGAGAAGAAACGTTAAGATCAAATGCAGTTGGACAGACACCTACAGAGCCTTCGAGCTCAAGGATCGCGTGAGAAGCAACACCGGAGATACGATTATTACTGCAGGTTTTATTTGGGGATCCGTGAAAGAAATCCCACTTACCCATGTCAGAGTCACCTCCACCAGAGGAGTTCAACTTACGAAAAATCTCCTGCTTCTTTGATTTAACCATGGGCGACGTGTTCTCAAGCTTGGTGAAGAAGGAAGGCAAGTAGCTTATGCTCCCTGGTGAGCGGGAATCATTCCTGTGGGGACACAGTGATGCCTATTATGTCTGGTTCATCGTGTGCTACCCTGGGGGGCGTTCACAGAGCACGTGGGAAAACCCCCGCCTCCCAGTCTTGTGTCTGTGGCTACAGCCCTACGTCACCTACGAGGACACAGATACTTAGCACACTAATAAAATTAGGGCTGTAATGGAGATAATCTAGGATGGACACTCATAAAGAAGGCTGAATAATCAACCAGTGATGTTAACAGGAAGCCGTCTGCTTACCAGCACAGGCACTGGTGTGTTTGTAGCTGCCACATAAACTGGGAACTACTCTCCCAGCAGAACTGCTACGAAGTACAAGAAGTTACAACTAATAGCACGACTCGCCTATAAAACAGCAGGAGCTCATACCTAAGCAGTCAAAACTTGGGGCCTCGACAGAAGAACTAGGACGTAGAAAGAAAACCGCCTGTTAAATCACTGCACACCTCCCACCAGATGAGTCTCGTGTAAAGGATTCACCATCATCTGCAGCTTCCTGGACTAACAACACATTTTAAAAACCCAAGTTTCCTTTAACCACGATGATCTAGCTAGAGCTGGAGAGGATAGCAAAGGACGAATGGAAGGCTGCTGGCCGTGTGCCAAAGAGAGACAAACACGTGGTGGAAAAGGAGCAGGATGTGGGCCCTGTCCTCAAAACAGTCACAAACTGAAGGAAAAACCTGTAAACATATAATTCAATTGAACATCATCAGCTTTCTAAAAATGGGTTTTCCTCATTTTGTTGAAAGGTACCAGTACCTGTTTGCTTGCCCGTGAATATAGACCATACGTAAATAACTCAGAACACATTGTAAGAAATGCACTAGCAGTTTGGAGTGAGACCTGGGTTTAAAGCTGGAGCCTCCCTCTAACTGACCACGGTAACATCCTGGATTCGCCTCCTGGAGCATCACAAGAGGAGGGTGCTCTACACCAGGGAAACAGCACGCATAGGGACAGAAAGGAATTCAGGGCACCGTAAGCAGCTTGACATGGACACAGAGTGCAGTATGGGGGGGGACGCGGCAGGAAAGCAGACGAGCAGCATGAACCTGCTCATAAAGGACCAGCCTAATGGCTTAGAGCCTGATTCCAGGAGTTCCAGACAAATCACTCTGGGGATAGTGGACCAGGCCAAATCAAAGGTTTCTAATCCAAATGGGAATAAAAACCGAGTAATTCACAGGGGTTGGGTTGGGGTAGAAATAGGGAAGTAAAAGGACATAACGCAGTTCAGTGAAGATGCTCATTAGGACCTCCCGTCCACAAGGCTTGGTGTCCGATCAACACTCAAACAGGGCTTCAGTCGGCAGCTGACCACGTGGACCAAAAAGTTGTTTTTTTTTTTTTTTTTAAAAGATATCTAGAGGGCCGCCTGGGTGGCTCAGTCAGTTAAGCGTCCAGCTTTGGCTCAGGTCATGATGTCACGGTTCGTGGGTTCGAGCCCCGCGTTGGGCTCTGTGCTGACATACAGCTCAGAGCCTAGAGCCTGCTTCAGATTCTGTTGTCTCCTTCTCTTTCTGACCCTCCCCTGCTCACACTGTCTCTCTATGTCGCTCAAAAATAAATTAAAAAAAACATTAAAAAAAATTAAATGTGTATTTAAAAAAAAGATCTAGAAAGGCTTAATTTCAGGAATAGTGAACAATTTTTTCTATAACCTGTTTAAATGGATGGAACTTTTCCACTAAAATCCACTGGTATTAGATCACCAGGAAAACGGAGACTACCCAGTCCAGGTTCCCTGACCAGGAACCCAGAAGGGAGAGAAGGCCCGGGGCAGGCATACACCTGACCCGGAGCGGCTGGCCTCACCTCTGCTCTGCGGGCTCTGCGCCTCTCTGCGACAGGAGCAGCACGCTGTCCTGTTTCTCGTGCACGACTGGAGCCTGGGGTGGGGAGATGGGCTCGTAGGACTCGGAAGGGACGTGACTCCTCTCTGGGGACTTTCCAGGCCTGGTATAGTAACGTATAAAATATTAGACTGTGCTCCTGGGGCCTCCCTACAAATCACCCTACACAGTCTAAAACTGGTTCATTCATTACGTCATTCAGGAGAAAGGAATAAAAGTCACTGGTTCATATCAGAAGAAAAGTTGCCTCAGATCTTCACTATATACCTGGTTACCAAAAGGTCAGTTGCCGCTGCTTTGTCCATGTCCGGGCACTGCTGGTGGCACATGACAACCCGGGACGGGCAGATCCGTGGGAGGTCAAGGTCATCGTGCGCTTCACCATCATACCCCACCATCCTGCTCTTGTTACTCCAGTGAGCCCTCCAGGCTTTGACCTCTCTCTCTGAATCAGTCAACACTTAACGGGTCTTCCCCCATGAAGGTAAAAGATAAAGGACCAGAGTCCAAACTGAACCCTGAGTGCCTGTCAGACGGGTCATGACGGACTCCAGTTACCCCTGCTAGGCTGAGCGATTCTCTGCAAGGTCCTATCCTTCCTCTGGATACCATGTTGGTAAAGATAAAGCGTATAAACATAGTATTTAGATCAAAACGAGGTTTTGGCTTAGTGATTATTAAGTCACCTGTGACCTCTAAGTATAATTATATATAGGTACATGACCCGTCATTTCCTTTCCCAATCAATGCCATCCAAACAGGTGGCCTTTTTTTTTTTTTTACTATTTTTCTTTTAGTTCTTTGGTAGTTACCTCTAAACTAAATAATATTATACTTTTCTTGATTTATCAAACTTGAAACTATCACCTCCTTTCCATGGAAGATGCAGAACTTGACTTTTGAATACACATTAAAAAGATACAGTACCAACTGCCCAGAAAGTGAACATTCCAAGAACAGAGGAAAAATCTTCATTTGTACTTCCCAAGGAGTGAAGGTGAATAAACTTTAGGTATAAGAAATTAATCCCCGATCTTGTAGGTATATTCAAATTGTTTTACTCTTGGGAAATGTGCATACAGTTTGAAATAAAAACCATACTGAGGCACCACAGGTGGGTGGCTCAGTCCGTTAAGCTTCTGACTCTTGACTTTGGCTCAGGTCCTGATCTAGTTCATGAGATCGACCAACGCGTCAGACTCTGCGCTGACAGCTCGGAGCCCGCTTGGGATTCTCTCCACCCTTCCCACAACTGCACTCCACGCTCTCTCTCAATATAAATAAACTTTAAAGGGGGGGAAAAAAACCTACCTTCCCCTGGATTTGTCCACAAGGTTTTCTGGAGAGACCCTTGAACCTGGTCTTTGATGGTGGACAGACTGAGACTGGGATTCCGGACTGTAACGATTTGATGTTTTAGTCCTCACAGGTGTGGACACCAAAGCAGATGGTGAATTCTGGAATGTAGAAGTGGGAGGCTGCTGGGGAGGCTGTGAGGAAACTTGATTTCTAGCAAAATCTTGTGTGATGATTTGCTGTGAATGAGGAAAGAAGGACTTGGTTAAATCCACAGAGTTCTTGCCCGAAAACGTAGCCTAAACAAGACCTGGACATCTCTTTTGTGATTCTCTGTGAAAGGTCCCTTCCGCATGGTCAAAAACAGAGGTATGAACAGAAGAACTTACACAGATGTGATCAGCAAGTGTAATCAGTCGGTGGGTCCTGGGCACTTGCCCCACCCCGTCGGCCTGTGAGGAGGGGGGCAGCTGCTGCTGTGGGGACAGGGGTTCCTGCTGAGGTCGGTAGTGATGTAATGGTCCTTCGTAGGGTCTGCTGGCTTCACCTAATGGAGGACAGGCAGGTGGATGTCTCACTCGGGAACCCCCCTGCCTCTCTCTGTCAGGGATCACACATAACTCGGGGACACATGGGAGGGATGTCGTGCCATCACTAAACAGAATTCATGGTCTTAATTTTGGAGGGAAAAAAATCCTTATCAGGACTAGTATAAACTGAAAGCAGGGGGAAACAAAATATCAACTATTTTATGTATCATTAAATATAAACAAAAGATAAATCAATAAAAGCTTAAAAATAACTTTCTGTTAGTGCAGTCTTAAATGTTTCGAAAGCCGACTCCCATGAAGACTAAGACCAAACCTATAAAACCAGGCATTCCTGCACATTGTCTGGGGCAGATGACCAGAAGCAAATGACATATGCAAATATGAGAACAGGTAAACTGGTGGCTGAAAAACACCTACTTTCGGCTTGGTTTGCCTTCACCACCTCTGGCTGGTAGGCCTGCAGCTTCTCCTGGGGCGGTGCCGGTGAGCTGGCGGGGCTGATCACCTCAATGGCATCGCTGGGCGTTTCATACCGATGAGAAGATACTTGAAGGAAAGGAAAGAACCTTATTTTAAAACTAATCCTATGGGAAGTTTCAAAAGTTCAAGTTCTTCAAACCTACTAGCATATTTTTGGTTTTTATTCTCAGAAGCTTTCAATGGCACCCAGGTTAGTGATAACAAGCAACAAGTTCAATGCACTGGTTTCTGGTCTGCAAGTGCTTCCTCCGTGTCCCCTGTCTCTGTGGGTTTCAAGGTTTACTGAAACCGTGTGGCCTCTAAGACCTTTGGGCGAGGCAGGCAGGGGACAGACTTGTGACATTCTGCTGGGAGCTGGAGAAGACCCCCAAGAAGGACCTTTCTCAGAGGGTAGATCCCAACAGTTCGCTTCCAATAATTACAACTCTGTGGACGATCAGCTCTTAGAAGGGACTTTAAGGCTACACAGTGGCTTCCTTACCATGAGTTTAAAGCTACAGATTAAAGTAAAGTAACATTATATAACCATTTTCACAAATCATCGGAGTACTGCTGACAAAAAGTATTACTCATTTCAAACAACTTCTTGGCACTGTTACATGTGAAAACACACAAATGGCAGGGTAGGTCTGAAAAGTAGCCAATGCACTGTCCTGGCAGAAAGGACGCCCACATCAGAGAAGCCCCTCGACGCAGCAGTTCCTAGGAAACCAGGATCAGTGCAGTGAGGGCCCAGGCAGCTGTCCCCAGCCTTGTCATGGGCTCAGAAGGATGGGAGAGGCCCATGTCACCTGTTCCGGAACCTTCTGACTTTATAGAGTGCTCTTTGCATCTACAGGCTGTACCAAAGAATCCGAGAACACTGTAATAGGCCCAAAGGGTCTCTGACTGGCTGGGTCAGCCAGTGTGATCAGTCAGTGGATCCTAGACACAGAGATGGAAGCTCGGAATGAACTCTAGTACCAGGCTCCCACCCCTTTACCAGGCCATGCAAGCTGTAATTAGCTGGGTTCTCATATGCTCAGGAGAACGGGAACCTGATAACTGGGATGGAAATGATCTTTCAGGAACTAAAATAAATCACTATATTCAAAGTAATATATACTCTTTTGCAACATCTGTAGCCATTGGCCTTCATCACTTTAAATACCCAGCATCCTGAATCTGCTCACCACATCCAATATACAGTCAACAGACTGCCTAATGTTAAGCTGTGCACACAGTCCTCTTGAAGCCGAAGGCGCAGGCGCTGTGCTTCACCTACAGGGGGAGGGAGGCTCTGAACTGAATACTGAGGAACTGTAAATAGCCTGTGGGCTTCATGCAAGCCAGTTACCCAGTGATAAAAAAGTTAACCCCCGTCAGAAGAGAAGACAGATTTTCTATTTTCAGACCTTCTGAAGGTCAAACTCCCAAGAGCAAGGTCAGGTTCATCATGCCACCTGAAAAGAGGGGCTCTCCAGTGACTAGAAATCCGTGTGCCACTGCATTCAGTAAGCCACAGGCTGGAGCCCCTGTTCTCGTTAACTCCCAATCTTCCCAGATCTTCCCCAGTTACAAGTTTCTGCATGTGTAATACCGATTTTGCAGGTCTTCATAATCCCAGGCTAACAGAAGTTTTCTGTCTACACAACAGACCACCAAGCTGCCCCCTTCTCTCCCAAAACCTCAGCCATGGGGTACATATTTACCCAAACAAATAATAATTAGGCACAGGGGTAAAAAGAATTACACGTCGCATGCTGGTGCACAAGAAATCTCCAACTCTGTTCAGTCTCGTTAATGGAAACAGCAGAGACAGGACTACGTACGGTAGAGTTACTGTAAGCATTAGCTGATACGCGCTCAAATACCTGCTGCTTCCTTCAGGAATTCCATACAGAATTTAGGCAGCTGTTAACAATAAATTCAAAGTAACTTTTCCAGCATCTCACTGTAGACCTGTGAACCCTTATGGACTTAAGAGGGTAGATGTCAAAATGATTAACCAGACTTGATCAAAATCCAACTGTGGAGAGCAAACTGGCAGTCACCAGCGGGGAGGGGGCGGAGGGTGGGGGAAATCGGTGGTGAGGACAAGAGAACGCTAATCGTGAGGCACACTGAGTCCTGTACAGAAGCGCTGCATCACTACATTGAATGTCTGAAGCTAATACATTGTATGTTTATACTGGAATTAAAAGGAAGTTAAAAAACAAATACACGAGAACAATTTTAGAAAATGAGCACAGAATATGAGGATACGCATAAAGAAGGAATGAGCATGAGCAATAAATAATGTGAGAAAAAAATTTTTAAATCCAACTTGCAAGAAAGGTGTAACGTAAATACCAATTACCAGTCATACGGTGGTCTCACTTTTTAAAAATCTGTATCTCAAGGATGTAAGAGGCTGTGGGATATCAAACACGGAACCACATCCTAAAAGACGCCAAGGCCTTCGCAGCACAGAGCTTGACGACACATCTACCACTTTTCAGATGCCAGAAAATGTTAACGAGCTCTGTCCTGCTTCCCGGCTTTACCTTTATAAAGGCATAGGGTTCTCCTGGAAAACGCTCGGATAGGCGTGCTTCAGGAAGTGAAGTTTAAATCGTCACGACAAACAGCAGGAGAGACATTTTTGCACTACCAACCCACAAACCCCTTCCATTACAATTATGAGCAAGGTCAGGATTTTCTTTATACCATATAGTTCTGCTTTACCTAAAGAAGAAAGTAATTCTTTACTCAGATATCACATTGCAAAACTCAGATGGAGATACATACAGCTACTAGAAGAGTCTGAGCTCTGAGAGCCACGCTCCCTCGCATCCTTGTCCGAGGCAATTTGCCGGGTGATGATCACGTCTATGAAGTTAGCTGCGGTAATGGTAGTCTTCCCTCGGGTCCTTAGCTCTTCCTCATATCTGGACTTTGGAGGAGGCCCTTTATCTTTCCCAGCCTCGGAATAAACTACTGAAGAGTGAGGCTGGGGCTTGCCACTTGGAAAGGCTGCAGAAGTGTACAGACACTGAACAGATCTCTTCTCCACCTCCAGGCTTTTCTGCTCTAGCTGCTGCTGCTCACTAACTGCTGCTGACCTGCTTCTCAAAGTGTCTTCTAACCTGGAAGCTTCATGCTTACTCTCTTTTGTTTTGGAAACCTCCATCTGGGGGGCGGAGGCTGCGGCGTCCACGAGGGCGGCCAGGGCGTCGGCAGCGGTGCTGTAGCGGGAGGCCGGCAGGCCCTGGCTTATCGACGGGCCCCCGGCGGGCAGCGGCCTGCGGACAGAAGCAAATCACACACAGCTCCGTGAAGGGCGGCCGCTAGGGGGCGCGCTGGGGGAGGCGCGGGGCCCACCAGGCAAGGAGATGTACGAGCTATACTTAAGAGACAAGACGGTCTGTCGGTCCGTCCTTGGTCCTAATGTGTCCGGGAGACTCACATGATTCGTAGCTGAGCGCTTGGATCCAAAGGTGTGATTACACTGGTTCCGTTGGTTCCCTGGAAAACGCTAGGTCGCTGCTGCAACATGGTCTCCTGAGCTCGCACCGAGGGGGACGGAGAGCGGACATACCCATGGCTGCCAGGTCGGCCCGGCTGTTCAGAGCCTGTGAAGGCCAAAAATTAATTAATTAATTAAAATAAAGAAGAGGGAAGAAAAGACAAGCCATAAGAAAGAACGTCGAGACGGCAACCATTAGGGACTGCTAATTTCTTAATTATTCCTAAAAAGAGAAAACATTAAGACACCTAATATCCCACTTTTTGGCCTTTTTTGAAATATGTTGTGTAAGAGTTTCTCAATAAAGATGTAATAAAACCACGCTAGTAACTCAAAAGAAAAACATCCACTATCGTTTACTGTCAGTTTCATTTCCGACAAGCTTCTGTCTTGATTCCTGCGAGAAACTAACACCAACAGTGAAGTCCAGCTGATCCTTGGACAAAGGGATTTAAATTCTGCTGGTCCACCTACATGCGGAATTTTTTTTTTTTTGAAAATACAGTACAATACTATAAATGTGTTTTCTCACGCTTCACCAGTTTCTTTTCTCTAGTTCACTTTATTGCACGAACATAGTATATAATACGTAAAATACACATACAATGTGATGGACGCGTATGAAGTATGTGGTAATCGGCTGTATCAGCAGTAAGGTTTCCAGTCAGCAGTAGGCTACGGGCGGTCACGTTTTGGAGGAGTCAAAGTTATACTTGGATATTCCACTGCGTGGGGATCTCACAGTATGTGAGATCAAGCCCAGGGTTTGGTTCTGACAGCCATTGAGCCTGCTTGGGATTCTCTCTCTTCACCCCTCCCCAGCGCTTGTGCGCGCGCCCGCATGCGAGTGCTCTCTCTAAATAAATAAATAAACATTTTTTTAAATCTTAAAAAATGTTTAAAAAGTTCATCTCTCAGATTCTTCCTCAAACTCTGGTGTGTTTACCATTTCCAAAACCCCATTCGGTGCAGCTGTCTAAGCACCCTGACCAGAACCACACCGTGATGAGACCGCCACCCCGCCGGGGTCCAAGGCGGGTCCTCTCCACCACAGCGCTCACTGCCCCGGCTGCCCCGCCCTCCCCCAGGAACAGTTTCTCTGGGCCAGCTCTCTTTGGACACATCATCACTCCCACTGCCCTCCCTCAAATCGGCTCCACCAACTGCACGTCTCCAGCAGCTGACCTTGAACTCAGCTCTCCCCTAACAGAGCCACAACTTGGACTTGGGCAGCACGACTCACTGGGAAGATCTCAATCTCCCTCTCTACTCCCGGTCTTCTGTGCCCCCTCTGTCCTCTGCCCTCAGACACGCTGGCACCTTAGCAGGCACCCCCAGGGAGAACCTTTCAGCAATTCTCTCCCAGCCGTACATCAGCTCATACAAGCAATGCTAGCTTCCGAGGAGAGAGACTGCTATTTAAACGTTTTTGTCTTTGCAGAGACTCTTCCTATTTACACTGCCACTTGACATGTGAGAGTCGGGGTTTCTTTAGACACGCCAACACCGAATATTCACCAACCTTTCAACCTTTCTTCGTGCCCACAAGCCCTTGCTTGGGCGGCTTTCAGTTTCCTGTTCAAAATTCACGTCTGCACCATTTAAACTCCGAACGTGCTTTCACCTGGACTTCACTTAAGGCCGGCAATGACTTTCTGTCTCAGGGTCCCCACAGCGGGAAGCGGGACACCCCAGCAGCAGGCACGCAGCGGACAAAGCCGGGCACTCACCGGAGCGCAGGTAGAGGTCCGAGGACGCCGCGGCCATCCGCTCCTTCTCGCGCTCCCGCTCGCGCTCCCGCTCCGCACTAGCGGCCGCCGCGAGGTGCGTCGAGTGGCCTGTAAAACACGGGAGGTCCGCCACTTCAAGACAGAAACATCGACCTGTCAGGTACCCACGGCTTTCAAAGTCTCGAGTGGCTGAAAATGTTTCACAATGCTCCAAACTCCACATGTGGGAAGTTTGAGAGTTTGGGAGGCCAAATGAAGCCTAACGCAAGTTTTTCGGATATTTCTAGAGTATCTGGTGACAGACGGCATGTAAGAAGAACTACTACTAAATATTAAAGGGAAAACAGCAGACCAGATGTGGGATGAGTGCCGCACACGCCTTAGAAGGCTGTGCTGTCAGCACTGGGCCCAGCGGTCACGTCAGAGCGGCGTGTGGCCGCAGACTCTTACCCGGAGACATCGAGGCAGAGTTGTACGGCCTGGGAGGAAACGTAATCTGTGTACCAGGAATATAAGTGATTCTGTCCATGGGAGGAGTACTTGTTCCCCCCGGATGAGGCACTAGAATTGCTGGAGGCATATTGGTCAGGTCAATGATTCCTGCTCAAAAGACAAATACAATAAAGTTATGTTAAATGTCAGGCTTTCTAAGATAGAGAACTGCATGTGGCTATTTCATATGGTTTACCTCTATAACCCAGCGTTATATACATATATTTTATACAGTATATTTAGTATAGTACAAATAAAGATGGTTCAGATGGTTATTACTTTGTAAGGCTATGAAATACTACGCCCCATACCAGTAACCTAAAAGCACAAACAGATTACAGAGGAAGGTAGCAAACTGAAAAAAACAATGATTTCCAACACCCAGCGCAAGGACTTGGTTTAGTTATTGTAGTGTTCGCTGAAACACCCCGTCTGGACACATGTCTTCATTTGCCTTCAAGGGCTAAAAGCTACAAGGATATCGCTGCCTTTTCATTCTTTTCGTCATTCATTCAACAAACACCCATCGATACTCGGTACACAGAACACATTCTATGAAACCGACGCGCAAAGATACACACCCCTCGTTGCCGGGTACGGGAGACCCAGCTGCTGCTCCCGTGGGGAGAGGCCTCTGGCCACATCTGGGCGCAGGTTCACCTGCATCTGCTGTGAGGTAATGTAATCATTGAGGATTGTCTGTCTCGTGTTCTCCATCGCGTAAAGCTGATACTGACTCGGGTACGCTGGAGTTGGTGAGAGCTGTCTCTGAAACAGGTAAGCAGCAGCTGCTGGAGGAGAGAACAAGAGAAAGGCATTCAGCTGATTTAGTCCACAAGAAGTTCCTTTGCTGAACATCACAGAGAGAGAGGTGGAGCTCTCCTCTCCAGCTGATACGCGCGAGCAGCTTTTATTCGGTGCGGTGGGAATGTAACGGATTAAGGGAGATTCATCCTAGACCCTGACACATCAGCAACAGGAATATATGTTCTACAGTCAGATGCGAAAGGGGTGCCTGGGTGGCTCAGTCTGTTGAGTGTCTGACTTTGGTTCACGACATGATCCCGCAGTTCGTGAGTTTGAGCCCTGCATCGGGCTCTGTGCTGACTGCTCAGAACCTGGAGCCTGCGTCAGATTCTGTGTCTCCCTCTCTCTCTTTGCCCCTCCCCCATTCATACTCTCTCTCTCTCAGAAAATAAGTGAATGTTAAAAAACAGATTAAAATATAAAAATAGATAAAATAAAATGTGATGGAAAAGGGAGAGAAACTAGACACAATAGGAATATGAACCCATTTACCAGTAGGATAGGAGCTAAACAACCTCACTAGTTTCACTTTCAATCTCTGCCACATAACTTACATTGTCACCTAAGTCTCAGGGGCTGTGTCTGAAAAGTTATTTCTGCAGGACCAGTCGTTCAGTGAGCACGCTTCCCTGGGGCTGACGAGGACTAGTCAACAAGCATTTAATTAACGCATATGTTTCGGGCAGACAACAGCAAACTTAAAGGCCAGCCCTGAGGTTTTGTGGACCCGATAGTCTATTTCACCTACTCAACTCTCCCACGAGAGCATGAAAGCAGCCACAGACAGAGCATCAACAAATGTGTGCCTGTGTTCTAATAAAACTTTATGTACACAAATAGGCAGCAGCAGGATTTGGCCTCCTGGCCACAGTCTGACTACCCTAGGTTACAGCAGGACACGAGATGCTAGGAATGGGCAGGTATGTGCAGTAGAAAGTAGAAGGTAATGTCTCTATGCTCAAAACATTTAGAATCCAGCTCAAGCTCAAAAATAACCAACAAATAAAACTGCCACAAAGTAAAGGACTATGATAAATACTACATGAAGGTATAAACCTTCAATTTTGTCTGAAAACTTGAGTGAACCATTTTACATATATACGTTCTCCCTAGAAAAACAAATGACCAGTTTTCTGGAATGTCTGCTTCCCTTTTCTTCACCCAGAACTCTCCTAGCTGGGTGAGACTGTTGGTGAGCTCTGTGGAACTTCTGCCTCGCTCCCTGAAGAACTAAGTGTAGGTTCCTCTGACACTGTTCTCAAGTGAGTGACAGACAATCTGAGGGCACTGATACAACCACATAAGGTACACTTTTTTCTACAGGTACCTCACTACTATCAAGCAGAACTAACCGTCAGAAATCTTGGCGTGGTGGTAACGAACATCCCTTCCCTAAGGACCGCAGTGTCCCGGTTTCAACTTGAAGGATGCAACAAGCGAGCAATTTAGGAAAGAGAGGTGTGAGCAGAAAACACATCTGAGGAAGGCTGGGTGGGGGAGAGGGGCGGGTACCGGGGGCTGGCCCGTCAGGTGCGTCGGGACAGCGGCCGGCAAGCTGACAGGGCTCCTGTCCCTCGGGAGAGAGAGAAATGAATGTCTACACTGTATTAGAATGTTTAAGGTATGCTTGTGTCATTTAAGCATACTCCTTCACATGTGCCCACTTTTTCAATCCGCTTAACCCAGCGCCGTACCTATTTGTTTTGTTCTGTAATGGGTGCCGGTACTACTCCGTTTCTGGATTTCGGAACCGGTAACACAGGGATGCGGAGCGTGTGAAAGGCCAACGAGCTGCACCCTAACGATATGGGCAGCAGTCTGCACATTGTACTTTAATAAATAAAGAAAGCTTAAAAAGCCATACAGGCATGTCACTTCTTTGCCACAAATCCTGACCACTCTGTGCTTACCAGGATCCAGAGCCCTGTGAAACGGCATGGCGGGATCCAAATGCGCGGGAAGATGGCTCCGATAAACCTCCCCCGGGGTGCTGCCCCTGTGATGGGGGTCGAAGGGGCTGTGGCTCACTACCGGGTCCACCCCAGGCACTGGAGACTTGGCCGGTATACTTTCCCTCTGGGTAGGGGTCAGTGTCGATTTTCTTTCATGATTGGTAGACTTGCTAGAAGAGATGGTAACTGGAAAAATAAAAAAGGCCAACACCATGACTTCTTAAGAAAACTTGTGAAGTAGGATTATACAGCTGACCCTTGAATAATCCAGGTTAGAGGCGCCAACCACTCCAAAATCAACAATTCATGCATAATGTTAGACTCCCCAAAAACTAACAGCCTACTATTGGCTGGAAGCCTCACCAGTAACAAACAGTTGATGAGCACATCGTCTTTTATATGTTATATGTATTATATCCTATAGTCTTACAATACAATAAGCTAGAGAAAAAATGTTAAGAAAATTATAAGAGAAGAGTACATTTACAGAAAGCACTGTATAAAAACAAACAAAAATCCACATCAGTGGACCCACACAGCTCAAACCCATGTTGTTCAAGGGTCAGCTGTATTTCTCCACTTATCACCCAAATACAGACTATATTTATATTTTTATCTGCTTCCACCAAACATTTAACAGTTAATCTTGCAAAATATGCAAATGTGAAGAACTAGCAGAAGCTTTTGAGATTTGGAGGCCACTGGCTCTTGGATCACAACACCAGCATTTTATCACCTATAGTTAAGATTAAAAACAAAGTGTGACACTCCTCTTTAAGTCCCATTATAAATGATTCTGGTTCTGTAGGACTGTAACATTAAAAAATTTTAACCCCAAGTGTACAGATGCCAAATCACAGTCCCCTCTCTGCCGGGGTCACCCCGCCTCCCTGCGGCCCCCTCGTCCTGAAGTTACGCTCTTTTCCCTTGCTCCGGACGTCCACAAAGACTTTCTCACGGGCTCACCAGTATCACCCACCTCCCTCTGGGAGCCTCCTCTTTTTAGACGGTGTTATCAGCAGTTGGATTATCCCCCTGATGCTTACCATATCCCAACACAAAGTGGCCATCACCCTCAAATGTTTTCATAATTGTCACAAAACACACAGAACACACAATTTACCATTTTAAAGGGTGCAGTTCAGTGTTGTGCAGTCCTCACCATCTAATTATTCATATTTTGATAATATCAACTTTGCCACGATTACACAAATCTGCCTGATGATACTAAGAAATCACGGTGGTGAATTACGTCCCTTCTGAGCCCCAGCTTGCTCACACAGAGTGCCTTCTCCCTGGGCAGCAATTCTCCTCCAAACTGGGCCCGAGGCTCTGCAGTCACCAGCCTGCTGCCCAGCAGCCCCACAGCTCTCGCAGGGTCCCAGCCAGCACCTTGCACGTGAGTCCTCAATAAACATGTATTGCAATAAAGCTTAAAATGATGAGTGAGGACACTGATAAGGCCTGCATACCATTTCAGGGACCTCCCGGTAAAAAGCAATGCCTCTTACCTTACTCACGTACCCACCGGCAGCAGAAAGCCCAAGGAGGCATGGAGTTACAGTGCCAACAGTAACAGTACCAGCAATGACAACAGTTCGCATTTACCAAGCCCTTCATGCATACCAGGCACTACTCATTCTCTCCTTTTAAAGGTCTTCACACACATTAGCTCATGTGACCTTTACAATAGCCCAGGGAGGGAAGTCTTAATATTACATTTAGTTAAGCACCTTGTACAAGTTCATGCAGTAGGAAGACCCTTAATTCGCTTCTAGACAGTCTTGCTCTGTGGCCTAAGCTTTCACCCGCCACACCAGACTGCCGCGGAACAAACGGTTGTCAACACTGACTTCCAGAAAACCTTGTAGGATTAGCTGCAAATCCACTCTAAGAACGGACTTATTCCAAAGCGTTTCTGGATCCAGTGTACCCTGCACTTGATTAAAATACTAGATATTTTACCTGCAGTTATACCAGCTTTAAATTTGGTAGCCTTCCACACAGCCCCCGTATCCGGCATAACCTACAGATCTCGTGACAGTCAAAAGCTAACAATTTAACATTTACTATTTTCCAGAGATTTGGGGAAAGCAAATAAAAACGAGCAGACAAGGACAGAAGAGTAACGCACCATCCGAAGTTCTGTTCATCATAGGTGAGCCTCTGGACATGGTGCTCTGGTAACTCACAGGTGTCCGGCGGGCACTACTGTCGTCATAAATCCCTGGGCTCAGTTGTGCTTTGGGAGCTTCGTGAAGTGTTGACCTAAGAACTGAGGGGCCAGAGCTTACCACCGATGTGTGTCGGGAACGCACTGGCTCGCCTGCCTTCACATCCTCGTATTTTCCCCGCTCTACCACTTTGATGTTCTCTGGCACAATTTCCAGGGGAGGCATTCCACGGGATAGTTTGTTAGGCCCCGTGATTAAAGATTTGACATTGTGTTTGATGGCAGATTGACCTGCGTTGCTGTCAAACTTTATTGGTGTACCCTAAAAGAAACAAACAGCACAGGTAGCCCGAGGCAGCCGAAGATTTCTCCATCTCAGGTCAGTGTGGCCCGCAGCAACTACGGTTCGCTCTGGGGGTCTCTACGGTCTGTGTGGACGTCTCTGTCACAGGCTCACTGCCGATTCAGAGCTACGCGCCTTCTCACGACACCCACTCCACAACACAGACACGGGAACTCGGACAATAAAGCATATGTAAGCCTTTCCAAGACATCAGACCTCACGAGCACTACTTATTAAGTCGTGCTTTTTAAAATGATCCATGAATATCACAGTCTGAAGTGGAACAGCTGACAAAAAGAAGCCGGTTGTAGTTACCTGGGAGATGGAACCCTCAATGACTGGCCTTGCGCTCTGGACCACCTCTGGGGTTTTACGGCTTTCCTGAGTTAAAACATCTTGCCGTGGAATCTCATGAATGGAGCGCCCCATTTCTTTGATGGTGGTGATGCCATCATACGGTTTTCCCTTGGTGATGGCACCTTCAAATGCTCGTATGGGAGGGCTCTCCCTTTTAATCTGTTTCGGATATTTCAGACCATCTTCAAAGCTTTCAGTTGTCGCTCTTGGTGTGCCTTCCGGAAAGAATTAAAAAACAAACTTATCAAAATAATGCCAACAGTCACATAACAATGCTACTGAGCTGTACACTTTGAAAACTGTTAAAATGGTAAATTTTGTTACATTTTCCCATTATTTAAAAAATTTAGCACCTTATCACTTGGAGATTCTAATCAATTTTGTTTACAACACACCCTTAAATAAATCTTCCAAAGTTGTCATTTTTGGGGGGTTGTTCAACATTTAATACATTTGTTTATCACATTCAGAGAATGGTTCTTCCCTAATAAAGGTGTCTCTATTCAAAGATAGGCAACTATCAATTCAAATAAACTATATAGCCCAGAAACAGAAGAGTTAAAATCAAGACTTAAATATCTAATATTTCAAAAGGGAAGATACTTGCAAAGCAGGTTTCATGCACTGCAAATTAACGTCAAACTACTTTGCCAATGATGCCATCACGAATAAAAGCCAAAACAAGCAATAGTTTACCCTGCATTATGGAACCAGACAGCACAGTCCTTTCTTTGAGGTCAGAATGAGGGCTTCCCCTGGGTAATGCTCGGCATATCAGTCCTGATAAAACAAGAAAGCAATTCAAGTATTAAACACGATGTGTATTTCAATTTTCCCATACTTTATACTGACCAGAGTATATACTTTTGGAGAGAGATCGCCTTAAATTTGTGAGCTATTTAGAAGGGTATAGTGGGAAAGATAAAAGCTGGACATACCCAACATGACCTAATCTGTTCCTTTATAAATGTTCTCCTAAATAGAAAACAGCCCCAGAAGACATCTATTATAAGTCAAAGAGGAAAGAAAGGCACTTCAAAGCTAAATCTAAAATCCCAACACCTTTCTCCAGGTGAGAGGGCACACAGACAGGCGGAGAATCACCGTCGAGCTCTGAACTAGCCCTCTGAGAAAGGGAAAACGTGGAAGACAGGCACCTCACAGAGAGGCAAAATACACGAATGAAAATATGCGAATCAAAATGAAAGCTGTAAATAACCTCTTAAAAAGTTTCACATCAGATCAGAAAAAAATTTGACTCAAGGACTGGAAATAACCACATGCATTTGCCCTAAAATAAAGGGAACTGAGATTTTTTTTTTTTTTTAATATAGAGAGACTCCAGCTCTTACACAATTACACAGTACTGCTGCGATTAAGGACTCCTTACCCAATTTTCAGTATTTGACCTAGACTGACATGAACCCCTTGAGGCAGGTTAAGATTGAAAGGAAGTGAGTCATTAACAAAACGGAATCACAGCGATCATGTACGCCGTGTATCGTGTGTGCCGTGTGTGGTCGGCACAGGGCTGGACGCCGGTCCCTAACCTCACACAACGGGAACTACAATCCCTGAACTCAGAAGATGAAGCCTGTGCGGAGAAATTCATCAGGAAAGGGTGCAGCTGCAATTCAAGCACAGGTCTCGTTCTGTTCTCCCACCGGAACAAGGACCAAGTTTGCACAATGAACTTTACATTTTCCAAACGACTTAGCCCTAGCAGTGATAATCTTCAAATTACAGTATTCAAAAGTTACCTGTGATGAGACGATGATGTTTAACTTTTACTCCCTCCCCTATCATGTACTTGATGTATATGTAGATATGAATATAAACTTAAATATACTAAAAAGCATGTTAATATAAGGTATTAATTACACTTCACATTATTAATTTAATAACATATTGATGTTTCATTTATATATTAATATGAATATAAATCTCAGGTAGAAATAACAGAGACTGAATACAACCTAACCCAGGCATGCAAATTTGCTATACAAAATTAAATGTATCTAAATAATGTTCTGGAAACATTTTACCCTCTAGCGGTGCTGACACGGGAGACTCCCGCATCGACAACCCTTGCTTTATATTTCCTTCCACTGACTCATAGCTTCTTTTTAAACTGATTTCATGAGCTGTTCTTGGACTCCTTGTCCCTTCTCGGGCATTCTTAATATCTGTAAAATATAGAAACAAGAATTGTTCAGAGCCCAAGGCTTCTACAATAAATCAGTTATCTTAGTTTCATAGTCTATATTATAAAAATAATAACAATACAACTAGTCAACTTACAACATACTACTGTGTGGATGATATTTAGGAACTTTCTTTTCATTAATTCAAATATATTGGAGTGCCAGGCATAAGCTAGGCTTGCAGAGGTTACCAAATTAAGCCCCTCCCCTTAAGAGACACCCAATTGTGGTGGATGTAGATAAAGTACTAGGGAGGTGCTGGAGAGCAGGGTCCTGTGAGAACAGTGTGGGCAGTGGGGGGAACCTACCACTTAAAAGGCTCTGATGAGGCTGCCTAGAAGTCCTGTGCCAGCTGAGAACTGGCGGGCAAGTAGGAGTTGCTTCAAGTCAGAGGTAAAGGGAGGAGGAGGTGGCACAGGCCAAGGGAACAGTGAGCACACAGACCCCCAAGGTGAGAAACAGTGGGGCATTCACTGTGGGGGGCGGGGCTGGGAGGGAGAGTGAAAAGCTGGCAGAGCCAGTGGGGGGAGGGGAAAGGGAGGAAGGGAACAGCCTGGGAGAGGAGCCGGCAGCAGATGGTGGAGGGAGATTAAGCCAAGGGAAGGGGCTGACAGTGACCTTAAAGCAATGAAGAGTCAAGGAGATGATGTGATACAGTTCTGAATATGGGCTACGGCTAATACGGGCGGCTGCCGCGTCATCCCGGTGAAAGGTGGTGGTGGAGGTTGGCAAGAGAGAAATGAATGGACTCCAGAGAACTCAGAAAAGAGAATGGAAACAACTTATGACTGACTGGAGGGGAAAGAGAAGGTGTCCTGGATGACATCCAAATTTCTGGCTTAGGCAATGTCCATTAATGTCTTCCTCCAGAAGCAGAATGTAAGTCAGTGTACGCCAGAAATGTTGAAACAAGAGAGGAGGAAGGAAAGAAGACGGCCACCTTGTTTTACTTCAGGCACTGTGTGCCGGCACACCTTCTGTCTCCATACTCCAAGAGAAAGAGAAAGCATGACTAAGGACTGCTCAGATCACAAAAACAGTTGCAAACGGGAACTCAAAGCCAGTCCCTGGCGGTGATACCATAACTGAATCACTGTTGTAACATTAATGAGAAAATATAACCTAAGAATACATCTAAAGAAAATGTTTACACAGAGATTAAAATAGTTTTATATAAGAGGAATTTAAATTCAATACTCTTTCCAGGATTATCAGGCTAGTATCTACTCCCTAATTCCTTTTTTCTTTTAAGTTGAGAGACAGAGAGACAGCGGGTGAGGGAGGGCGGGAGGGACAATGTGAGAGAGAGGGAGAGACAGAATTCCAAAAAAGGCTCCACTCAGCACAGAGCCTGATGAAAGGCTCGATCCTATGGATTGTGAGATCATGACCTGAGCCCAAATCAAGAGTCGGACATTCAACCAACTGAGCCACCCCTACTCACTACGACTTAATGCATAAAACAGAAACCCCTTTCAGATAAAAGTGATTCTACTAAAGTGAAACAAAAGATGATTTTCTTAGGCTAAATCGACTGGCCACAGTTGATGTTAGCTACCACTTACAGAACCACTTACTCTAAGGGCTCTCCACGGTTTATCATTTTTCATTGGCCGTCTCCATCTGAGTTCAATTTTCACACAAGTTCCATGAGAAGGTACTACTGTTAACCCCTTCTACAGAGATTAAACTTGGGCTCAGAAAGGAAAACTTACTCCCCCAAGCAGGTATGTGGGCAGCCAGCGTCCATGATTTTAGTCACACGTCACAGTACTGTCTTCGGAGTACAGGCACCATACTTACTATCATATGATAAGATGTGTCCACTTTTGCCTTCATAAATAACATGACCTTTTGATGCAGCTTCCTCTCTTCCCTTCTCAGGACTGCTCTCTTCAATGGGCATTCTAGAAATGGTTCCCTTCACCAGAGCCTCAGTTGGTATAGCAGCCTGTGACAGAGCTGGGGTGCCCTGCCATCAAATCAAACACAAACACCCAGGTTTAGAAGAAACACGCGTTACTCAGAAAACAACCTACCACACTGAAAGATCAAACTGTATCTTCAAAGAAGAAAGGGCAAAGATAGAAGAGGAAACCATACATTAAGTTTTTATGAACATGAAATACTGTACCTTTGTGTTCCTGAACCCTGCCTTACAAAACTTAAAACATGGACAGGTATATATTAGTCAAATCAGTTTTCTTCCCCACCTTGAAGTCAAACCTCTTAACATTCAGGGGGGGGGAAAATCTGTCTTAAGACCTAAAATAATGCAAATATAATACTTTTTTTTTTCAAAATGTCTAATAAAAAAGATAATAAATAAAGTTTCAAATTTAGAGTCAGAGTCTACAACTTGCTCTCACATTGTGATAAGAGGGAAAAAGAACTTGCAGTTCCCAAACTGTCTGCCTTCTGGTCACCACCGGGGGACCTGGGGGGCAGGAACGACAGAATCTGATCCTTCCAGTCTGTCATGTGGACTCAGTCTAGGCCACATCATCTGAATTTTCACCATAACTGGGTAGTCCTCTTCAAGATGGCCTATGGCTGTGGTTCTTTCTAAGCCTTCCTGTAAGCAGCAAACCTTTCCCTCCAGCAAAATCATTCATGGCACCTAGAGTGTAGAACACTGGGTTGAAATGAAAAGTGGCAGGCCCAGATCTAGCCCACTCCCACATTTAGTGTCCCTAAAACTCTAGCGAGGACAATCTGAAACCACACGCTTAGGGCAAGAAGAAAGACAAGAACAAAGCATCTACTTGTATGGCCATTCAATGAGCTTGGTAGTAAACATCTGAAAATTCTTAACGCCCACTTCCGAAGTGCTCACGTGGACAGACTGGTTTGAAAATAAACAGAAAAGCCTAGCCTCTTCCGATCCAGTTCACTCTGTCTTCCTACCCACAGCTTGGTTACCAGAGTGAAAATGAAGAAGAGATAATAATATGCATAAGCCATTCATTTCTCTTCTGTTGCTACTAAAGTATTTGCGTATTCTGAAAACTAATTTCAAGGGAATGTACAGTTTGGTCAAATTTAGGAGATGTGAAGAGTTAATCTGTAACTTTCTAGATCACTACACCATATGGTCTAAAAACCACGTCTCAGAGTCCTTGGGGCATCTTGATAAAATGGAGATTCTGCTTCAGTATCTTAAGTGGGGACTAAAATTTCTTCTTTATTCTAACAAGCTCCCAAGAGATGCTGGTGCTCTAGGGCACAGTCCCGGGGCAAGGTTCTCTGCAGGACACCCAGCAGAATCCCTGCGGGGAAGGAACACCCAACTGGCCCCGCCTCCCCCAGCAGAGGCTTCATTTACATGCCTAACCCTTTGGCTCCTCTAAAGCTGCTGGCCCAAGACAAGGAAGAACAGAACAGAAATCCTGTGACCGGTTCAAAATGCAAAAACATCTGTTTACAATCATTTCCCAAAAAAGAATTTTCCCTTCCCAGATCTACAAGAAGCAAGAGGCTAATGACTTACACTTCAAACTAAAATTAACCTCTAATGGAGTAAACGAAAGACCTTTTCCTAAAGAAAGCTGGCAACTTATTTAACCTAAAATTGGAAGAAGATACTTGACTTGGGGCGCTTTTTAATCAACATCCTCCACATCTCCCGGGTTAGCACTGGTTTCTAGTGAGGCGGCTTATATGCCAGGGCGGCAGACCTTCTTTTTCACGGGGGGCAGAGGTGAGCAAATAATTTATAAGGATTGGCTTCTCCATTTCTCTTTAAGCTGAACACATGGTAGAAGCTTTGCCAGGAAGACAATAAGAACGACATCAATCAAAAGTTGTTTCTTTTGCCAATTTGCAAATTACTGACCTTTTCAAGTGACCTGCAGAATAGATAATATAGCTCGTGGTCAAAAGGATCACAGTAATGTCTTTCCGCAGACAGTTTTATAGATTTGGGCTTATTACCACTGAGATCCAGTCCCGTAACCCAGAACAACAAACAACTTCATCACAAAACTACACTGCTGGAAAAGCCAGAGCTCTTGCAACCCGACTTCTAGTTTTCTCACTAGCTCTTGGCCAGGATCTCAGAAACAGTCACAGCTAACCTGAGTGATGGAGCCCCGCAGGCATGGGATGCCTTCCACGGCGATTTTGCTGCTTGGAGTTCCCCGAGTTATACTTCCTTCCTGAATGGCTCCTGGAGTACCTGAAGAAAAGCAAAATTATTAGCAACTTACACCTTCTGCCTGCAAACAAACAAACATCAGGCCCATCCCTGGAGGAGGGCCGAGAGGAGGAAAGAGCAGCATAAAGAGGAGAGTTGGGTTTTACTGAAATGCACTTTTAAAGTAACACTGCGGTTCTTAAAAAGGATTACTAAAATATGGAGTTTCAGAGGTTTAAAGTATTTTTATACAGAAAGAAAAATTTAGAATGTAAAGGTTCTAACTTAAAAACCCGTAATGAAATCATATTAACGACTTGCTTTAATAAATTTATTGGAAGAAAAGTTTAATATTTCTGCCAACCAGCATATTTTACCTCTGACCACTCCTTCGTGTTGTGCCCTGACCAATAAACCTTCAGGCTGGGAGTTCTGGCTCCGGGGAGAAAATTCTTCCTGCTTGATGTAGGGCACAGCAGCTGCGGGCCAAGCCAAGAGACACGTGCAGAGGTCAAGAGCTGACCCACGAGCGGGACGCTACAGATGCAGGGACCATTGGGAGTGTTTCCTCACTGACCTGATTTGGCAGATTCCTGTTGTCGCGGCAATCCGAGAGAGATCGAGCCCACTGAGGGCTTAGCTGTTTCTTGGGTGTAGGAAGTCTGATTATGAGAAGTCAAGTAAGTGCCAGGTGTTCCCTAAAAATAATTTTTAAAGACTAAAATAACATTGTCTTTTCACAAGGTCAACAATAAATTTAATGCTTGTGTTTCTGTTTATAAAAATTTACACCCCCACTGCCCAAAGTCAAGAACAGGTTATTTGCAAAGCAAGAGAATCCTTATCATAGACTGCCTACATTAAAAATATTTTTAAAAGGAGCAAGATCAGTCTTCTGAAGTCAGCATAAATTTCATGTCAATAATGATATTTACTGTTAACAAATTACATAAACAAAGCGCTTAACAATATACTCAAAACATAAGCTACTATTATGAACAATATTCATTCCTCTTAAAAATGCTATAGGACACTGACATCAGTGAAAACTAAGAGTAAGGACTTCTGAAAACTCTCCCCCATAAAAACGAGAAAACCAGTAAAAATTGTAAAAAACAAAAACAAACAAAAAAACACCCCAAAACAAAAACAAAGACAAAAAACTTTTAATCTAGAAATTGACCAAAGGATTGTGGAAATCTGAGTGCATCTGTTTAAGAAAACTAGCAGAGTCTAGGTAAGAACAGTGAGCTTTGACTTGAACTTGTTCTGTTTCCTCTCTCACATATTCCCTGCCAAGCTCAGTGGCAGCAGTGAAAATCAACAGCCCTCAATCATGGTGAAAACCATCGGCCTGGCAGCCAACAGAGGGGAAAGAACAGGGCTGAGCTCCTTAAAAGCCTCATTCCCAGATAATTTATTATTTGTTTTGGTTCTCTGGAAGACCCATTTGGAAGGCTGTCTTTGTTTTTTTGTTAAGTTTATTTACTTTTGAGAGAGAGAGACAGAGCACAAAGGAGGGGCAGAGAAAGAGGGAGACACAGAATCCGAAGTAGGCTCCAGACTCTGAGCTGCCAGCACAGAGCCCAATGTGGAGCTCAAACAGCTCAAACTCACAAACTGTGAGATCATGACCTGAGCTCAACAGACTGAGCCACCAAGGCTGTCTTTACTGATCTGACTATGGTGGGGAAGGAGGTGCATGCTTATCAAAAACTATCAGAGTCAAAGGAAATTCCTCCCTGCTTGGGGCAGTAGATAACCACAAGGGCTAATAAGAGGCTAACCAAAAACTTTTAAAGGAAAAGCCTAGGAATAAGATGTTCAAAGGGGATCTGAACACTCCAACATATTCCTAAGGATCTAGAAGGCCATGTACAAGGGTGTGCAGATGCCTGGGGAAGACCTGGGAAGGCTTGAGTTCTCAGCTCCGGCTGGCCTTTAAAGTCTGTGAAAGCAGGAAGTGAAGACTAAGGCGGAGTTGTCAGGTGCCCGGCTGAATGTCGAAGGGTTGACCCAACACACACACAGAGCGCCACTCAGTAGACTGGGACACTTCCTCATTCTAGGCACTGAAGTCGTCTGTCATTAGCTGGCCACCAGGTGAACCAAAGAGAAACTTCAAGAGCCACACAAGTCACAAGAACACAGACTTTACATTCAGAAAAGTCACAAAGCAAACACCAACACAAACCAATGGCAACAACAGCAAACCCCAGGGAGAAAGGAAAATCTGATTTCCACAGGTGCCACATTCTATTATGTAAAATACCCAGTTTTTAGCCAAAAATTACAAGAGACAAGAAAGTATGATCTACACATGGGGTGGGAGGGGGGGCGGGAGCAATGAATAAAAACTGTCCCTGGGCTTTAGACTTGTAGAAAAAGTTTATTATTATCATTAACCAGCTATTTTAAGTATGTTCAAAGAACTACAAGGAATCAGGCAGAAAGAACTAAAGAAAAGTATGAAAATGTCTCCCCATACAAAGAATATCAACAAAAAGAAATCATAAAAGAAGAACTGTACAGAATTTCTAAAGTTGAAAAGTACAAAAACTAGAGGGGAGAAAAAAATCCTCTCCACAGACTAAGAATACAAAGAAACATCTTCAGCCTGATCAAAGGCACCTATGAAAAGTCTACAGATCACACACCTACCGGTGAAATACGGAATGCCTCCTCCTAAAATGGGCAACAGAAAGGCATATCCTCTTCACCACTTCTCTTAAGCATTGTACTAAAAGTTCTACCCCAGCCTGATCAATAGGGAAGAAAAAGAAACGGCATACGGACTGGAAAGGAAGAAGTAAAACTGTCTTGATTTGCAGATGACACACTCCCATAGATAATCCTAAGAAATCTGCCCCCACTCCAAAAAAACACAAAACACCCTACTAAAAGCAACTAAGGGCATACTGCAGGAGATAGCGTGAAGGTAGAAAAACCAATTTGTTTTTAATTTACTAGTAAGACTGGGAAATGAAATTTTGAAAAATACTATTTATCAAAACACAAACACATTACAAATAATTGAGTAACTGAAAATAAATCTAGCAAAACCTCTACAGTGAAAACTATGAAATACTGTTGAGAAATTAAAGACCTAAAAAATGGAAAAATAAACATGTTCATCGATTAGAAGACTCAATATTCTCAAGATCTTCATTTCTGTCCCAAAATAATCTACAGATTTAAGGCAACCCCTACCATAATCCCAGCAGAATTTTTTTTGTCAAAGCTGACCTTTCTAATTCAGTTGGAAATATCAAAGCCATAGAAGAGCCCCAGCAAAATCTTGAAAAATAAAAGCCCTTACAAAGACTCATAGCACATGATTTCCGGACTTATTCAGAAAGCTGCAACAATCACAACTGTGGTACTAATAAAAGGATGGGCAGGTAGACCAGCCGAACAGACCAAATATAGAGCCACGTCATTTTTGACAAAGGCACTAACTAAAGCAACCAAATAGTAGAAAGAAAAGATTTTTTAGCCAATGTTACACGAACTGTAAATCCAAACAGATGGATGAACGCTGACCTCACATTGCACATCAAAATTAATGTGACATGGATCACGGACCTAAATGTAAAAGCCAAAACAATAAAGCTTTCAGAAGAAAGCATCCAAGAATATCTCCACAACCTTGAGGCAGGCAAAGATTTCCTGAGGTGGTGGGGGGAGAACTCATGATAGAGAAAAAAATTTATATAGGGACCTCATCAAAATTTCAAATTTCTGCTGATCGAAACACACCAGTAAAACACTGAAGCCTCAAAGAAGAGAAAAAATGTTAATACGTAACAGAGACCTTTCATCACAATATGTAAAGAACTACAATCTACTAACCAAAACAACTGATTAAAAACAGACAGTAAGACAGTCACTTCACAATCAGATGCCTAAATGACCAATAAATATACAAAAAAGCACTCAACATCATTTGTTGTCAGGGACATGCAAACCAGAGCCACCATGAAATATTATATACCCCCTAATAAAACTAAGATAAATAAAGACCGCCATGCAAATGAAGCCAACATGAAGGCTTACACATCAGGGGTAGCGGTGTAAAACTGGAGACCCACTCTGGAAAATTATAAAGTAAAACATAACATATATCCAGCAATTCCACTCTCAGGGGAAAACAAATTTTTATAAAGAGCCCAGTATAATGTTCTTATCAGCTTTATTCACCACACCCAAGAACTAGAAACAGCTCAACAAGAGAATGGATAAACAAACCAGTATGTTCACACAATGCAGTATTATTTGGCAATATAAAAAAACTACTGATTACAGAAATCCTTGGATGAATCCCTAAGGTTGTTATCTTAAATTAAAGAAGACAGACACAGTAGAGTACATACTGTATGCGTCCATTTACATGAAGGTCTAGGAAAGGCAAAGCTAATCTATGCCAGTAGAAAAACTGTGATTGCTTCAGGCCGAAGGGACGAGAGAAAACTTTCTGGAGTGACGAAATGGTTCTATAACCTGACAGGGGTGTGGTCACTGCTGGTCCTGCACATTCATCAAAACTTTACAACCATTAAGAGAAGAGCAGATTTGGAGCACCTGCATGGCTCAATCAGTTAAGCATCCGACTTCAGCTCAGGTCATGATCTCATGGATTGTGAGTTCAAGCCCCACCTCAGGCTCTGTGTTGACAGTTTGGAGGTTGGAGCCTTCTTCAGATTCTATGTCTCCTTCTCTGTCTCTCTGCCCTTCCCCACCCACGCTATGTCTCTCTCTCTCTCTCTCTCAAAAATAAACAAACATTAAAAAAATGTTTTTTAATAAATAATACCATATTACAAAAGTGTAATACACCAGAAAAAAAAACAAGAAAGATACAATGACCCAAGTCCGAATGAGTGAGGCTTACCAATCATCCACGATTTAGTATTTAGAGCCTCTGTCATAGTGAGTCAACACATATTTGAGTCCATGAAAAGATTCCTCTTTTACCTACGCTACACTCAGCGTCAGGGCACAGAAGTGCCTTGCAGAAGTCAAACCAGACGCTGTGCCACAGCCACTCACTCTGCGCACCCAACGTGCACAAACCTCCTGTGCGTGGCGTGGAGTATGGTGACCGCCACATTTTCTGGTCGTGGCCTCTTCATATACAGATTTTTATTTAAGACTCAGACAAATTAGTGACAGAAAGCAATCCTCAACAGAAATCTCCTGGGAAGAGAAGGCATTGTTACCTGTGAGATGGAGCCTCCCAGGATGAAAGACGGTTTTTCGGAAGCCACCGTGGTTTTGGAGGACGGGATAAGGGGAGGAGGGGGCCTCGTGGGTCGCGTTGTCGGGAGCCGGACCGCTTCGGGGAGATTAGTTATCACTTGGTGTGGAGCAGGCTGCAGGACTTTCAAAGGGAAGAAGAAGAAGATTTCAAACAGCCCATTTCGTAGTTTGCAACACTCCACTATCTCAGTCATTCCTGAACGTTTAAAGCACAAATTGAATTTGGAGTGCAAGATGAGGCTGAAGATGAACACTTCTATTCTAAATTTCTCTTACATTTGAATTAAAGCCATATACACACTCAGGTCACACATGGTATTCGGGAGGCTGAAATATTCAACTCCCTGTCAAACCGGAGCTTCCAAGCTGATGTTCATTTCAAGCTATTTTTGCTTAGCATAGGCAAATGGCAATCTTTATAATCCTGTCTCTCTCTCCATTGCTCTTTGGACCTGCTTCTTACGAGCAGCTGATGCTGCAACTGTGGAGAACACACAGACACAACTGACAACCAGCCGTATGCCCCCTTTTACATCCTGCAGAATTTGAGCAACATTCACGGGTTCTGGCTCTCACAGACTCGGCCATCTCTTGCGGTGGGGGAGGGGATCTCAAGATTTTTCAGAAGTACAGGTACTCGTAACAGGAAAGCCAGTCAATGTCACAGTGGACATGCGTCAACACCGACTTCCCAGTGGCCCCGGTAAATCTCAACTGAGTACAACTGATGAAGGGATGTAGAGAAGCCAGAAGGTACTTCTGAACCGGGAAGGACATGTCCTGGAAACCACCCGTGTGTAGCACCGATAGGTAGATGGCCGGCAGCCACTGCGCAGAGGAACAATATTTACCTGGCGGGGCACTATAGCGTGCTGCACTCCTATCAGGCTGTGGAGCGGCTGCACTGACTTCTCTCGGAGAGAGCCTACACGGTGACGCTGACCTGGCTGCGGTCCCGTGCATCTGTGCCTCCTGTTCGAGGGCACGTGTGACCTCAGCACAGGGCATATAGGCGACTGATTTTCCTATGAAAGTTAAAGTTATCAAAATAAGGGAGGAACCCCAAATGAAAATAGTAAGTGTGAAAGGACCAAGCCCACACCATCCAGGGGCAGATCTGACTACACACTAATAAATTAAAATCTAAAATTCCTGGGGGGAATCCACCCACACAGAGGCGACATCTGTGTATGCACCAGGACCTAATAAAGTCCTAAAAAACTCAGTTATGATTTTTCCCCTTAAAGGACAAAGTATTCCTTTTCTTCTCAATAGGAAAATTAGCATTTTCACATGCAATAAAGATCACAACAGGCAAACCTCAGATTATCCAGTCATTCTGTGAATTCAAGTCTTGCTTAAATTAGTCAGATCTCTGAGAATTTCAACTCTTATAGTTAGCCTGTTGAAACCCACCACTTAACAGTCAGAAAAATAAATTAGAAATTGAAGTCTTCCAAAAGATGCAGATCAAACTAATCCAAAAAACCTACAGAAGATTATAAAACTATGAATTTTACTATAATAATGCTAATAAAAATTACTCTGTATGATTTACCTCTACATTAAGCATAAAAAAAACCCTTAAGCATTTCAATGGGTACATCAGATATGCAGTCACATTAATATTTTAAAATACATATAATTATATAGACTTTTTTTTCCTTTTTAAAATGAAACTGATGCTCTAATCTTAGAAAATCAGAAAAGTACAAAGAAGAAAGTGAAAATCATCTATAACCCAAACCACTTAGATTTGGGGTATTTCAATGACTGCCAGAACAAATTCCTATTCATTTTATTACTCCTTTGCTTACCTAGTCTTACCCATTTAGTCTTCGAGGTAAATCTAAATTTAAAATCATTCTGAGCAGTTCTTCTCCAAACAAAACGTCACTGGAATTTTCATTAGACTTGCACTGAATTTATGAATGCAGGAAACCTGACATTCCATAATAATGCATTTCCGAAATGAGACATCTAGACTTTCTTGTAGGTCTTTTCTATACATTCCTTGTTAAAAATTATTTGTAGATATGTTACATTTTGTTGCTAGGAAAACCATCTTTAATATGCATGGTTTACATATATAACTGATTACTGCAGATATATAGGAAAGCTACAGATTCCTGTATATCATTTTTTTCCTCAGAAACTTAATGAACTTTCCTTTTCACTCTAATAACTTTTCAGTTGATTTTTTAAAGCTTTCTAGGTAATCTTATCCTGTGATAAATAATCTGTCTTCTCCCTTTGAACAGCTACACTTATTTTTTTATTCCTTTTTTCTTTACTGAACTATAGGAGGTAGTGATAGTTCCTATCCAAAGAGAAGGTCTCTAGCATGTCATTATTAAGATGATTTATGATTGATTTATAATAGAGATTCATTAGCACAAGGCATAAAGAGTCCTCTGGCTTATGGAGAGGTTTTTAGAACTAGAAACGATCACAGTAATCAGCTACTACTACATATGTCCTTCAGTGGGGAGCCTGCGTGATTCAGTGAGTTAAGTATTTGACTCTTGATTTCAGCTCAGGTCTGATTTCACGGATCATGAGTTCGGGCCCTGTGTTGGGCTCTGCAGGGACAGTGCAGAGCCTGCTTGGGATTCTCTCTCTCCCTCTCTTTCTCCCCCTTCCTTGTGGGCGCACACTCTCACTCTCTCAAAATAAATAAACTTTTAAAAATTGTATGTACTTCAGAAAAAGACAAATATATGATTTCTCTCATGTGGAATTTAAGACACAAAACAGATGAACATATGGCAAGGTGGGGCGCGAGAAGAAAAGGAAACAAACCACAGAGACTGAATGATACAGACCAAACCAACGGCTGATGGAGGGAGATGGTGGAAGATGGGCTAGATGGGTGACAGGTGCTAGGGAGGACACTTGTGATGAGCACTGGTTGTTGTATTTAAGTGATGAATCACCGAATTCTACTCCTGAAGCCAAATTGCACTGTATGTTAATAATTTAATTTTGTAAAAAGTATGTACTATGTGATTATATCAATTATCTCACCAAGCCCTCGTGACCAATGAGATTATTAATAGGAATTCATAGATCAGGAAACTGAAGATCAAAAAAAAAAAAAAAAAAAAGTCACACCATATTGCCCAACCAAGGTCACAGTACCAGGGATTTTTCAAAAGCAGTGTAAGCCTGACTCCGAGATCTAACCACATGGCAAAAATGGCTCCCTGAAGCACTGGGTGTTGAATTTCAGATGCCTCTGGGGTACCCCCATCGAGATGACGGGACTCTTCCCTTCTTAGACATATTAATAAAATAAATTAGATTAAGTGTCCTAATAAACCAACTTAAAAAGAAAATCATGTCTTCCTTTCTAGAGAATTTAGCAGCACAGTGTATTATAAATTCTATGTGATTATTTTGTCACTTCCAAAAAAGTTGACGATTATGTGGAAATTATTTTGTCATGGAACTGTCAAAGAAAAAGTGGAAATTTAGATGATCAATTCTAAATTTAGGTTCTAAATACATGTTTTAAATCATCATGTACTCAGGGCTGAAAAAAAAGAAACTAACAAAATAAACAGACTAGATTCAGCTGCACAGATGCATTAACTCTTAATTGGATTGAACTGATCTTGTTAAACAGCCCTGGAAATTCAATTTTAACTCTCTCTACATGTGTGTGTTTGAGCTCCTCCACTACAGGAAAAAGGCTTCAAACTAAAGCAGTGGTCGGCCTGGGGTCCCTGGGACCTGGAAACAAGAGCTCTCAAGGTTCCCCAAGCTCTTCTGCAGGTGGAAAGGCTTAAACCACCTCCGGTAAATCCAACAGCTGGACAAGGGGCACCATCTGTTACTTTCTAAGTGAGACCATGAGAGTCAAAACCATGGTCCTCGTCCAAGTGGACTGTACCAGTATGGTGATTGTTGATAATGTTAAATCCACATTCTCACTGTTACTTACCATTCTATATTCTATGATGTAGCATTAAAGACATTTATATCAAACATGCTGCATACAAGCAATTAAACTGCAAATATACAATTACATAAGGGGACATATAAATATAAGGGAAATTATCCTTTACACTGAACTATGAATAACTATCAATTTAGGAGAATCTTCAGGTACTTGGTTAACAAATTACTGGATGAACATACTAGGTAGATGAGCTAAAACAAAACTTAACCTTGGGACAAAATGTATCAACTGCCCTTATTTCTAGGGTCGCCTAGAAACAAGCTATGTCATATTAATAAGCATGTTGGTATCATATTAACCAAAAATATAATTACAATGTGGTTTTAAGACCACTGCACTATGATTAAAACTCAGGATACCATTCTGACCTACACTGCATGGATTACTGTGACTGACCACAGAGAAATGCAGTTCACAGTTTAGAGTCTCAGAAGTTGGGCTCTAGCCTGATTTAGTCTCTCCAACTTCCAAATACAACCCAATTGGTAAAGCAGATCAAGAGAAGATATTGAGGTCCTAAAGTAACTATATGGTATACACATTAGAATGATCTAGCTATTACTAACTAAAAATAAAATTCAGCTTTAGCATGAATTTGGCAAATATCATTTGAATGTTATTTCTTCTAGGTTTTAATTCTTCCTCGCAGCATTTATTTGAAATCATGTCTGCAAGGAATGCAGTGACAGACTTTTAAATTACTCTGTGATCTTTCTCACTCTCATCATGACAGACTCTCTCGTAATCGGACTGCTCAAAAGATAAGCGCTTCTGCTAAGTCCATTTATACTCTAGTTCATTTAACTCATTCCTTCAACATGTAATTACTGAGTCAGCAACTGAGTATTCCCTACACCCAATATACTAAAGGCCCTCAAATCATTAACGTTTTTACCTTCAATGAAGGAATATTTATTTAGCACCTATTATACACCCAGCCTTGCTAGGTGTTATTTTTACTAGCATAAGATTTATACTTAAAACATTAGCAATCTTATATTTAGAACTCTAACATTAGAGGCTCAGTGCACCATATGAATAATAACTCGATCATTTCAGTACCACAGCTCCTATTTTATATTAAATAGACCTTGGCATTTATATTAAATAGCATGGCATTCGACAGCTAATTGCTCTTACTTATTTGTATGAGGTACTGCAAAGAGTCTTATATCCTAAGCATACTATAGTACGTAGTTGGTAAGTCAACTGTCAACCAGAACATATGTGCCATTTCCTAACCATGCCAGATGAATGTGTTGAAATTTAGAAATCACTCCCCTCTCCCCCTTTTAAAGAAACTAACTGTATCTATCATGCACAACTAAAAAGAGCATGCACAGGGGCACCTGACTGGCTCGGTCAGTGGAACGTGCAACTCTTGATCTTGGGGTTGTGAGTTCAAGCCCTATGTTGGGTGTAGAGATTACATAAAAATTAAAAAATCTTATGAAAAAATAAAAGAGGGGCCTGGGTAGCTCAGTCAGTTAAGCGTCTGACTTCGGTTTAGGTTACGATCTCGCAGTTCACGAGTTCGAGCCCCGCGTCGGGCTCTGTGCTGACAGCTCTGAGCCTGGAGCCTGCTTCGGATTCTGTGTCTCCCTCTCTCTCCCTGCCCCTCCCCTACTCATGCTCTCTCTCTCAAAAATAAACATAAAAAAATTTTTAAAAAGCATGCACAACTCAAATCTATCACTTGAAATAACAATGACATAAAAATAACACCACCTTCAACAGTGTCTATTATGGCCGTGTGTATACTAGTGCACTAATTATTATTATAAAGTATATATTACGGCATATAATATTACATAAAAAACATTGCTGGACCATGTGTTACAAAACAATACTGACTACTGATTCTTAAGCGTTGTAATCGCAGCTAGGGAGAAAGAGAGATAGACAGACAGACAGTAGGTAAATAGACAAGCAGGTAGATAGATATAATAGATAAACAGATTGATTTATAACTTGCACTTTATAGATGAGAGAAGTAAAAGTCAGAAGACTGAAGGGACCTGTCCCTGGCCAAACACCTGGTAAATGCCAGGATGAGGGCCGAGTCAGGATCTGACTGGCACCATACATTACACAAAGTTGTCCTCAGAGGATCTGAGGATCTGCTGTCACATGTGACCCGCCTGGAGGACAGGATAACAATTCCCACTAACTCTGAAAATTCAGATGAGTAAGGCAGAAAGAATGGCTTTTACAGTCTGCCAGCATAGAGATAAATATCAGAAAATTCATATTAACAAAAACCATTAAAAATGTTACTGCCATCCGTTAAGTAGTCAATAATACAAACATGCCTCAACTGTCTGAGGTCAATTTGAAGGGATTCTATGTGTTGGGGCAAGAGAAATAAAGCAATTGACATGCTGATAAACTACAAAGCATGAAGACCCACTCTGGAGCATGGTTTTGGTTCCCCTCAGAAAAGTGCTTTGTGACGACATCTCTGCCTACCTTCCCACTCTCTGTTCGGACTCTTAGCGGTGCCACACGGACTTGTGGAACTTCTACATTCCAAATCTATCTGTTCTTGCCTCTGTCGCTGTTCTTCCAGGAGTGCGGACTCATGCATTGCTTTAATGTGTCGCTGGTACAGGGCATAGCCGCTCACTGGGGTTCCAATGGGTATATTACATGGGGTACAGGAAACCTACAGAAGGAAAAAAAAAATCTAAATATGCCAGTGACCAACATAACAACAACGCTGTTGCAGATAATGCTTATTTCCGTAACATACTGGTTGATAGGATGTTGCCATTTTTTTAAACGTTTATATTTGAGAGAGAGAAAGAGATAGAGTGCAGGTGGCAGAGGGGCAGAGAGAGGGGGAGGCTCAGAATCCGAAGCAGACTCCAGGCTCTGAGCTGTCAGCACAGAGCCCAACATGGGGCTCAAACCCACAAGCTGTGAGATCAGGACCTCAGTCAAAGTCGGACGTTTAACCGACTGAGCGAGCACCCAGGTGCCCCGGATTTTGCCATTTTTTAATCAAAATAATCTTCAAGTGTGATGCTTAAAATGCTGGACATTTTACTATCAGAACTGAACATAATAGCAAATCACAAAAGAGGGCACCTGGGTGGCTCAGGTGGGTAACAGTCCGACTTCATCTCAGGTCATGATCTCATGGTTCATGGATTCTGGCCCAGGTCGGCCTCTGTGCTGACAGCTTAGAGCCTGAAGTCTGCTTCAGATCCTGTATCTCCCTCTCTCTGTCCCTCTCCCCTTGCACACTGTCTCTCTCTCACTCTTAAAGATAAATAAACACTTGACCAAAAAAAAAAAAAA
>NC_043716.1:9003706-9029929 GCF_006229205.1 Suricata suricatta | reverse complement strand
AATAGAAACTTTTCTTTTCCTAAATTCAATGCCTCCCTTTAGTGACCTCCATCTTAGAAAATGGGACCTTAACAGCTTAAGCCAGAAACCTGGCAGACATCCTGGACTAATCAACTTCTCCCCCCACAACTGATTCGTTAACATATCAGGGCTGCTGTTAAAGGTTACTTCTTCAGACAGGCCTTCCCTTCCCACCCAGTACACCTCAGGAACTTCTTCCCCACCTTCCTTCCTCCTGCAGCCCCATTTCTTTCTTTCAGAGGACACAGACAGCACTTACAATAGCAGAATCTGCAGTAATATAGGTTGTCCTTGTTTATTTTCTGTCTCTCTCACTTCATGAAGGAATGAACCGAACATATTCAGTTCAATACTAAATAAACAGCCCTTAATACAGGCAATTACTTCATGAATACAAAAACTTCCAAGGAAAAATAGAGATGTGACTTTTTTAGAAACAATTATCTAAATAAAGACTTCCACAGTTATTTCTGCTATTATAAAAAGAATTCTTCACGGACGCCAAAACACGCACATAATTTACTTGCCTTTGTCCTTTGGCTTATATATAAATATGACTCTTCCTCCTTTTGCTATAAAGCCTAATGAATTGCTTTATTTCCTTTTTTTAAATGTTTATTCTTCAAGTACAGCAATTGTTCCACGAATGTCCCGGTTAGTGATGCTGGTTATTTGGCAAGATGCACTCTATTTTTACTTATTTATTTATTTTAGAGAGAGAAGGAGCATGTAAGCACGAGAGAGGAGCAAAGGGAGAGAGAGAATCCCAAGCAGGCCCCATGCCCAGCGCAGAGCCTGATGCAGGGCTAGATCCCACAACCCAGAGATCATGACCTGAGCCAAGAATCAAGAGGCAGATGCTCAACCCACTGAGCCACCTCCCTACCCACAAAATATTACTTCCTATGTGGAGTCTTTAAATGTCTCATTAAGAAGGAAGCTCTCCTTCAGAAATATCTATACTGTATTTTCTAACAGAGCATCACATTTTAATAATTCATCTTAATTTTTATTATATTTTTATGTCTTATTATCAAGACCAATCTCTAATTTTTTTGAAGTCAAAGATTATGATATATAAATATTCCATATAGTATTAACAATGTTATTGTTTTTTTTTTAACATTTATCTTTGAGACACACACACACACACACACACAGCATGAGCGGGAGACTGGTCACAGAGAGAGGGAGACACAGAATCCGAAGCAGGCTCCAGGCTCTGAGCAAATGGTCAGCACAGATCCTGACACAGGGCTCGAACCCATGAACCATGAGATCATGACCTGAGCTGAAGTCAGACGCTTAACCGACTGAGCCACCCAGGTCCCCAACAATGTTATTTTGAACTGGACACTCAATAAATGTCCATTTGAGTAAATCAATGAATGAGTAAATGCTTAATGATTTTTTGTGAGTCTATCATAAGCACACACTTAACTTTTTAAAATTATCATACAAGATGGGAAAAAAATTTATATCCCCTGAAAAAAGCAAGAGCTAAAATATTACTAGGTAAAAGAGCACTACCCAAGTCCAGAATTCAGCGTCAAAACAGAGTCAAGCTTATAAAGATTATTCAAGTATTCAATTATTTATTTACATTTGTAAATAAAACTAAACTTGGAAATGTATACGGAAGTTAGCCATAATCTTTGTAATTCATTCTTAACATTCAAAATCTAGTTATATGTTTATTATACCGCTGTTTTATACAACAAAACAAAAGCGAAGTTTGCTAACATTTATGAAGAGGATTATATTTCTTTGGTTGTTTGGGTTTTATTTTCCTGAAATGGAAATGACCATTTCGATCAACTATGACAATGACTCCATTTGAACAAGCAGTAAAGCGCCAGATGACTGGATAAACACAATGTGATATGGACATACAACGGGAGATTATCAGTATTAAAAAGGAAAGAGATTATGACATATTATTACCTGTATTAACTTTAAGGTCTTTATGCTAAATGAAACAAGCCAGTCATAAAAAGACAAATACTGGGGTGCCTGCGTGGTCAGTCAGTGCTGACAGCTCAGAGCCTGGACCCTGCTTCCGACTCTGTGTCTCCCTCCCTCTGCCCCTCCCCTACTCATGCTCTGTTTCTGTCTCAATAAAAGACAAGTACTGTATAAGTCCACTTATATGAGCTTTCTTCTAAGTAGCTAAGTTCACAGTGACAGAAAGTAGAAGGGTGGGGGTCATGAGCGGGGGCAGGTGGGGGGGTTACTGTTTAACAGGATGAGAGTTTCACTTCTGCAAGATGAAAAGTTCTGGATGGAGATCTATTTCACAACTTAAAACCAGTGATGATGGTACATTTTATGTTGTGTGCTTTTCACCCCACAATTCTTTAAAAAGTCAAGTACTGGTTAAGAAAGAGAAGAAGTGTCTCTAAAGGTCTTTGTTTCTCAATTTCTCTTCCTTGCTTTGGAAACTCACCATGGGGGGGATAACAGCGGCTCTGTGCTGAAGCTGCGGCAGGTCCAGTGGGTTTGGTTTCACTGGGGAGGAGACCAGTATAGATCCAGGGGGGGTTAACAATGAAGGCTTCGAGTCCATAGGAAACATTCTGCAATTGGCAATAAAAAAAATGATCAATTAATATATTCTTAAGACTTTAAATGTACAATCATACTTCCTTCTAAGTAGTTAATACATAGGTATGCACGCATGTACACACATGTGAACCTCAGAAGATAATTAAAGAGTAAGGAAAAAAGGGAATCTGTAATGCTAATCTTCTAAATAAAGAAACTAATATTGATTTATAGATTGAAATTTACCTGAATTTAATCATCTGCATCTAACCAAGCAGTTTGACCAAATTCCCTCCTAAAATGGAATTCTGTAGGTCCCAATCCACCACTAACACAGATTACAAACTAGTCCTCTGTCACAGAATGTTTTAAGACAACTGCCCACGCCCATTTTAAAAACTGAAACTTTGACCCAAGATTCCAGACTCCTGGCTTCTCATGAGCAACGGGAAGAAATGGCAGCACGGAAGCAGCGTTCCTGCACACCAACAACACGCACTTGCCTTTTCAAACAGCACGTGTCCTCTGTTCCCCACAGTCCCTTCCTCCCCACAGCCTCCTGCTTTACTCAGGTCCATGACCGCCACTGGAGTGTAGGACATCCACCATATGACCGGGGAAAATCATACACCAGTGCCACACCCCACACCTTTCAGGCTTGATCATACTTCCCAATGTTACTGGGGGAAGATGAAGATTTTAAAAAGCGTAAGTTGACCAAAAAAACACGTATAAAAGAAAACAACATTATTTATAAAGAATAAAGATGGTATTAAAGATGTAGAAAATTGGAAGCGTTATTTGACAGTTTGGAAGTGATGTAGACTTTAGAGTGATATTCAAAGACCACCATAGGAATTTCTGAATTTCATCTCTTAGGGTGTTCCTCTAAGATTACCACTGTCCTGTAGTTACTAAAACCAAGAGTGAAAAACACAAGAAAATCCACATCCTAGATGAACAGAATTTGGTGCTCAGCTGAGTGGCTTATTTGCCTTTCTTTTTAAAAAGAAGGAGAGAAGAAAAGAAAAGAAAGAGTTGAACTGGATTTCTGATTAAACGATGTTTTAGTCTAATTCATTTCTAGAATTTGTACCAATCAAACATTCTACTGGGATTCTAGGGGATTCTATTTCTTTCAAGGAAAAGGAAATTTCAAGAAAAGTAGACATACTAAGTAAATCAATACCTATTCCTATAAAATACCTATCTTTTCACTGTAACTCATTAAAACCATAAAGATATAATACTTTTATATCACTAATTTAGTGACTGAAAATAGTTCTATATTAATGTATATCATGCATATGTTCAATTATAAATATGGATAATCTAGAACTGTAACAGATATAAAAAGGGATCATGATAGCTACCCCAAGCTTGTATTTAAGTCATGCCTTCTAAAATGTTTTCAGAACATTTCGCACGTGTCTCCTCCCGCCATATGCTACCCGCCAGTACACAGGGAGGGACAGCAGGCCTTGCGTGGAGGCAGTGCGGGCTGAGCAGAAACAAGCCACGGCCTCTTGCCTTCACCACCTCATCGTACCGCTTCCCACACCAGGAACGGCAGTCATCTGTGGTTTGGTTCACAAGCTCTGTTAAAGAAGGCTCCCTTCTCTGCACGGATGGGATGCATGTAACCAATGTAGGAAAAGAGTATCATCTTGTTCATTTGAAAATTATGAGCACCAAATTGTCCTTGGTTATTTAAACAGACGAAGAGCATCATACCCGGTACTAAGGGCAGAGAGACCACCTTGAACTTGCCAAGGTTTATACAAGAATAATCATGGCCAGCACCGTTGTGTGACTCAGCATCCGACAGAGCAAAGAACAGGACAGTAGTAGAGTCTCACCTCTGCCTCTCGGGCTCTCCATCCACATCTTCATCGGCACTGCAGGTGGCACTGGAGTCATTGTCTGACTGGGGCTCGGGCCTCTGGGCCCCTATTTGCTGGGCCACCACCAAGTCTTCATCTCCAGGCTCGGGCTTCTCACCGGCTCTCTCCAGGTCTCTCTCTTTGGTATCCCCTTCGACGTTAGATGGGTTGTTTTCGGCCACCCTCATGTCAACATCTGCAGGGTCTGCTCTGGTCGTCGTGGGGAGGTCAAGAACTGAAGTCACTTCAGCACTGTGCTCCTGATGTTCAACGTCCATCGGCTCTGCTGCCTCGACGGTGATGCTGTCATTCGCCTGGGCCTCCGCGCTTTCATTTTCGACAGGTTTTGTGGTTGGTGCTGTGGAGGAGGGCGATGCGCCGGGCACAGGTTCGCAGGCGGACCCGAGCTCGGCCACAGGTTCCGTGTTCCCTCGGGAAGGCGCATTTTCAGTGCTATCTTCACCGGGCTTGACAGCTTCAACTGGTGAAGGAGAAGGAGCACTTTCTGTATCAGAACTATTTTCAGCACCTTAAAGATAATGATACAGCATAAAAATCTGATAATGGACGAGCTTCAGGGGGTGGCAGAAGCCATGCTTCAAGGTGGGTTTAGGACGAGTGATACTCCTTGCATGACCTCACCAAAGTATGCCAGCCACTGGGAAGCCCAAGTGTTCATAGAGCATGAAAGGGAGAGATCAAACCGTCTTCACCTTCGGAAACTCAAAGAGTAAAAGTTTTTTAATATTGAGAAACCATTTACATGAAATCTGAAAAATGAATAAAGATGAAAAAACAAAGCTAAACCAAAAAATTCACTCCCAGAAATGGTCACATTTCGGCTTATTTCTACCAGCCCGCTTCTGTGTTTTTCTTTTTACCCAGGAGGCCTGATAGTCTGTTCTAGAACGGCATCATCCAACAGGAACATAACGTGAGTTACATCTGCCATTTTAATTTTTCCAGTCGCCATGGTAAAAAAGTAAAAAGATCAATTACCTTTACATAATGTATTTCACTTAACCCAATATGCCTAAAATATTATCTTTTTAACACATAATCAATATAGAAAACTAGTAATAAGATTTTTACCTTTTTTGGTATTAAGTCTTCAAAATCTGATTATATTTTTCATTTTTAGCACATCTCAACTCGGACCAGCCACATTTCAAGAGCTCAGTAGCCACAGGTTATCTAGTGGCTACCACACGGGACAACGAAGCTCTAGAGTAATATTACACAGGCTTTTAATTCAGTGCTGTAACCCTGGTCTTTCCCCAACATCGTCTGTTTCATTTTATAACTGCAGTTTTGATCTCTGATATCTTTACCTAGATATTTCAAAGGAATCACAAATTCAGTACTTCCTACACTAGATTTGGACTCAACACACAAAAATCCCATTCTTTTCTGTCTACTACCTAATTAAGCCAGAAACCTACAAGTAATCTTTTAATCCTTTCTCTCACTGCTCCCCATGTTCTGTGTAGACAAGCATCACAGATTTTCTAAAAAGATCACTTATAGGGGCGACTGGGTGGCTCAGTCGGTTGAGCGTCCGCCTCTTGATTTCAGTTAAGGTCATGATCCTAGGGTTGTGGGATTGAGTCCCGTATCTGGTCCACAATGTCAGAACCTGCTTGGGATATATTCTCTTTCTCTCTCCGCC
Organism: Suricata suricatta; assembly: GCF_006229205.1. NCBI lineage: Eukaryota > Metazoa > Chordata > Mammalia > Carnivora > Herpestidae > Suricata > Suricata suricatta. Next base: position 9,023,812 of record NC_043716.1, on the reverse strand, counting down.
CCCCCCCTTCTGCTCACTCACACGTTAGCTCTCTCTCTCAAAAAGAAAAAAAAATTAAAAGATCTCTGAAGCTACCCACCTCTATTCAACCTCACAACTGCTGCTCCAGTCCAGAAACCACTCCAATCTTCCACCTCAGACCATTCTCTACCACAATGTCAGTGAGCTGCTTAGAACCTGAATCTTACCAAAACTCACTCATGCATTTGCCCTTGGCATTGCCCTTCCCTCCGTGAGGGCAGGGCTCCTCTATTCTGCTTATGGCTTAAGGCTTAGGGACAAGCACTGCGCCTAGCACACGAGACTCAAATATCTGCTGACGGATAAAGTGACTGAATGATTGCGAACACGTCCTAAATGGACTTCCCTTTTCCTCTATTACTGGACCCTCGGGCCACTTCCAATTTGCCACTATTATGAACAGCGTACAGATATGTTTACTGCAGCATTCAGTTTTAGGTTTTCTTAAAACAGACAAGAAACAAAAATTTAAATCGCCCCCAAAATTAATATATATCCCCCCAATGAGAATCCCAAGGCTGGTAATAAAGATTTTTAATTAAAAAAACTTTCTTAATGTTTATTCATTTTTGAGAGGCAGATACAGAGCACAAGTGGGGGAGGGGCAGAGAGATTGGACACAGAATCTGAAGCAGGCTCCAGGCTCTGAGTTGTCAGCAGAGCCTGACATGGGGCTCGAACCTACGAACCGTGAGATCATGACCTGAGCCAAGGCCAGACACTTAACCACCTGAGCCATCCACAAGCCCCAAAAAAGGTTTCTTACACTGCATAAACTAATTTAGAGTTCATACAAAGAACAAGTCCCTGAAAAAAAATCTCAGAAAAGTATGAAAAGCATTACAGTGAAAGGCCTGCCTCTCCAGATATTCAAACTTACCACAAAGCCGATGTATCACATGTTTGCAACTGCCAGAGTGATACACAAAATAAGCCAGCAGTACAGAAGACAATGTCTAGGAATAGATCCTCAAGTAGATATCAAAGGTGACATTTCAAATCACTGGGTAAAGGAGGATTATTTAATAAACTAGCTCCCTCGGAACTGTCTCTTTGTCTGGAAGACAGACGTGGACCCTACCTTACTTTACACACAGAAATAATTCTGAAAGGAATAAAGGGCTTTACAAATTCCAGAAGATCATGTAGGACAAGATCTGTAGAACCTCAGGAGTGTGTAGAAACGTCTTAAAGCAAAACAGGAAACTCTGCAGCTACAGATACAGCATTTACACAGAAAACAATACTTAAACGACCACACAGGAAACGATACTTTTAAAGCATAACACAGTATTTTAAAAGCCTACAAATGCATCCTCTCATTCATTCCGCTAGGTACGAAACACCTACTGTGCAGGGTGCACTGGAGACAGAGCAGTGAAAAAACCAAACGGGACTCTAGAGGAGCTGACAGTCTAGTGCAGGGAGTAAGAAAACCGAGGAACCAGTGAGGCAGGGGGTATCACAGAGGAAAGGTGACCTCTCAGCAGAGCCCGACGGAAATGACAGAATGAACCAAGGACAGCCTGGGGAAGAGGTAGAGGGATTAGCACCTGCAGAACCCCCCAAGTGGGAGGTTGCTTTGCTCCAGAACAGCAACGAGGACAACCTGGTTAGAACAGAGGGAGCAATCACCTCCCACTGTCGGAGGGTTATAATCAGAAAGGGGAAGAAATAACCACTGTTGGTGAGGTCATGGAGAAAAGGGAGCCCTTGTGCACTGGTGGTGGGAATATAAATTAGTATGAAAAAGAGTATGGAGGTTCCTCCAAAAATTAAAAATAGAACCACCATATGGTTCAGCCATTCCTCTTCTGGGTATTTATCTGAAAAAAATACAAACACTAATTTGAAAAGATAAATGCACCCCCACATTGATCGCAGCATTATTCACAAGAGCCAAGACCTTGAAACAATCTAAGTGTCCATCAGTGGATGAATGGATAAAGAAGGTGTGGGGTGTAGGTAGACACAGACACGTACAAACAGAGTATTATTCAGTCGTAAAAAAAAAAATACATAAAAAAGAATGCCTGCCATTTGCAACAACTCAGATGGCCCCTGAGGGCTTAACGCTAAGTGAGATAAGTCCGGACAGAGAAGGACAAACACTGAACGATTTCACTTGGAAGTAGAATCTTAAAAAACAAAACAAAGAAAACCATGAAGCATAGAACAGACTTACAGTTAACAGAGGCATCAGAGAGAAATGAATGAATTTAGCCAAAACGTTCCCACGCTCAGTTATAAGATGAAGTCAGTCCTGGAAATGGAATGCACAGCATGGCGACTATAGCTAGTGACACTATACTGTACATTTGAAAGTTGCTAAGAAAGTAGATCTTAAAAATTCCCAACACACACAAAAAACTGTAACTATGTGAGGTGACGGATGTTAAGACTTACTGTGATCGTTTCTCAATAAATACAAATGCTGAATGATTAGTTTGGACATCTGAAACTAGTATTATGGGTCAATGATAGCTCAATTGACAACAAAGAACATAGTGAGTAAGCAGAAAAGTGGTTTGCAAAACGGTCACAGAGGTGTAAGGGCCAGTCCCTGCCCAAGTCCTAGGCTTCTGAATGAGAGGTGAAAGTATCACAGGATTTGGAAGAGGAGCAACACGGTCGGATCGACACTTTAGAAGGTCCATCCAGGGTGTGGTGTGAAGGCACGGAAACATAATGGGACAAAGAGCAGCAAACAGACCCATGGTGGGGGGGGGGGGGGGGGGGGCGGTGTAAGGGGAGGCTCTCAGAGAACATGGGCCGTGGCTCAGAACCAGAGCAGCAGCAATAAGGGTAGGCAGAGGGGATGAGATTCTCAACAGTGCCTCTACGAAAAAGTGGATAATATCCAGTGGCGAGCCACAAGTGGGGCGGGAGAGCATCAACTGTTGGCCCAGGGAAAGACTGGAGGGAAAAGAGGCCAACAGTGGTGGGGAATCAAAAGTGTGTTCTGGACGTTAAACTGGCTTTTGGGCATCCAAAGGGCAACGTTAAGTAGGCAGTCAGATGAGCCTGGAATTCACATGGGAGTTCAAGTCACAGACACAAACACAAAATCAAAACAAAATACAGACAGAAGCTCAGGACAGAACCTCCCACTTAATAAGGTCTAAATATAAGGTAGCAATTACTGTTAATGAAAGATGCTACCAAACTGTTGAAAGGCTAACAAAAAGGCCTTACTTCATTTCATTCCCACTCAGTGGAAAACCTCAAACCCAAGGGCAAGCTAACAAATCATTTGTCTTCACAACAGAAGCCGTATCTGTGCAGCAGACATCACCTGTCGGCCCTAAGCCCTTCTTCGAGGATTTCCTTCCTCCACGTCACAGGAGGAGGGTTTCCAAGGCAGGGTGCTTCACCAGCACCAGCTAAATGAGCGTCTTTTTTATTTTCCCTTAAAGAACAACTTAGCAGAAAAGAACAAGCATAAACCCAAAATTTGATCAAGTTTTCATATTTTTGCTCCACCTCCTCTAATCGTCAGAGACTCATACAGTCGAAGGTGTGCGCCGCCGCCGCACACAGTCGCAGTCTGCTCACGTGCTGCCTGCAATCCCCCACGGACGTGAGAGGGGCGGAGCCCTGTCATCAACAGTGACAATAAGCATGAAATCGCAGGCCTGGCAAACTGCGTCGTACTGTCTTTTCCTTGATAGCTTCAAGTTCAGGCAACAGGAAATGGAGATCACACAATTCTAGGGGTGAGTTCATTTCCTATTCGTGAGAAACTAGTCTAGGGGTCACAACAACACCAACACCCACCACACCTGATCAGACATTTTTATGCCTCACGTAACCTTAATTACCTTAATGACCTTATTTGTGACCTTATTTCATAATCTTAATAACCTAATGTGACAATCCGAAAAGAACTTCACACCAAGACAAAGTAATAGGAAGAAAACAGAAGGAAAAAAGTCACTTTTTGGTGCTCAGTTTCTGAACATCTGTTAGCCCATGTACCGACAGGGTTCTCTGCTCTGAAATAACCATATTTATGATAATCAGGTTTGGGCTTTGGGATCGACTGGATTATGTCCCCCAGGCTTGCCATGTTGAAGCCCTACCCCCAGTGAGCTCATATTTGGAGACAATGCTTCTAAGGACACAATTAAGCTTAAATGAGGCCATCAAGGTGGTATCTGTACAAGAAGAAAGATACCAAGAGCACGTGTGCACCGCGTGAAGGTCATGTGAGGACAAAGCAAGCCAGGAAGAAAGGTTCACTAGAAACCAATCCGGTTTGCACTTTGATCTTGGACTTCAACCTCCAGGACCATGAAAAAATAAATTTCTGTTAAACGTTTAAGCCACTCAGTCTGTGACAGCCCAGGTGGGTTAATACAGGCTCCATGTACATTTACAACCCATAGAATACTACTGGCAACAAACCTGTAAAAATGAAAAGCCCTGCAGATCTCTTCAGAAGTACTATAAACACACCTTCCTGACACCCACGGTCTACACTCTGTTCCGCTCCCCCCAGAGTGAGCTCGCTACAGGATTCTCATTTTCCACAAATGAGCTATTTATTATTCAAAGCACACAGTCAAAACAAACCGTCAATTTAAAAGCCAACAACAGGGGCGCCTGGGTGTCTCAGTTGGTTATGTATCTGACTTAGTTCAGCTCACAAAGATCGTTGAGTTGGAGCCCTGCATCAGGCTCTGCACAGACAGCTCAGAGCCTGGAGCCTGCTTCAGATTCTGTGTCTCCCTCTCTCTGCCTATCCCCTGCTCACGCATATTCTCTCTCTCAAAAATAAACAAATGCTAAAAAAAATTTTTTTTTAAATAAATAAAAGCCAACAACAGGGGCACTCAGGTCATGATCTCATAATTTAGAAGTTCGGGCTCTGTGAGGACAGTGCAGAGCTTGCTTGGGATTCTATCTCCCTCTCAAAATAAATAAATAAACTTTAAAAAATTTTTAAAAATAAAAGCCAACAACTTGTAGAAAACAATAAAATACAATTTAGTATTTCTAAGACTCCTGGAAGGTATAGAACTTCCTAAGCTTAACATGAGTGCCTACTAAGGAACATATTGAAACAGCTCTGATTACATACTAAATTTAAATTCTGATAATTTAAAATCAAAACAAAAAGTAACTGAGATGGGAAAAATATTTGCATATACAAAATATGAACGTTATTACTTATAGAGAGCTATGAAAATCACTGAAAATCCCCACATCAGAGCAGTCAATTCACAAAAGAAATCTACAGAAACTTTAATAGTAATGTAAACTGAAAAAAATTAGGACCTTTGTTTCCTTTAGCAAAAACCCAAGAAAATATTTACTTTTTCAGGAAGTGGTCATTAATTTTTTCAAGTCACAAAAAAGATTTTATTTCCTAAGTTTCTTGGGTTGACATTCTTTTCTACTAGGGTCATTAATTCTTCTTACACGACAGCATAAATATGACATATGTAAGTAAGTCTTTGTAATAACTGAAGTAAATCAAACTCAATGCGACAAAGAGGGAGTGGACAAATAAACATGGCAATGAGACAGATGCACAAACACCTTCTAGATGACGGACTCCCGTTTTGAAGATCCTTGGTTGCAGCGACTGGACCATCTCGGGTGCTACACTTAAGTACTTGTTGATTGAATACATACATTGTGCTCAAGTTCAAGGTTTCTATGCCATGAAAACACTGATAACACTTTTTCCTTAAGGAAGCAATTCTTAAATAGTCAAATGACTAAGGTAACAATGACAGATTTGGCTAGCAGCAGTCACAACTAAATTTAAGACTTTAAGATACCTTCACTGTCTTCTGGATTTTCTTCTTCATTAGAAGCTTCAATATCTTCATCCTCCTGAGCAGAAACAGTGGAAGCCACACTTTCACATTGAGACACATCTCGCTCTTCACGAGGCTTTCGTGAAGTCTAAGGAGTAAAAGAATATAAAATCAGGGGTTCCTGGGTGGCTCGGTTGGTTAAGCTTCCAACTCGTGATTTCAGCTCAGTGATCTGAACCGTGATCTCAGGTTCATGGGATTGAGCCCCACGTCAGGCTCTGCCCTGACAGCACAGAGCCTGCTTGGAATTCTCTTTCTCTCTCTCTCTGTCCTTCCCCCAATCACACCCTCTCTTGCTCTCACTCTCTCAAAATAAACATTAAAAAAAAATACTAATTTATGATTTAAATAAGAGGAAAAAAAACCTTTTCATGTCTGAAATAACAGAGAACGTGGACACACACACACACCGGACAAGAAAGCTGCGTGTTTGACACCCGTTCTGGTTAATGTGAGGGTACCTGCAGTGAACCACTAACTGGCCTTTTTGTGTAGATAGATCACTTTCATCAAACTGATCAAAAGTTACATTTGGATAATTTTTCAAACAACTCACCACCATACATGTACAAAGAACTAAAAATGACAAAACTCCTGCTATTCTTCCTCTCCAAATAATGTATTTTTCTAATAAAAACATATAATTTTTCCTAATCAAAATAACATATTCATTGGAATATGAAGACCCAGATTTATGTTAAAGATAATAAGTGCTCATAATTCAACCAGCAAGGGAGTCTAAGCATGCTGATAATTTCCTGTCTTTTCTACCTGCGTACATATGTATAGAGGAAATAAAACCAGGATGACCCAATGTGCTTATATGTCCTACCTTTTTAACCTACTATAATCATGAACTGAACATACCTGTCTACATTATACAAAATTATTGTATTTATTAATGATTCCATAAAAACTCTATACCAATAAATATTTAAAATTCTGTTTTAAGGTATTAAGGCCATTTTTAAGTTCCAGTATTGTTAATGATGCTGTAATAACCCCCCTTCAGGGACATTAAGAAATCTGTGATTTCATACACAACATCTGATCACTGGTGCTGCCAATGATCACGAGTGTTACTAAATTTCTTTCACTATTAATGAAGACAAATTTCCTTTTTTTTAAACAGGATTTTCCCTTCTGTACACCATGTATTTACGTAAAATTGCTCATTCTTCTACTGGCATCATGTATCTGTAAGAGTAAACGTGTACATAGTTCGGTGTGCGACATTAGCCATTTATCATATTTACACTCTGACATTGCTAACTATGAACTTAAGGTCTCCTGTCTTTGCAGACCGAGGACCCCAGGCCTGGCGCCTCTTGGGAAAGCACGCCCTTCCAAACCCCGGACTTCAGCGTACTTCGGTTGTAGGCGTCTCCCAGGGACAGTCCTCACAGAGGAAAAGAAATTATTGCTACCTCAGCTGTTAAAATTACCAATATTATTATTCTGTTTTTATTTTTTCTCATTTTTGGTTTACATATGAATACATTAGTAGGATCCAACCTAAAGCATTAACTTAGTCAAGAGAAAAAAAATCATTTCCCAAGATCAGAGTCATAGAACTGGGTGAAAGTCTGAGGCTGAAAAAATTCATCACTTTGGCAAGGATTCAGAGAAAGAGGAACCCTTTTGTACGCTGGTGGGAATGCAAACTGGTGCAGCCACTCTGAAAAACAGTATGGAGGTTCCTATAAAAATTAAAAATAGAACAACCCTATGACCCAGCAATTGCACTACCGGGTATTTATCCAAAGGACACAAAAATGCTGATACAAAGGGGCACATGGACCCTAATATTTACAGCAGCGCTACGGACAAGAGCCAAAATATGGGAAGAGCCCAACCGTCCACTGACTAAAGAGCTAAAGAGATCAAGAAGATGGCGGGGGGGCGCGCGGAGTGTGTATACACGTACCCTCTGGCTATACTTTTTAAAAAACTGCATGAATGCTGCAATATTTTTAGGCATTAGATAATAGCTACTCCGTGGATTTTTCCAGTGTGGAGGGGATATTCCTCCTTTGCTGATATCCACCCATTCTTTTTTTTTTCACCCATCTTTTGGTACTTCTACGAATGGACAGAGAGCAACATTTTACCGCCATATAACATTCCTCCAATACCATGCAAAAATCCCCTGCTTCTCCGAGTATTTTCTTCACCATATGATAGCACTCATTACTTTTTAATGCAGTAATTCAAACCTACGGAATACAACACCTATATATCGTCCACTTTGTTTTAACAGATACTAGGCATTTTGTCATGTTTTCTTGAAATTTTTAAAAATGGTAAAACACTCTAAAATGGAAGCCTGCTGTCCTATCATTTCACTTGTAATTTAAATGATTAGAGTAAGAAGTTTTATCGACATCTGTGATGGATAATTTTGTGTCAACGTGGCTGGGCCCCAGCATCCCAGATACATCCATTTACTCTGGATGCTTCTATGCAGGTGTGTGTTCAGTGAGATTAACAACTCAATTGGTGGGCTTCTGAGTAAAGCAGATGACCCTCCACACTGTGGATGGGATAGGCCTCACCTAATCAACTGATGGCCTGATTAGAACTCAGTCTAAGCGCTCCCTGTCCCTCACTCCCGACCCTTACGGGGATCTATTCATGAGCCACATATAATGACATTTACTGAATTTGACGCTAAAACAGAAAAACATTTAAAGTATTTATGAATCTGGGGTGCCTGGGTGGCTCAGTCAATTACGTATCTGACCCGTGATTTCCATTCAGGTCGTGATCTCCCACAACTGGTGGGTTCAAGCCCCACATCTGGCTTTGTGATCCAGCACAGGAAGTCTGCTTGGAATTTTGTCGGCCACCCCCACCACCCCACCTCGCTCACATGTGTGCTTTCCCTCTCTCTCAAAATAAACTCAAAAAGATATTTTTTAAGAAAATAAATATGACTTCATTTTAAGATAATAATAAACATATTACGGTCAACCAAAAAAACATTTTTAATAAAAATAAGCACATTCCAAAACAAAAGAATCATTTTGTGAAAAAGTATTTTTTTATTGTTTTTGGAAATTCTTTCAATGTCTGCCTTGAGAGCATCGCAATTCTCAAGTGTGCTTCTACATGCAACCTAATCTGCAGACATAATACTGTTTTCGTTGAAACACATATGAGAACATCTGGCCTCACAGAGAAATGCAGTTGGAAAGAGACGTGTATTGAACATCTTTTCAGACAACCATGGATATTATTCTTTGATACTGTACCAAAATTCGGCATGTAGTCAGTCACCTCTTAAAGGATACCTATGATGTGAAACCTGAAACCATATTAATAAATTTTTTGTACTCTATTAAAACCCATTCATCTACCTTGAATTTTAGTGTATTAGAAAATACTTTATAAATCTTTTATCCGTACATGATATCCATTGCAACATCACAAATTGGTCACTTGGAAAACAAGGATTTACAGAGAATTTTTTCAAATCTGGATACGTTTCACCGTCTGTCGAAATATCACTAATACCACTAATCTCATCAGGAGAGTCTTTGAGTACTAGGAAGATGGTAAACTCATGGGGAGGGATACAAATTTCTAACTTTGGCTTGAAAGTTCAAAATTTAAAAGGGGCAGCAAATACTACTGTTTGCTTTCTTTGACAGTCAGTCACCTATTTTCAAGAAACTGCCAACTACGGATTTCCCACTGAAACTGACACCCCATAAAACAAAGGGAGCTAGTCCAGCTTGGGCCTCAAACAACCTCGAGGTGCTTTCACAGGACAGAAGAGGGCCCTTCGGGGCAGAACAGAAGGGCTGCACATAACACGCCTCCCTTCCACCCCCACACACGTACTCAAGGGTCAAGACTTAGTAGAGCTCATCTGGACTGCTTCACCAAGGACAAGTGAAACTGGCATATTTGTTTTGAAACTGCGAATGCTGGACAGGAAGAGAATGGGAAGTATTTAGCAGAGCAGTGTCCTGCCGTGATCGGTGCCTGTGTTTGCTGCGAAGGCACCGGCGTTCTCCGTCCCAACAACTCTGACACTGTCTGTGCAAATTTAGCACGTGGGGAAAAGTAAGTACCATCTTAATATTTTTACAAAAACAGTCTGACCTCATGGAATCCTCAAAGAGCTCTGTGGAGTATGAGAACACTGGAACTTCCTCATTAAGGAATTTTCAATAATTTATACTTTCCGGTTTTTAGTATTCATCTCTGGGACTCTCTCTGGGATGGTTTTAATACACCAAATCAATTCTTTCAACAGGGCCAACAGAACTCCAACTAAACTTTTCAATTCAAACTCCAGAGTATTTCTATTTTACAAATCCCATTATGGGAATTCAAAAGAACTGAACTGCCATTACTTCTAACACAAATTTCGCTCCTTGGACAGTAAACAATTTGTCAACTTGTGCCGAGAAACTAGCATATCCTTTTCCAGGTAAATGCAATAAATAAAAATACAAGATGCAAAAAGTTTCTCTCTGAATCAATATTTTATGCTTGGAGACAAAGCAAAGCAAAATGGAAACAAAATTTAAAGAGATTCTGATACACTCACTTTCTGTTTATGCTGTTGCAAAAGGTTGTCCAGGTTGTGTCGCCTTTTATAGTTAAAATAGAAGTTTTTACATTGCGCTTCACTTTTAGTTCCCACCATTTTGGCAATTGCTGCCCAGTTACGACCATGTTCCACAAGACCTGTATTTTAAAAAAACAGACCAAAGATGAACTAAACAGTCACCTGATGAAGGAAACAAGAGAAATAATAAAATCAATCTAATCATGATATTCACAATCCTTAGCACTAAAAGTATGTTTTCAATTATTCATTGATATATTTCAGTACTTACTTAAATACGTACTGACTCACAATGCGCGGACAGCTCTATTTGGCCCCCCAAATTTTCAACATGCTCGTGAATGGGAGGGCTTAACCTCTCCTTGCTATGCGTCCCCCAGAGAGCTACCACAATGTTGAACACAGAGTAACAACACCAACACTTGTAAACTGACTGATGAGGTACTTCTAAATCTTTGGAGGCAGTATATCAAAAATTATCATATAAATAACACAAATAAAGACCTGTATGACTATATTTATAATTAGCCTGCCTTCAATCCATTCATAATCAAGAAACACCCTCAAAAAAAAAAAAGTTGTGTTTGTTTGTTTTTTAAGCCTGTTGTAGGGACGCCTGGGTGGCTCAGTCAGTTAGGTGTCTGACTTCGGCTCCAGTCATGATCTCAGTTCTTGGGTTCAAGCCCTGTGTTGGGCTCTGTGCTGACAGCTCAGAGCCTGTAGTCTGCATCTCCCTCTCTCTCTGCCACTCCCCCTGCTCATGCTCTACCTCTCTCTCTCAAAAATAAACAAACATTTAAAAAATGTTTAAGTAAACAAAAATAAGTAAAAAGCCTGTTATAATACAATGCATCACAGAAACCAATGCAATCTCACACTTTTTAATCAAATTATATCAATACGTACACATACCTATCTGCAAGGAATGTGCATATATAAATGCACACATACACAGGGAAGCTACACAGACAGGGATACACATTAGATACAGGTGGACCCAAACAGGAATTTCCAGTACAAATTTAACAATTTATGGGCAGACATAAGTTTCTCAAGTAGCTTCTTTACTAATGACAATTGGATGATCACTTACAAATCCCACCTGATACATGAACAGAGAGAGCTGAATGGAGGCTAAACAGTCTCATGGAGGCGCATCTACCTGAAGATGGCGGCTCTGTGATAGAACTAACACCTATTTATTCCACTAGGACTTTTGTAAATTTTTTTAAATGTTTTATTTATTTCTGAGAGAGTACAAGCAGGGGAGGGACAGAGATAGGGGGAGACACAGAATCCAAAGCAGGCTCCAGGCTCTGAGCTGTCAGCACAGAGCCTGACGTGAGGCTCAAACTCACAGCCTGAGACCATGACCTGAGCTGAAGTCAGACGGCTTAACTGACTGAGCCGCCCAGGCGCCCCTCCACTATGACACTCTAATGATCAGATGAGAACAAATGTGAATCCTTTAAATGTGAATCTTTTACATGTAATCATGACAAATCACACTTTTGCTAATCATGGCAAACAAACTTCAAATAAAAATATTTTGAACACAAAAAACTTTAAACTGCTATATATTTGGTAAAGGTGGTTTACAGAATTCCTAAATGTATCATTCATTACCTATTACATAGAAAGTAAATCTGAAATGTGTCACTAAAAGGTCAACCCATTTACAATAATTTCTCTTTGGAACTTTAAGGTAAAAACATAATCCCCCCCAAAAGTTAGCTAATCTTTCTCAAAATTATTTTATTTAAAACAAACTATTTTTATTTATTAACCAATTATTTATCCTATTAGAAACTGTACTTCAGTTTTAAATTACACTGTATTAATAAGCAACAACAGAAAAAATACAAAATTCATAATGTTGTAGAGTAAAATCAGGGCCACACAGGGATTAGTGGCAGAGACAAAATTCAAACCTTTGTCTTGCTCCAAAGTTCATGCCCTCTCCTTTGAATCATGGTGCAATTTCTCACTAGTTTATAACCAAATGCCTTACCAAATACAAACTAAAAAAACTATTAAATCCAACTTCTAGATAATAGAAAATATAAACTCTTTATATTAAAATACCCTCCAAAACAACTTAAACAGCATTTAATCACAACTATTCTGGAAAATGAAAATAGCCCACTAGCTCTCTAATGAAATAACATTCAAAATAAAACCATACAGGGGCACGTGGGTGGCTCAGTTGGTTAAGCATCTGACTTCGGCTCAGGTCATGATCTCAAGGTTCATGGATTCGAGCCCTGCATCGGGATCTGTGATGACAGCTCAGAGCCTGGTGCCCAATTCAAATTCAGTGTCTCCCTCTTTCTCTGCCCCTCCCCCAGTCACATTCTGTCTCTTTCTCTCAAAAATAAACCTTAAAAAAATATTTTAAAACCTAAATAAAACAAAACTGTGTAGAGAATCTTCAATCCCTCCAAAGTAGGCCTCTTACACAAGGTACGGCAGGGCACCTTACCATCCTAAAGAACTCAAGTCTACTTCTGAATTCCATTTACCACTCTAGAAGAACTTTCTTCTTTTTGCAATTAAAAAAATACTGGGCCCCTCTGACTTATTACAAATAACCCTAAAAAAACAAACCAAACCCAAACCAAAAAAAGGATCTAAAGTACTATCATTTACCTTTTTTAGCAACTTCCATTTCTTCTTCTGTCCATCGAGAGGTTTCTACAGGTTCTGTGGAAACTGAAATAAATATAGAGAACCGAATAAAGCAGAGAAATACTAAGATCAATCCTTCACTCACAGATCATATGGCCCCGACCTATTTATCTGACATAAAGCCTGTTTGAAGCATAAGGTGAAGTCACCTATGAAAACAAGATGGTAGCAGCCTGTCCCCCACCATTCTAAACAGGAATAAATATTCAAAACCTCTCAGTGTTGGGATCTTTCGCAATGTTCTTTGAAGCTCCATCCCTGTCTTCATGTCTGAACATCATTAGTGTATTCTCTAAGAAGTCCCACCTCACCCGGTGCCTGCACACATACCAGAGCTCAGTCCCTCCTCTCCTGAAGTGTCAAAGAAGAAAGAACTCTCCCCCTTCCTGTCCAGTTCTCTCCTGTTCTCTGAACCCACATCTGCTCCTCACTCCCAGAGGCCCTTCTGTCCATTCTCAGTGCCTGGCATCTAGTAAACACAGAAGGATCACGGACTGAACACTTTCTCTTTTACTTCAGAAAGGAAATAAAGACTATATCATGCATGAAATGAGCTCTTGCTACATGGCCCCTCTCAATACAATAGTACTAACATCCACCCAGTCACTCAAATTATTACCCGTCCCTTCAGACCAATTTTTTACTCTCTCCTCCCATTTACTACTAACATCCATGGATGTATGTCAGTTCTAATCTGGATCCACCCTCCTGTTGCCTGGGTCAGTGCTTATGCAGAATGACACCCTCTGGTTGGTCCCTGGGCCTCCAAGGCCTTACTCTCTCCAACCTGACCTCCACAAGGGTCACCAGTTCACTTTCTAAAATGCCAATCTAATTACAGCATGCTTCTATTTAAGAACCTCTGTAAGATCCCACTTTGTAAGCAAAGCAGCATGTCATTTAAACAAGGTCCATCCTGACCTGCCCCCATGTGCTTGTCTAGGTATCTCCCATGGTATTTCTTACCATCCCCAGAACCTGGTTTCTTTCCTGCCTCACATTATGGTAAAAGTGGTACCACTGAACCACTGATACTACACATCATTAACAGACTCCCTTTATAAACTAATGAGACAATACTCAGTTAGAGAGAGAAAACTGCTTGGACTCTTAGACCCAGTATTCCCTTGTCTAATAATATATTCCTATTAAAAAAAATTTTTTTAACAGAAAAAAAAAGTTATGTGAATCAAGATTTGTTTTTTTCCCTACAGTCTTATCTATATTAGTCTAAAGGTGGTGGGGCAGGAGCGGGGGGTGGGGGGTTTGGAATGGGGGCAGCCTAATCATACAGCAAAGGGAATGGTTCAACACAATGTGTGCCTCAAAGAACACAATGCCAACATTTCACAGCCATCAAAAAGTAAAAATGAAGATCGCTTAGAAACTAGAAAATATTTGGGGCGCCTGGGTGGCTCAGTCGGTTAAGCGGCCGACTTTGGCTCAGGTCATGATCTAGTGGTTCGTGGGTTCAAGCCCTGCATCAGGCTCTGTGCTGACAGCTAGCTCAGAGCCTAGAGCCTGCCTCAGATTCTGTGTCTCCCTCTCGCTCTGACCCTCCCCACTCTTTCTCTGTTTCTCTCTGTCTCAATAATAAAAACATTAAAAAAAAAATTTTTTAACTAGAAAACATTTATAATATACACCAAGTTAACACATCAGAAAAAGGGGCATGCAGCTAAGGTTACAACCAAGTGAAAAGAAAAACTATTGTGTTAAGAGAGCAAGATTGGGGGGCGTGGGGGGGGGTCTTTTCCAAAAGACCTTGATATTAAAGTTTAAGAAATTATAGGCCATGAAAAAATAACACTTTCACTATTTGCAGATGATACAATACTATAAACTATAAAGACTGCTAGAACTGATAAATTCAGTAAAGTCTCAGTACACAAAAATCAATGTACAGAAATCTGTTGCATTTCTGTACATCAATAATGGAACAGCAGAAAGAGGAAATAAGAAAAAAAATCCCATTTTCAACTGCACCAAAAATATTACATTACCTAAGAATAAATTTAGCCAAAGAGGTAAAAAAAAAAACAAAACAAAAAACCTGTACTCTGAAATCTATATTACACTGATAAAAGAAATTCGAAGAAATTCAAGAAAAAACAAAGAAATGGAAAGACATTCCATGCTCACGGATTGGAAGAACATATACTGTTAAAATGTCTACGCTACCCAAAGCAATCTACCCATTCAATGCAATCCCTATCAAAATACAGAAAATTCTCAGAACTAGAACAAATAATCCTAAAATCTGTATGGAACCAAAAAAGACCCCAAATAGCCAAAGTAATCTTGATAAAGGAAAGCTAAGTTGGAGAAATCACAATTTCAGACTCGAAGTTACATTACAAAGTTCTAGCAAGCACAATAGCATGGTACTGGCACAAAAACAGACACACAGATCAATGGAACAGAACAGAAAGCTCAAAAATAAGTGCACAAATATATGGTCAACTAATCTTTGACAAAGCAGGAAAGAATATCCAAAAGGGAGAAGTCTCTTCAAACCATGGTGTTGGGAACACTGAACAGCAAGCAACATGAAAAAGAATGAAACTGGACCACTCTCTTACACCATATACAAAAATACATTTAAAGTGGATTAAAGACCTAAATGTAAGACCTGAAACCATAAAATTCCTAGAAAAGAACACAGGCAGTAATTTCTGACATGGGACATAGCAACTTTTTTCTAGATAGATCCCCTGAGGCAAGGGAAACAAAAGCAAAAATAGACTATTGGGACTACAACAAAATAAAAAGCTGCTGCACAGTGAAGGAAACTTATCAACAAAACTAAAAGGTAGCCTGTGGGAATGGGAGAAGAGATCTGCATACAACATAGCTGATAAAGGGTTACTATCCAAAATATATTAAGATCTTGTAAAATTCAACACCCAAAAAACAAATAATCTGATTTAAAAATGGGCAGAAGACATGAACAGACATTTCTCCAAAGACATCCAGATGGCCAACAGACGCATGAAAAGATGCTCAACATCACGCACCATTCAGGGAAAGGCAAGCAAAACTACAATGAGATGGTCTCACACCTGTCAAAGTGGCTAAAATCAAAAACACAAAAAACAAGTGCTGGTGAGGATGTGAAGAAAAGGGAACCCCTCATGCACCGTTGGTGGGAATGCAAACTGGAGCAGCCTCTGTGAAACAGTATGGGGGCTCCTCAAAAAGTTAAAAATAGAACTAACTTACGACCCAGGAATCTCTTACCCAAAGAATACAAAAAGACTAATTCGAAGGTATACATGCAGCATTATTTATGATAGCCAAGATATAGAAGCAGCCCAAGTGTCCATCCATTGATGAACTATCCGTTCATCAATCAAATATTACTCAATGATATATACACGAGAGGATATTATTCAGCGATAAAAAAGAATGAAATCTTGCCATTTGCAACAATATGGAGCAAGAGTATAATGCTAAGTGAAATAACCAGAGAAAGACAAATATCATACAATTTCACTCATCTGTGGAATTTAAGAAACAAAACAAAATAGCAAGAGGGAAAAAAAAAAAAAGAGGGAAACCAAGAAACAGACTGAAGGTTACCAGAGGAGAGGTGGGTGGGGATATGGGTGAAACTTGTGATGGGGATTAAGGAGCGTCCTTTGTCAGGAGGAGTACCTGAGGATTAAAATAAAAACTAAAACAAAAGTTCAAAGGCCAGAATTTCAGAGTATTTTTAGATCCTGGATCAGAGGACCCTCCTGCCCTACCAGAGCACTGGAACAGAATCCCAAACAAAATTATGGCCCCTTCACTCTACTCACTGGGCTCTGGTGGCGGTGGCAGAGGCGGCGGGGGCTCCTCAGTGGCCGCGGCGGCAGCAGCGCTGGCGGCTGCCGCTTCGTTCGTCATGGACCTGGTGATCCGGCCCTTTCGGCGGCCCTGACTGTTCGCTGTCTTCCGCCCGCGGGGTGTGGCCTGCTCCCTCTCCTCCGTTTCTTCTGCAGCGCCTTCTGTCTTGTCCTTTTCCTTGGTATTTTCTCTGGAAGCAAAAGCAAATGAGAATTTTGGGTGATTTACAAGGATACAGACATCTAAGGAGGTGGCAGCTTTGAATTTCTTTAATAGAATTTAAACGAAATTACCCAACATCTCAGTAAACTGAAAACAAAATTCATGAAAAATGCTGCCATACCCCAATTTTGAAGAGTTCTGACTAGCTCAAATTAAGATATTTCGCAAAGGTCTGTTTTATTCATTAGTGGACTTAAAATTTAAATGCATTTCAAATCACCTATTACATAGGAGAACACTCTGAGGACGTAACAAATGGCTGTAGAAAAGCCCCTAGAAAAGCCGGGATCCCGAGGTGGTGGGGTTCGCCCAGAGTCCTGGACTTCTTGCCTTTGCTCCAAGTTTTCTCCTCTGAACCGGAGAGGCTGACACAGCTGGCCTTTCCGTAGTAATGATGAAGGACCACAAGGCAAAAGGAGGGCCAAGCACAAGCTCACACCCTCCACTCCCCCAGGTGGGAAGTGTGTAATATTCCTCAGGAGCTCCTGGCTACCCCAAAACAGGAAGAAGACAAAAATCAAACACTTTAACTGCTAAGAGTCTTCACCAGTTTACAAGAAAAAGGCAGTTCCATCAAGAGCCTAAAGTCCAGGAACTCCCTTCGGTTTTAATGTTAATGCTTCGCTAGAGGGAAAAACAACCTAAGCTTGACAATAGCTAGGCGTCCAACCAACCGTGAGTCTTTAGCATATGAAAATCCCTTTAGGAAGTCCCTCTGGACTTTATCTCCCCCCACCCCATTCCAAAAACCAGTCACTCCTCACACGTATAGGTACTTCTTTCTGCCCTCAGGTCCTGTCCCCATGCTTTTAATAAAATCACCTTTTTGCACCAAAGACGACCTCAAGAATTCTTGGCTGCCAGCTCTGGACCCCCCACCATCACTCCAAAACCCCATCGGTAACAATCTACAATACCGTTTCATTAAGCCAGGCTCGATCCTGCAATCCTGTTATGTGCAAACAGGGTAGCACTGCCCAGCGGTCGGGAGAATGGTCTGGAGCCAGGCTGCCTGGGTTGGTACCAGAGCTGTGTGATTTACGGGCCATGCGACAGCCTTGAAAAGCTACCTCCCCTCCACGGGACCCAGTTTTTCTCATCTATACGTGAAGATAATAAAAGTGGTTCCATAGAGCTACTTTAAGGATCAAAGCAGTTAATTTATATAAAATGCTCAGAATAGTGCCTGGAACAGAGTATACACCATACGTGTTTGCTGTAATTAAGGCTAAATCTCCCTCAGCACTAAGGAAAAACTACACAACCAATCAACTGATAAATGGTCATTACTATTACCAGCATTGGTACCACATATAGTACTGGCAGACTATTCTCAGCACCGCTATCTCCCAGGGCTGTTAAATTTAAAAACAAAGTCCTTAAAGAACATTTTTGCAAATGAACGGATAGGTGACAAAACTCAAAGACTCAACTACTCTTGCTTAATGGAAGGTGCTTTTTTCGAATTTTATCGACTTCAAGCAAAGATCTATAGTAGCTTACCAAGTTACTGGTTTCCCCCCCAAATAAAACAATTCTTCAAGACTTTTCCCCCTTCAGCCCTTGAAGTTCCCATGTAGCCCTCTCTCTTCACTTCTTGATTCCCTTACCAATCTGCTATTACTACAACCTCCTCTTAAAGTTGTTTTATCAAAAGCCACCAATGAGGGGAGAGGGGGAAGTCACCAAAGACTTACAAACTGCAAATCCAAGGACTTTTCTCAATTCTTGTCACATTAATCATCCTGCTGCAACTGACCCTACTTCTCTTTATCTCCGTCTCAACTGAGCGTTTAGGACTTCATGCTTTCCTAACATGCCTGCTGCTACCCTGGCTCTCCTTCTGGGGACCTCCTCCTTCCTTTCCTCTCCATTTCCTCACCCTGGCCTTAAATCTCTGTGCGGTTACCCCCTTCACATCCCTTCCCCTGGGACTGTAAGGATGCAAGTCTGATTCCGGGTTTCCCCTCTGACCTTGAAGGCCAGCTAACACCATTAACATTTCTGAAGGCGGGCCTAAAGATCAAGGTTAAGACTAGTCCCACCCTACGTAAGGGTTCTGGGTCCGCTCTGTAATTGGTTATGTGATGCTATAATGATTGGACCCCTGTACCTGTGTCACAGTTTCCTGTAACACCCCCTTCCCAAACTGATAAAAGGCCCTGCCCCGCCATGTTCGGGGCTCACTCCAGGTGGATCCAGTGTGTTGTTAAAGTCTGTGAGCCCGAGTTTAGGCTGGCCGGGCCTAAATTCGTAATAAAGCCCTTGGCTTTTGCATGCGTGATTCAGTCTCCCAGGTAATCTCTGGTTTTTTGGGGGAGATATTAAAATCTGGGCATAACAGCACAACTCCCAGTCTGTACCTTTAGACTCACACCTCACATCTCCTAAAGCTCCTAAGATCCAAGCTGGTCTTCCCAGGTACCTGCTGGAACTCCCCATCAATACACCCAGATTCCTCAACGATACAAGCAGGACGTGTCCAAAAACATGCCCGCCACCACTCTGCTTCTTGCTCCACCCCGCGCTCTCATCATCCATCACTAACAGTACAACCATGATCAGATTCATTCACGTTTACAGATCTGACATCCTCTTCCCCTCTTTCTTTTTTTTTTTTTTCCCTCATTAAACTTTTGTTTTAATGGGTCTCAAAATTCTGTGACAGACTTTTGGTCAAGTTGTTTCCATTAAAAAGTACTGATTTTAAAAACTAATAACTTAAAACTGCCACACACACAAAAAAAAGATGGTCCACAAAACACTCTCCTTTCCTTCTGAAGGTTTTACGATGCATTGTTATCATTAACCAGTCTTTTACTATTAAACTTAAATGGCCAACTGACACAAACAGTTCTGAGACCGCTCTTCCACCTCTGATTAAGACTGGGGTGGCAAGGATTGGGGATAGTATTCATTTAGCCTTCTGAGCTT
>NC_043716.1:8986426-9003606 GCF_006229205.1 Suricata suricatta | reverse complement strand
TGCCCATTCTTGGAGATACCGGCTTCAAATTCACCAACACCAGCAGCAACAATCAGGACAGCACAGTCAGCCTGAGATGTGCCTGTAATCATATTTTTGATGAAGTCTCTGTGTCCCGGGGCATCAATGATGGTCACATAGTACTTGCTGGTCTCAAATTTCCACAAGGAGATATCAATGGTGATACCACGTTCACGTTTGGCTTTCAGTTTATCCAAGACCCAGGCATACTTGAAGGAGCCCTTTCCCATCTCAGCAGCCTCCTTCTCAAATTTTTCGATAGTTCTTTTGTCGATCCCACCACATTTGTAGATGAGATGTCTGGTAGTGGTAGACTTGCTGGAATCTACGTGTCCAATGACGACGATGTTGATGTGAGTCTTTTCCTTTCCCATTTTGGTTTAGGTTTAGCGGTGGTTTTCACGACACCTGTGCTCTGGTGGCAAACCTGTTGCAAAAAAGCCCCTCTTTCTTTACTTCCTCTTTGTGATCTCATGCTAAGGCTTGGTTATTACATCTCAGTGACAGTTCTCTCATTCATTCCACCATCTCGATTTCTACTACCACTTGCCGTATCAGTGCCTCGGCATCCCAAACCACTCTTCCCTGACTTACATCTCCAATCCATTCATTCTATGCTGCCCGTGGGTCAATATTCTAGCAGAACAGCTTTGGCGTGAAACCATTCCATCCATGCAAATTGCTACCTGCTCCCAAACACCTCACAACACAGCCTTCTGAACAAAGTCTATTCTAGCTTCAGTAAGCCTTCACACAATGTAACCCCAACCACCCCCCCACCCCCACCCCCACCCCCGCTTTTCTTCTTCGGCGACCCTGTGTTCCAGTCTAATGACACCGTGATCTGTCATTTCTCACAGCGGCACATCAAGTCTCGTTGTTCCCTCTATTCTTCCCACACTAACCCACTAGCTCCTGCATAAAGCCCTCTAAACTATCCAGACGGAAGTAACCCTGAACTCTTCTCAATCTCCCAACGTCCTTTCCTGGTTCTGCTCATTTCTTAAATAGTACTTGCACCTCCCCTGGTTTTCCCCTACCAGCTCATAAGCTACCTGGGAACTGTACACATCTTACGTATTTTTGCATCCTCTATAAGAGCTAGCTCACATCACTAATAAATGAGTACTTGCTGATAGAGATTTTAAGAAAAAAGTAAAAACCACGGTGTGCCAGTTCCATATGAGCAAAACCACTGACCTCATGGGAGTGTAAATGTTTTACCTTCACAACTAAAAAAAAAAAAAACCACAAAATTGTTTTTAATAGTTGTCTTCCTAAATTGCAAAAAATCACAATGACACTGGCATGGGTATCCGCCTCTTCACATAACAGCCACACCGAGTGATGTGGGCTGTAGTTGTCACAAAACCAGATAAACCTTCAGGATTTCCCAGAACTAAGCCACTACACTGAAACGACTGACACGTGCCAACGACCCGCGTGGATCTCAAACTCATTCTGCTACGTAAGAGAAGCCGCACACACAAGACCACATACTGCAAAACTCCATTTATACAAAATTCTAGAAAAGGCAAACAGATCAGTAGTAGCCAGAGGCTGGGAATGGTAGGGGTGGGGGGGGGGGGCGTTAGTGCAAAGGAGCATGTGGGGACTTTCGGGAGTGATGGGAATGTTCTACATCACAGGACTGGCCATAGTTAGACCACCGCATACCTGTGTCAACGCATATCCACAAATATGCTTAAAATTGGTGAATTTTATTCTGTGTAAATAATGTCTTAATCAAGCTGATCCTTGGTTGAAAAACAGCCAGCTGAGCTAAGCCCCCTACCACACTGCACTCCAGTATGTACACAAAGGCATCAATAGTCAGTAGCTGTCTCCGAGTGGCAGACTCACAGGTTAATTCTCTTAATATTTTGCCTCTTTTCCTAACTTTCTATAATGAACGAGAATTACTTTTATAACCAGGAAAACAGCAAGAGAACCACTAACAAACCAGAAACTCTACTTTACATGATAAATAAAACCAATGAAGCTGGAATGTAAGGTATTATAGAGAAGAAAATCATTTACCAACCATTTTAATGTAAACTATCAAAAATAAGATCCACGTTAAGGATTAAACTATGTTCAGTAGATCTCAGTGATGAAAGTTCTATTTATTAGAATATCCTGTTCCTTTAATTATGTCAAATAATAACTAGAAGGTCAAAACACATTCTTCCCATTCATTCTTTTACCTAAAATTTTATACCTCTGATAGATGTCTTAGGTTCATTATTTAGAAATACGAATAACATCTAATCATTTAACTCACTTAGAGTCCTCCTTGTCCTCTTTCTCCTCTTCATCTTTCTTTTCCTCTTCTTTCTTTTCTGTTTTTTCTGCTTTATCTTCTTCTTTTTCTTCTACTTTTTCTTCTTGTGAGGGTCGGGCAATTTGCTGCTGGAATGAACCACCATTTGTCAGATTCAAAGGTAAAAGAAAGAGCTCCTCAAACTGTGATGGCAAATTACAGTAACTACCTTCGCAAAAAACTTAATAGACAATTAACTAATGAGGCACTTACAATGTAATTAGGGGGAGTGTATTAAGAACCGGCCTAACACTCTTTAATATACTCCACATGCGTTGCTTAAAAGCACACACACACTCCCAGTGTCTGGACCCATCGGAGAGGCGAATGTGTTAAGATTCACCTAGAAACCCAAAATCTGAGGTTGGTTCTCTCTTTCTGTAACTCCCACATCTCATCTGTCACTCAAGCATCTCAATTCTACCTTACAATCTGATAACCTATAATGTGCCAACCCCTTCCCCTCGTATTAGATATTTCTAATACCTCGTATTAGGTATGCTTCCAACTTTTTCATCACTATGGATGGTAGTCTAAGAAACATCTTTATGTTTTTATCCTTCTGCACGAACATTCACTTAATGAATAGTAGACGGCTATAGTCATCGTCAAGACCAAAGTAATTTGAAAACACACTAAGGATATAGCCAAGCGAAAAGAAGTAAAACACACAAATATCTCTAGGCTGTGATTACAACTCTGTAATTATAAATATGCACAGGAACAAAGAGTAGAGGAGAGTAAGATTATGGACCCTTTTATCTTTGCTAAAATTGTGACTCCAAAAGAAACGGTGAAGGTGTGTTTGTGCATTATTCTTATTTAATGCAGAAATCAAGGCTGTCCACCGTATGGGGGACTGAACTGCCATGCGGGGTTCCAGCGCACAGCCCCTGCCTCGGGTGCACCTCTTCCAATCCTCCTCCCTGCTCCGGACTCTCAAGAACACAGCCAGCATGTCTTTGCCTGGAACACCCTTTCCACCCCTCCCTGCTGTGGGGGGCCAGCCAGGAGAGCTAGCAGAAGAACAAAGAACAGCCGCCTGCAGGCAAGGCAGTGTTTATCACTCCCCAGCTCAGTTCCGGAGACAGCAAGTCTGAGCTTTCTTACCGGCCCCTCAGGCACTGTGCTGAGATAGCTGTTTCGATTTCCCCTTAATCACTTGACCCTGTTTCCTAGCAACTGACCTAGGTCAGCTGCCTTGGTCCCGCCTTCTACCCTTTATAAGATGTGTGTATTCTCTCAATAAATGAGGCTTGATCAGAGACTTTGTCTTGCCTCCATTCTCTGTGCCCCTTGCCCCCCAATTCTCACTCTCTCCCTCAGAACCTGCGTTGACTGACCTGCAGGCCGGGTCACCCTGCCTAGTAAGCTCCTGTGCAGTCTCTGAAATTCAGTTAGGAATGCTCCATCTCCCACTTGTGAGGTTTTTCTTGATTTGCATGAGCAGCTCGGACAGGCTCCCTATCTTCCCCCCTGCAGGGTTCACATCTGCTCCCAGCTTACCACAGGGCTTCTTGTAACTGGTTGTCAGGGTCTGTCCCACTGTGTTACAATCTCATCAAGAACATGGACCTCATCTTAATCATCTCCAGGAGACCAGCTCCTAGGAGACATCTAGAAGCGTCTGCCTGTGCTGGATACAGCAAAATCCAAGTTCCCTCATTCTGGTTATTTGCAAAGTGTTTGCCCTCCCACCTCAATCTTGCATTCTGATTGAGGCCAAAGTCAATCTTGCGTCATAATAACTGCCTGTTCTCTTGCTATTCCTGTCACCGGACAACACAAAGTCCTCACTAACTTGAGGTAAAGTTTTCCTTAACTCTTAATAGCATCTCAAAGTCCTTTACCCACTCAGCAAAGCTGGCTTTTTTCCTAAGATAACTAAGACCTTGCTGGCCCCTCAAGAAGAGGCCCGATGCCCTCTTCGGATCCACAGCAGAAAGAAGAATCTGTATCCTTCTTGCTCCCAAACGCCACTTCCAGAACACTGCCGAACTGTATTATTTCAAAAATCACTTCCTTTCTCAAATTTCAGAAATCTACCTATGATGCCTTTCATCTCTTGGTGTTACGAAAGGACTTCTCATGTATCCCTAAGGACAGACAAATGATTTTATCACAGGGCTCATGCCTTTTCTAGCAACATAATAAATATCCTACAACTGAAATACTTTTGGGGCACCTCAGTGACTCAGTCAGCTAAGTGTCTGACTCGTGGTTTCAGCTCAGGTCATGACCTCACAGTTTCTTGGGTTCAAGCTACACATTGGGCTCTATTTTGGCAGCGTGGATCCTGCTTGGGATTCTCTCTCTCTGTCTCTCTCTCTCTTTCCCTCCCTCTCCCTCTCCCTCTCCCCCTCCCCTGCTCATGCTGTCTCTCTCTCACAAATAAACAAAACTTAAAAAAAAAAAAAACTTTCAGGTCATGCCCATTAAGTTCCTCAATGGGGAAGTCACAACTGCCATCAACAGTGGGCTCTACCCCCAAGATCCTGAAGTCAGAAAAGCTTCTCTCTACCAACCACTCGGGCCCCACCCATGCTTCTTCTTGGTTGTTGATCCTGTTTATCCTCATCATGACCTTTGATCCCTTTGTTCTATGAAATGTCACACACAGTCCATCAGGAAGAACTGTACCTACTTTTCCATTATGACCCCTTACAAATCATTTCAACACCAGGTTCCCTCCCTTGCTTTATCTAATTTTCCCGATTGCTCACCCCGGCAAGTGCCAGTTTCCTTTTCTTCTGAGTATTTATTATTATTAGAAAATACTAGGGGCACCTGGGTGGCTGAGTTGGTTAAGCCTCTGGCTTCGGCTCAGGTCAGATCTCACGTTTATGGATTCGAGCCCTGTGTCAGGCTCTGTGCTGACAGCTAGCTCAGAGCCTGGAGCCTGCTTCCGGTTCTGTGTCTCCTTTCTCTGCCCCTCCCCCTCTCTGCCCCTCCCCCTCTGTCTCTCTCTGTACCAAAAATAAATAAAACATTAAAAAAAAGTTAAAAAAAATAAAATAAATAAAAAAGAAAATACTAAGAACTCAGGAAGATTTTCCATACGTTACCCTCTCCAACCATGAGGAGGTATGCTTTACAACTGGGAATGTTTTACTCAGCTTTGATAAGGTGACCGACTCCGGAGCATTCCAGAGTGGTGACAAGACTGGCTTCAAACGCTAATAACCTCGAGCCACCCCCACTGCCACAAATACCACATTCTGAACAAACAAGATGGCATACCAACAATGACCTTGGCCTTTTGCAAGTGGGCTGTAAAACCTAGAAAATGGTTAATGGCCCTAAGAAATGACAGGGAGCCATTAACTCAGCAGACCAGGAGTAAAGAGGTTCACTCTTCTGTTAGACTTGATGAACATATAATTATTTCCCTAATACTTTCCTATTTCAAATGCCAACCAGTGTTTTGAAGAAAGCAAGCAATCCCACACACTCCCTGCTGTCTGGAATCCAGCCAACAGCTGACTTTGCTGCCCCTTCCCTAGTGCCAGGGACTGACAAGCAAGGTAGCACCTGCTTCAACCAGTCAATGGGAAGATGAGGGTAGGATCTCTTGTGAAGCACAACCCCCAATTCTGCAGAAGGTGTGGACCTGACCCAAAGAAGTTGACAGAGTGGCTAACCAGCGTGTGGAGGTTTGTGACACCTCCAGAGCAGAACCCCCATCGAGGCAGAACACACACGAACTGGGCAGGAGTAGGTGGGGAAGCAGACCCGGGGAGGCCAGACCATACGGTCAGCATTTACCTCTGGGTGACACACATCGAGACCCATTGTAATGACTGCCAACCACATTAAAGAGAGTAAGGAATAACCTCTGATTTTTATAAAAAGTGACTGGAATTGCTTTTGTTTCAGGTAAATCTGCAAAGAGAAGTGTCAGTCCCCGTGGTGTGGGATGGAGGTTATAGGTTATAACACTCAAAACCTTCAGCAGGTTGGCTGGAGTAGTGGTCTGCCTGGGTGGCTCAGTCAGTTAAGCATCCGGCTTTGGCTCAGATCATGATCTCGCGGTTCGTGGGTTTGAGCCCCATGTCGGGCTCTGTGCTGACAGCTCAGAGCATGGACCCTGCTTTAGATTCTGTGTCTCCCTCTCTCTCTGACCCTCCCCTGCTCACACTGTCTCTCTCTCTCTCAAAAAAATAAATGTTTTTTTTAAAAAGTCCCCTAACAGAGACATTCCCATCAGCTTCCTATCCGGAATTCTCTGTCTTTAAACCCAACACTTCATAGTCAATAAAAAGAGGTCTCATCCTGTTAGGGAGGATCTCATGACATGAAGCATTTCTGTTGAACGGCAAACTATGCACTACAAAGGTAAGAGTATGTTACAAAACAAAATGAAAATCCAAATGAAAAACATGAAAGTTTTATGTATTTCATAATTATGGGAAGTGAAGAACAAGGTCAATTTCAAGAGTCCTTTATAGCAAGATCAAAAGGCAGATTATGCTGAGATGCGTCTCTACTACATCTAATTGAAAAAGCGAACACTTAGACGTACCCTATGTGTATCTGTTAACATGTTCGAGTCTTTAGAAAACAGATAAGCAAATTCCCACTCAGCAGATGATGGGAGATGCAAGAAATGAAATGACTACATTTAAGAGAACAAGCTTATACTCAGCTAGAAACATACAGGAGACAAAATAATGATGCCCTACCGTTGCCACTGAGTTTTTTAAGTAGTTCAGGCAGTAAACAGAAAATATCTTATCAAAATATATTAAAAAACTAATGCTTTTAGGCCAACTGAATTTGAGACTACGTTCCTGAAAACTAAAAGCTGTCTATGAAGGCTACAAAGGTACTAGTCGCCACCATTTACTGGGCTCTCCCCTTGTGCTTGAGACTACACCAAAGGGCTTCACACACATGACAAACCCAGCTCTCACGCTAACTCTGCAAGGGGAGTATTACTGTTCCCTCTCTCATGGATGTGGAACCAAGCGTCAGCAAGAGAAAGGACACGTCTAGGGTCACAGAGACAAAGAGGTCACACACAGGCAGAGCATTTTTGGGTCTAAAGCTCTTCAGATTATACCCAACATTTTTTTTTAACTCCACTTTTTAAACCTAAAACGGTCTATTGTCTATCTAACAATTTAGTCAGAAACTCTCCTAACTTCAAAATTTACTACATTTACATAAAGTCTATGCTTGCTCAATACCTTTGGGGAATGAAAACATGCTGACATATTTAAAGAGGAAGATGTTGTCAGAAGGAAGGAAGGGCACAAATTCTTGTGAAAGGCAATCAAGTATTTGGAAATGAAGAATGCAGGTTCCAAACAATGACTTGCTTTATTGTCGGTCACTCGCAGATACGCAGTAGTTCTAGCTGCACAGTGACAGACTTGTTAGACGGGAGTTTATGCTGGACAGTAAGAAGAAATTCTTAGTTCTAACAAAAATGTTACACATAGAATCAAATTACTACTTGGCATGCTATTTATAAATGTAGACCTCCAAATAGTAACACTCAATGAGTGGCTTTTGGCTTCTAATCTTTGATATGCATTCATTGCTTCAACTAAAATTTATGACGAACCACACTTGCTCTCATCATGGGATGCTAGGAAGTTGAACAGCAAAATGGTTTGGGCAGTAGCTAACGGAATTTTGAGTTACGGCTTTTGCCAATAATAATCTCTGAACACAAGTCTAACAAAAATACGATTATCTGTCTTATTTCCCTATGATTCTGAGATTAAACTCATTTTTGGAATAAATAACATGCAAGGTTCTATACAGCAACAGCAGGTTAAAAATCAAACCTTGCAAACTTGGAATCTCTCAGTCAATAATACTTCCTTTGGGTAAGAGATCTGGGAGTGGGGGGAGAGAATGGGAAAAGCAGTCAAATAAAAACTGAAAGGATCGGGCATAAACTTCAACAGAACTCTACAGGATTGAAATAAATTTGCACTAAGCGGGCTCTGGGATTACCTATGGTAATTTCTACTGGTTCAAACTTGATTGAATAATAGAGCAGTAAAGTGATTTCCAAATTAGTTGGATCTCTGTTATCAACCAAGGTAAAATCAAGACACACCAATTTAGGGGCGCCTGGGTGGCTCAGTCAGTTGAGCGTCCGACTTCAGCTCAGGTCATGATCTCACAGTTCGTGGGTTCGAGCCCTGCGTCGGGTTCTGTGCTGACTGCTAGCTCAGAGCCTGGAGCCTGCTTCGGATTCTGTGTCTCCCTCTCTCTCTGACCCTCCCCTCCTCACACTGCCTCTCTCTGTCTCTCAAGGACAAATAAAAGACAAAAAAAAAAAAAAAAAAAAAAAAGACATACCAATTTAAAAATTCTTAACTTATAATGAGATTCTGTTTTTTAAAAACAGAAGTCTTTCTAAACTTTTTTCTATGCAGCAAATTCTACATTCCCAACCCAGATCTGTTTCCTAAACTCCAGACTTCTACATTTAACTGCCCACCTTACATCTCCACCCAGACATCTAATACTTACCTGAAATTCGGCATGTCCCAATTCTTCCCCCATTTCTGCCACTCCTTCAGTGATGCCTACGCGGTAAATGGCAGCCCCACAGGCCAAATCTTGGGTTACCTTTGATAACTGTCCTCCAATTGCCTGCAATCAATCCACTGGGAAAACCTTAGATTTTTACCTCACCTTCAAAAATACATCCAGAAACGGACCAGTTCTCCCTGTCTCCCTCACTAGAGTCTAGTCCAGGCCCCTGGGAGGATTAACAGGACCTGCTGGCCGGTCTCTTTGCTTCTGCCCCAGCCTTCCTGACAACTGCTCTCAACAGAGCAGCCAGAATGATCCTGCCGCTACTAAAATCTGATACAAGTCTTCTGCTCAAAAGTCCGATGGCTCCTCTTCTCTCTGGTATCAGCTCTAATGTCATTTATTTCTATAAACACATGCCCTTAAACTAACACCACTTAATTTTGGAAAACCTGTGCATCTATTCTGACACAAACGGAATGAAGTACACAAGCAATAAAGAAACAGAGAGAAGGGGCGCCTGGGTGACTCAGTTGGCTAAGTGTCCAACTTCGGCTCAGGTCATGATCTCACAGTTTGAGGTTTTGCGCCCCACGATGGGTTTTGTGCTGACAGCTCAGTCTGGAGCCTGCTTCAAATTCTGTGTCTCCCTCTCTCCCTGACCCTCCCCTGCTCACACTGTCTCTCTCTCTCTCTCTCAAAAATAAAACACTTTTTAAATTTTTAAAAAACAAACAGTGAAGATTCTTCTGGTCTGAGATGGTGCTATGTTTCCATCATTGAACACTCTCCTTCCAAAATTCTTAGTGAAAACAACCAGAAAAAATATAAAACTAGAGGAAAAATCTTCACGGTAATAACACAAAAAGCTAATGTGGGCAGGAACAGACTGATGGAAACCCCAAACTGAGCCTACCTGGGGTCAAGGTGAGAGCACATATGGACAATTTCAGTTCCTTAAATGCATTCTGGGATGTGCTAGAGGTGTGCACACACAGAACAAGAATGTGCAGAGGGAATGCTAATGCGGCTGGACCTGAACAACATGCGTGTGCCACAGAGAGCAGTGAAGTGGCGTCCCCGGTACCTTTAGGATGGAAACAAATGCTTCAGGGTAACAGAGACATCCTCTGTAACACAGAATTTCCTAGAGTTTTCTCCTCTATCAACACAAGCAACAGACTGCCCACCCTACAAAGCTAAGATATAATAAACATCAAATTATCCCCTTACATTCGCTGGGATTGAAAAATTGAAAACAATTTAGAAATATGAAATATGTTAACGTGTAACAATTCAAGTTACAAATAACAGTTGGTAAGAAGGAACAAAGCTATTGTTAAAAATTTGTAGCTGAGGGGCGCCTGGGAGGGCTCAGTCAGTTAAGCATCTGACTTCGGCTCAGGTCATGATCTCAGTTTGTGGGTTTGAGCCCCACGTCCGGCCCTGTGCTGATAGCTCAGAGCCTGGAACCTGGTCTGGATTCTGTGTCTATTAAAAATTTGTAGCTGAAACTTGTTGAAAATGCAGATGCGCTCCAGCATCTCTAGCTAATTTGTTTGATCCCACCTTCTCTGTAGGAAGCCCCGATGCCTTTGAGCAGAATGGCATGTCCCACCTCACTGCCAGTGTTCAGATTGCCGCGCCCCGCCCCCGCCAGGCGGTGAGGCCTGGTGGAGCTCCACTCCCTCGCCCTGTGTCAACAGTACTGCCGGCAGCCGCGGCAGTACCAGCACGCTCCTTGCTCCCTTTCGGGCCTCCTCACCCATTCCTCTGTTCCCCTTCGTAAGCCAATGTCACAGGCGGGGCGGCCGGCACTGCTGTAGCAACTCACCTTCCACACCCCCTTCTGCTCATGACCACCTTATTTCCAGCCCCCTCAACCCACTGACAACGCGGGCACCTCCGACCACTCAGCCTTCGGCAGAATCTCACGCACAAGCTCGCGAGCCACTCCCTGTACTTTCACTGACCAGGAAATATTGTTCCCAAAGAACATGTAATCCCATCCTGTCCTGTGAGATAGTAGGTTCTATAGGAAACAACGGCCCAGAAAATGCAGCAGGTTATGGCTACAGATAATGAGAGAACCGCGGCTAACGAAAGAAAGGGCAGCTGTGTGGGGAAACTGGGAGAAAGTTAGGAACTAAGTCAGTATTATTAAATGAGGTATTATGGGTCCCATATTTACATTATCACTGTCAACACTGACAGGCACGATTTAGATAATATAGAAGTATAGAACGTTTCTCATCAATCTTATCATGCCAGAAACTTCCAATGCATTCAAAATAGATCATGGGACAAGTTAAATATACATTAATTTCAAAATAATAACATGTTCATAACATCCTAATGAGTCAATGAAATATCGATCCCTAAAATACACATGATTAAGCACAAGCTCCAGTTGTAACATTTTTCATCTGTGTATCTCCGCCAAGCCTGAAACACCTTCCACGTAATAATGAAACACACCTGGTTTCTTCCTCTGCGTTTTCCATAATTCCTTCTCACTAGGGCTTTATAATTCTCATTTTTCTTGGTTAAGTAGTAATATAAAACACAATCAGGAACACTCTATAAGGAAAAAAATATTGTCAAGAGCCAAAAGAAATAAAAACTTTTTTTAAGAATCAACTAACACTATCAAGGAAAATCTATGGTATTCTCAAGGTATAAATTAAGGAGAAACATATAGCTAGCATTTTAAGGAATATCTAGGCTCTAAAAATATAGTCATTATATTTACTCTTTTAATGGACAATTACAGTCGTCCTAATCCAAAATATGTAAAAGATACCAAAAGCAATCAGAAACATTCAAGCACTTCCTTATGAAGGAGTAACTAAGTTCTCTTTCTTGTTGCAGATATGTAAAATTCAAAATGTCTCTTCAAATATTTTGCTCAAAACCACTACATCCAGGAGCACCTGGGTGGGTCAGTTGGTTTAGCCTCTTACTGCAGCTCAGGTCATGATCTTGCGGAATGTGAGGTTGAGCCCCATGGTTGGGCTCTGTGCTGACAGCTCAGAGCTTGAAGCCTGCATCAGATTCTGTGTCTCCCCTTCTCTCTTCCCCTCCCATGCTCATGCTCTGTCTCTCAATAATAAGTAAAAATGTTTAAAAAAATAATAAAAATAAAATTAAAAAATAAAACACTACATTCAATCCATTGTGGGAAAATTTTTCAGGGAAAAATCAGGATTCTGAGATTTTAATCAGAAACTTAGTAAGGTTTAAAATGCATTGTAGTCTTTGTGTTTCTAGGAAAATCCAGTATTAGGCTGTTTTTCATTAACTATGAAAATCAGACTATGTTCCCTGCTTATGATTTGTTACATAATTATATACATCACTATACTAGTCACATGCGAATCTTTTAAAAATCTCTTCTATTTAACTACTTCAGTCTATTAGAGCACAAAACTTCAAAGTAGCAACCATTACAAACCTATAAACATTCTCAATGCAAACCATTTCTTACCTTCCTTTCCAAGTAGGATGCAATTAGTCCAAAGTTTTTTGGATGCTGAATAAACCTGAGTAAAAACAGAAAACAACCACACACACACACACACACACACACACACACACACACATTTTAACACCTTAAAAAGAGGCGGGGGGAGGGGATGACTTTGGGAACACAAATATTAGTTCAGTCCATTTCCCAGGGATCCCTAACTGCCAACTTGAGGAATAAAAGGAGAATCACTGGAGTCTTTTGCGGGCACAGATTCCTGGGCACCATCCACCAGAAACCACTGGGTTGGTTTATGGTGCAGCACAGAAATCCGGACTTTTAAACAGCACCCCCAGGTGACTTAGGCATCACCCAACTTTGGGTACCACACTTCACATGACTCTGTAACCCCCGTTCAGCTCTTATCTGTTACTACTTATGTCCCATCTACAAACCTATGGGAAGATCACATTAGATCTACATCCCCTACTTTCCACAGGATACATTCAAATGTCAAGAGAGGGCCAAATTTTTGGAGAAACAGTTGAATTTACAAGGGAATGCCAAATATTTTTCACATATTTATATAAGCTTCTATTAAAAAATAGTTTAAAGTTTAAATTACTTGTCCTTGAAGATCTCCTTCTCGTGGTCAGTCCAAACATTCATAAACTGCCTGTCTTTATAAACTTTCATGGGGTCTTCCATAAGTCCATTCATGTTGATGAACTTGACTCGTCTCTGTTCTGCATCAAACATCATAGGTGGGATCACAGAGAGTTGCCGCATTTGTTTCTCATTATTCTGCAAAAACAAATTAAAAAAGTAAACATAACTTATGCAGAATAAAATTTAAAGAGGGCCATAGACCAGCTATCATAATAGAAGCCAGAAAAACCACATATGTAACTTAATGTCAATAGTAGCATATACCCTAACATCTAACATATAGTAATTACTCATATCTAATCAACATTCATTAAATGAGGGGTGCCTGGATGGTTCAATTAGTTAAGTGTCCAACTTCATCTGAGGTCATGATCTCACAGTTTGTAAGTTCAAGCCCTGTGTCGGGCTCTGTGCTGACAGCTCAGAGCCTAGAACCTGCTTCAGATTCTGTCTCCTCTCTGTCTGCCCCTCCTTGATATGTGCACTTGTGCGCACACTCTCTCTCAAAAATAAACAAACATTTTTTTAAAAAACGCTCATTAAATGACTTATATGGACAGAGACTATGCATTATTTTTTTATGTCCCACTACTACAATTTGAAAAGAGTTCTTTACTTAAAAGAAGTGGATACCTCAAGTAATAATTTTTTTTTTTTAAGTAGGCTTCACACCTAGAGAGGAGCCCAACACAGATTTTGAACTCACAACCCTGAGATCAAGAGTCCAATGCCGAGGGGCACCTGGGTGGCTCAGTCAGTTAAGCATCTGACTCTTGGTTTCAGCTCAGGTCATGATCTCAAGGTTCCAGAGATGGAGCCCCATGTTGGGCTCAACGCTAAAAGTGCAGACCTTGCTTGGGATTCTCTCTCTCTCCACCCCTCCCCTACATGTGCACTCTTTCTCTCTCTCAAAACAAACAACCATTAAAAAAAGAAAAAAAAAGAAGAGTCAGACGCTTAACCAACTAAGCCACCCAGGCACCTCAGATAATGAAATTTTCAAACTAAAGGACACAAAGTAAGGTCAAGTTCATTGAAATAATAATCTTAAGAAATATTTAATTACATTAACAGTCATTTTTAAAAGTCTTAATGTCATTTTAGAGACCAATAAATATGAAAAAAAGTAGACACCAAATCCTAAGGGTACTGACTTTAAATTAAACTCATGTGTATAATACTTCTTGCTAATCTTACATAATATCTCCACTGAAGATTGAAGACTATTATCCTTAGAATTTCAATTAAAACTTTGTTACTTCTATACAATTAGTTTTTCCCAAAGTTTAATTTCTTAAGTTCATAAGCACAAATTTCTACAAAAAACCTTTACCCAAAATTACAGGTATTGCCCCAACACAAAGCTAGGTTTTTTCCCCTAAAACTTTTCCTCACAGAAGTGGGTACCACCATACATTCAGTCCTTACAAAGTGTCTAATTTTGTGGCAACCTCTCAATCAGTCTGAAGCCAAAAAAAAGGCTTGGGCAGATACATTAGCTTGATGTCACCTCAGGTGGTACTGGCTTTGGATGCTTACAGACAGGCCCTAATGAAATCAGTCAAAAAGCAAGCAATGAAATTTAACACAGATTTAGTCATCATTGCAGGGATTATGACCACAAATTTTGAAATATATAACAGCTGAATCATCGTCTTTGATCATTACTTAAGGAGACCACCACATTCAAATAAGCAAGACCTTCAGAATTTCGACAGGAAGTTTTCTGGCAGTGGCAGTGGTGATGGTGGTATATGTGTGTGTGTGTGTGTGTGTGTGTGTTTTAATTGAAGTATAGTTGATATCAGAGATGAGATTTTTTAAAAAACAGTATATAAAATCGAAAACTACATGAACAGGATGTGGCTTCCGGACCTTTACAGATAGTTTGAACACCTAAGAAGACTCATGATAGGGACTGAAATTTCTTCTTCGTCAGCACAGATTTACTGACGCCATGTCAAATCTCTCTCCCAGACTCTCCTGGCTAGACAGCACACTTCGGAGAACCCACCCGCCCCTCAGGGCCACAACTCAACGTACAAATACCCGCAAAATATGTACTCCTTTGTTCTTTTGGAAAATGACACCACCAGCTCAATCCTCCAACCTAGAACCTGGCGCGTCCCTTTCCACTTCTCTTCTTTGTCAATCCACCTCCGATGAGTGTCTCCTGCCAGTCCGCTCCCATATATCCCTGCCACTGCTGCCCTGATTCAGGGCCTTATTTTTATCTGAACAGCCTCCTCGTCTCTTTCCAGGCCTCCCTGATGCCAAGGCCATCTGTGTAAAATGCCAACACAATCCTGCAACTGCCTGGTTTAAAACATTCAGCGGTTGGGTAGGAGGCAAGATGGCGGAGAGGAAGGGAGCTCTGTAAATATTGTCTGCCCCACCTATCGAACTGAGAAGGATACTACTCTCATCTGCAAGAGCGGAAGGAGAAAATACGGACTCCAGAAAGAAGAGAACCTCAAGGATACCTGAGTGAGTGAGTGCGAACCGGGGAGATTGGAAAACGGGTCAGCCCGAGACGGGCAGGGGAGATGGGAGCCCAGCCCAAGGCGGGGCAAGCGCAAGGAGCCTGAGAGACAAAGGGAAGAGACAGAGAGACTGAACACACCCATAGTACTGACTCTGGGAAAGAGGTAAAGAACACTTAACCGCGCGTGGAGAGAGAAGCTTACTCCATAGATAACTGCTGGGTAGCCCAAATCCCAAATCCAGGTGGCGGAAGGGAAAGAACAG
The DNA here is from genome assembly GCF_006229205.1 of Suricata suricatta. NCBI lineage: Eukaryota > Metazoa > Chordata > Mammalia > Carnivora > Herpestidae > Suricata > Suricata suricatta. The sequence goes on along the minus strand of NC_043716.1, from coordinate 8,987,881 downwards.
CTTCCAGCCTTGCTCCATTTCGGTGGGGGCGGGGGGGGGGGAAGGGGTCAGTGGCTGCGGCGGTGTCAGGGGTGCTCACTTCAACCTCGGTTTTGGGAGTGGGAACACGCACCTTTTTTCCACGGCGCATCTTGCCGTCAGCATTGGCTGCGCAAATCCTGAATCCCGGGTGCCAACAGGGAAAACACAGCCCCCACCTCTGCAAGATCCCGGCAGGGAGTTGGCAGCAGTGGAGGCCTAGGCACACACTCAGGCTGAGGAGCTACCAACTCATTTCCGGCAGCTCCCAGCCCTCCGGCAACACCTGCGCACTCATTCCTTCCTCAACGCAATTACAATCCCGGCTGGGGGTTGGGTCTGTGACGGCCCACACTTCACTTCCTGCTGCACTTCACCTCCTACTGCGCAGAGCCAAGACAAACTGATTCCTCCCCCTAAGAAGCCAGCCACCAAAGCAAATACATCTCATCTGTGGTAGCATAAAAGTGCACGGACTAGAAAATACAACTTGGCTCAACCACAGCACAAGGAGATCCGACTCATTAGAGTGGCCTACAGTGCATAGTTTAAGCAGAGCTTGGCGGGGCCGCCATTCTACTCTGCAGACACCAAGGCAGAGCCTCTGAGAGCAGCCTCAGAGACCCACCACACCAAACCACGCCTATCCACGAGGGGGAGCTGCTGGTTTTTGTTTTGTGGTTTTTTTATAATTTTTTTCTTTTTTCTTCATTTTTTTCTTCTTCTTTTTCTATAAGTGTTTTTTATTATTATTACTTTTTTTTAACTTAAATTTTTTAAAATTTTTACTCCTTATTTTCCTTTCTCCTTTCTCCAGGAAGAAATGGCAGGAAATCTTCAATGTGATGAACAGAAAAAACATGCAGCCAAGAATCCTTTATTCAGCAAGCCTGTCATTCAAAATAGAAGGAAAGATAAAAGTGTTCCGAAATAAACAAAAATTGAGAGAATTCAAGACCACCAAACCAGCCCCACAGGAAATCCTAAGAGGGACTCTATGAGAGAAATGTTGCAAAGAATACAAGGTGCCAGAGACACCACTATAAGCATGAATTCTAGGGAGAACACAATGACTCTAAACCCACATTTTTCAATAATAACACTGAATGTAAATGGACTGAAGGCTCCAACCAAACGACACAGGGTAGCAGAATGGATAAAAAAACAAAACCCATCTATTTGCTGTCTACAAGAGACTCATTTTTGACCAGAAGACACCTTCAGGTTGAAAGTAAAGGGATGGAGAAATATCTATCATGTGACTGGAAGCCAAAAGAAAGCTGGAGTAGCCATACTTATATCAGACAAACTGGACTTTAAAGTAAAGGCAGTAACAAGAGATGAAGAAGGACATTATAAAATAATTATAGGATCTCTCCATCAGGAAGAGCTAACAATTATAAATATCTATGCACCAAATTCGGGAGCACCCAAATA
>NC_043716.1:8914208-8986326 GCF_006229205.1 Suricata suricatta | reverse complement strand
AAAAAAAAAGAAGATGTGGTATATATACACAATGGAGTACTACATGGCAATGAGAAAGAATGACATATGGCCATTTGTAGGAAAGTGGATGGACCTTGAGGGCGTCATGCTAAGCGAAATAAGTCAGGCGGAGAAGGAAAGATACCATATGTTTGCACTGAGGTCTAACAGGAGAACAGGAGAAACATAATGGAGGACCAAGGGGAGGGGAAGAGGGAAAGAAAGTTGGGGAGAGAAAGGGACGTAAAACTTGAGAGACTATTGAATGCTGAAAATGAACTGAGGGTTGAAGGGGAAGGGGGAGGGGGAGGGGGGAAAGAGGTGGTGGTGGTGATGGTGGAGGGCACTTGTGGGGAAGAGCACTGGGTGTTGTATGGAAACCAATTTGACAATAAACTATATAAAAAATAAATAAATAAATAAATAAAAATAAAACGTTCAGTGGTTGGCCAGTCTTTGGAACAGTCCGAGTTCTGTAAATGTTCCCTCGTTGATGTACAAATAAACCCTTAGTTTCTGGGGTTAGGAGACTAAAATGCCTGAATAATCAATGAATTAAAAATTAAATTAATTGTCTTACCTCCTGCTCAGAGAGCCCATCAATAATTTCAGAAATCTCATGCTCACTCCTAGCAATGGTGGCTGAAAGACCAGCTCCCCGCTGCCCAACTCTAAATACAAGAAAGAAATTATAAACATATTTAAAGGCATTTCATAAAGAAAACATCAATTAAGTTATTCTTATATACATTATTCTTCTGAATGGGACTTTCTTAACCACCTGGAAGTCAGAGAAGAAATGCTACTGAGCCACTACTTTCTTTTTTTTAATTTTTTTTTTTTATGAGCCACTAGTTTTAAGTAATATGCCTGAAGATTAGAATTCTACAGAACGATTTAAATGTTGAGATTAAGATTTTTTTAGTTTTTAATTTTTTGTTTTTTAAGGAGTTTTTGTTTTGTTTTTTGAAGAGAGAGAAATAGAGAGCAGGCAGGGGAGGGGCAGAGAGGGAGGGAGACAGAATCATAAGCAGGCTCTACACTGTCAGTGCAGAGCCCGATATAGGATTTGAACTCACAAACTGGTAGATGGTGACCTGAGCTGAAGTCAAGAGGCAGACGCTTAACCAACTGAGCCACCCAGGTACCCCTGAGATTACGATTTAAAGGTTACATGTCCAAGTCCAAATGGTAGAACCACTTACGGGAAACTTCTGGAAAACCACAGATATTGGTGACATTTCCATTTCGAATAGTAATCTTTGCCTTCCAGAGTAGACAGCTGATTTTGAAAAATATGTTAAACTATTTTTTAATGAAAGGGGGAAAAGAACCATCGTCCCTTACAGAAAATTAATCAAGATGAATAGAATTAAGGCTTACATATATTCTTACAAGAGACAGTGGAGAAGAAATCTAAAACATTTACTTTTGCAAAATACTTGTTCTCTAAAGTAAAAACAAATCAGAAACAATCTACCAATACCAAATAATTTCTTAATTAGAAATCTATCTACTCTTCGGTCTTTTGCTAGGTAACAAAGGATGAAGAAAACTCTTAACTATCACTTCTAAAGGAATGGGTATCTTCAAGAACAGAAGAACTGGGGTGCCTGGGTGGCTCCGTGGGTTAAGCAGCCGACTTCGGATCAGGTCATGATCTCGTGGTCCATGGGGTCAAGCTCTGTGCTGACAGCTCAGAGCCTTGAGCCTATTTCAGATTCTATGTCTCCCTATCCTGCTGCCCCTTCCCCACTCGCGCTCTGACTTTAAAAAAATGTATAAATGCTAAAAATATTTTATAAAAGAATTAATTTCAAGATATTCACTTAATTAGACTGAACAGCATCATTAAATATAAAATAATAATACTGGGGCGCCTGGGTGGCTCACTCGGTTAAGCTTCTGGCTTCAGCTCAGGTCATGATCTCACAGTTGGTGAGTTTGAGCCCCAAGTCAGGCTTTGTGCTGACAGCTCCAGATTCTGTGTCTCCCTCTCTCTCTACCCCTCCCCTGCTCTCATGCTCTTTCTCCCAAAAATAAGCATTAAAAAATATTTTTTAAAAATTAATATTAAACCACCAAGACATAAACTTTGCAAGCTGATAATGAAGTTTTATATTCAGAATGAAAGTTCTTTGAGACCTCTCTTAGGAGCAGATTCAGGTAACGACGAAGACTGTGAAAGAGCACAAGCATGACTCTTTGGGAGAGAAAGAGCCTAGCCATTAGCCAGGGGAAGAGCACACCCAGTAAACACCGAATTACTTACCGCTGAAACCTTTCTTGTTGTTCTCTTTGTTTTCGAATTTCTGGAAACTGCTTTTCATAGTACTCCCTTGTTTTGCTTTCTTTAGCTTTTCTCCGGGGATTATTTTCTATTCTGTCCACTTTTTTCTCCCATGCCTCCATGAGCTGATCATAACGTTGGCAGATTTTTTGTTCCTATTAAATACCCGTAGCAAATTAATAATTAAACTAAACTCTGTCATCCTGACAAACCTAATACTTTAAAGTAAATGCTACTTCTTAAGGCTAAGTCAGGAGTACATTTGGCCTAGGACTCAACTGTGAATGAAAAGCTGTCCTTGATCTGAAAGGAGAAAGAGAGAAGAGCTCTGTTTCCTATGAAGGTCAGCATATAGAGCATATTCTGGCTGGATTGTTTTAGTTAACGTTAAGACTAATAAAAATTAATTAATTAATGAGCTACTACTGTCAGCTGATCAGCTGCATTTATTATTCTCCCGATAACAATGTAGGTCTTCATTGTCACACACAAAAAAGGAAAATTAATAACAGAAGCATGTAAACAGTTCATCATAATCCCAACCACCCAGCAGCAATCAGATGAACATTTTGGTGCTCTCCTTCCAGTCTGTCAGAGAAAACACGCACACTTTAACCCTTCCTCTGCCGCTGGAGGGTTAGGTTCCTTGACGGTTTTTGTTACTATAAATAGTTATCTAATACACATTTTTGATAGTCTGGGAAAGGCAAAAATTCATTGTACTTATGATAAAAACAAATGCAGTGAACAACATGAAATCAAGAATCAGTCGTTTTAGAGAAATGAGTAACGTATGACCTCATTTTTTAAATAGAGAAGAAGCCTCCATTATGAGCACAGAACTGTGAACATGTCAACACACAGATAGAAGGTGTAGAAGGACTCATGAGAAACCCCGAACACTGGTCATCTCAAGAAAGTGGCGCTAGGGAGGAGAACATTATCCTCACACTCCACGCCACCCCACACTCTTCCCCACCGTTCTTCCTAACTCCTGTGCGTCTTGTGTATCCCTCACACCTTCTCCATGTCTCCCACTCAATCCAAGCCAACGTTATCCCTCACCTCCATCACAGTAAGAGCCTCCTCAGTGTCTCCCATGCGTTCTTAATGGGGCAGCCAGATGCCAGTTCTTAGAAGAGAAACCTGGACATGTGACTTCCTCAGCTCAAACACTGCGGAGATGCCCTTGGGATCTAACCCAACGTCTCTCAGGTGGACCTCGGGGGCTGTGCAGCTCAGCCTCCTGCCCCCACTCCCTCTACCTCCCAGACATTCATGTAAGCTGCTCCCTGCGCCTGTTCAAATTTCCAGAGGTACTAGTTTTCCTCCAAACTCCCCTTTATGATTCGCATGTGCCGAACCAGCTGCCCCTCGTACACGGTCCCACAGTCCTCTGCATGTCCTGTACCACAGTGCGATCGGGATCCCATAAGTCCCTGCTGAGTTGTCTGCCCCCAGTTATACGGCAGGCTCCCTAAGGGGTAAAGCCATGTGGCTATCTTGCTCACCTCTGTAGAATAATACATGGGACAGAATAAACAGCCAACAGATATTTATTAAACAAATCAGTGCAAATAGAAACGTAGTAACTCCATACTCTGTGAAGGCCGAAAACAAAGTCTATGCTTCTATGTTTGCATCACCAGACAGCAAATTTAGCAATTACCACAATTACAGCAAAATTACTGGAAGGGAAAAAATACTTTAGCTGATTTCTTAGTTGATATCTGTGATTCTGGCCAAAACAAAACAAAAAAACCCAGTAATTTCAGATAGTATCTGAAGGAACAGACTGGCAAATTATATTAGAAGTCATAGATCAAGTAAAAGCTGCTGACTCCTGAGCTTTACAAGCCATTAAACTGTCACGTCATTAAATAGAACGTATGGTGCATTTCTGATGTGAATTAAAGAACATCATCTATTTGCTAAGCAACTGAATTTCAACAAACCACGTTTGTGTAAATTGAATATGAACGCATTGCAGAAAGCAGTACACTGGCATTGTATTTTCTGTAACTTCATTTCCATGAAGATCATAACCACCCAACTTCTGGACTGCGAGTCATGTAATAAATATGAAAAAGTGTCTGAATTTCAAAAAGCTGAACTTTAGCTGACCCGGTTCCTAGAAAGACCGAACAGTAATGTCTACTTAGCATGACCGTAACTTACCCACATTTGTTTGGGGGTTTTAAGAGACTAAACGTAGAACGTCATATTCTTTTTTAACTACTCACCATTTTCTTTATTTCGACTAGATGAAAATGTTATACACAGATGGCCAAAGAAATTAATCTGATAATGACCTTAAATGTCAACTGTTGCTAGGATTACATTTGTATTTAAGTTCTACCCACAGTTACTTTCTACATCAGCACCTTTCCTCAAATATAATCAAGAGCCATTCTCACTAATAAAGGAAAAGCAAATGCCTAAATGAGCATGAATGGGAAAGTTGTACAAATTTCAGTTAAAGGATAGGACCTCACCCTTTGTTTTCTTGCATGATTTCTTCTTTTAAAAAATAAAATGAGTTTTTTCCTCATCACCTGGTTTCTAGAAGAGAAAAATATGGTTGTATGACATTAAGAAAAAGCACAATTTAATAATGCATTCACTTTTTTTTTTTTCAGAGACACTGAAAAACAAGCAAAGATCACTTAGGAATAGCTGATGTAATCAAAGTTAATCGTAATTTTTTTTCACCCTGAAAAATAAGACTTTTGCAATAATTAGAACTAAAATTCCTCCCACTCTACAGCAAGATTTGATACAAATAGTTCATTTTCAATTATGACATCCAAGTATAAGGTAAACATTTCCAAGTTGTAATTACACAGTTACCGAGTCATCTTAAGAACTCTGGTCATATAGCTTCTCTGTGCGCTCTTGGAGGAGGGGGGGGTGGGAGAAGCTTTGAAAGCTACCTCCCTTCCCCAGGTAGGGCGCCGATCTCCCCTCTAGGAGAGCCCACACCCGCACAGAGAGAGGGGGCTTCTGCTTCACAAAGAAGCTTGTCTTCAGTCACAGAAATGGTACAATCCACTCTAAGAAGCCATGAAGGGCCATAAAACGACACAGGAAGAGTTCTCTTGCATCTCAATGAAACAGTTACACTTTTTAAATGTGAAGCATTGTGATCTTCAAAAACAATGACATGCAGGTTCAAATATAAATATTTATACCCCACCTACTTCCAGAAAGGATTTCAAGCTGATTATTCAAATATAAATACAAAGCCAAGGCAAGTAGAAGAAATTTTTTGGATTATCTGCCACTCGGGACTAACAGTGACACTCGCTCCACTCAAATTAGCATGGGCAGTCAGGAGCTGGCTATACGGAAAAGTAGCCAAGACATGAAAAGAATCATTACAAGGTATATTTGCTGTTTCATACAAAGCAAATGACGGAGATGAGAGGAGAGCTACCACACGACTCATATGGATGCATGCAGCTGCGTAAACGATTCTCTCACAAGCTGACATACAGTGGAAATGCTACCGTACACTGTTTGCTCTCATTTTCATTATGCGCTACTCAAAAGCAAATGACAATCAATAAATATACTTTAAAAGGTGTCCTAGGATTTAAGTGAAGAAGTCAGCCAGTCAGTAACCCATCCCGGGACAGTGTGCTAAGCACTGTAGTGGGCAGTGTAGACAACATGAAATAAATCAGACAGAGCTGCTCTCCAGCTGAAACTAGCGGGGAAAAGACAGAACACAAACATAACTGAAGCTTTGTGGGGGGGAAAATCATTAATAGTAGCCAACTAGATTTTAGCTGCTATTCTCCTTTCCAAAAAATGTTACAACAGCTACACAGTCCAAAACAAGGTATATTTTAGGAGTTTTGCCTAAACCTACTTCTAAGGGTTGTCAAGACCACAGTAGCATCTCACAGAAAAATTCTAAGTTATATGACTATTATTATAACCCACTTACTTAACAAAAGTTAAAATTATTCAAATTTCCATTGTTTTCATGCATACTACCATGCAAATTATATTTGCCACCAATTCTGCAAAGTAGTCAACTATTGCACATACTCTCAGCAAGAAAGGTCTTAAAAGAAAAAATATATAGATGATATATAAATAGCAATGTGCTCATCAGTTACTGTATTAGTAGATAATTAAAATGTTCTGAGTATTATTCTTAATAAACATCAAATAGAAATATCACATTTTTGTTACAAACTAAGAATCATTCACCTCAATTCTCTTAAAGTATGATCATTAAAAAAAAAAAAAGATACCTATCTAGCTTCCTCTCTTACTTCGATCAGATCGAGAAATTAGGTTTTCTTTGCACTTATGCTTTTATTCCAGAATCTGCATCCAGAAAGGCCTGGCATCTAGGATGAGCAAGGCTACGCCAACTACATTGTGGAGCAGTCTCCTCACCCACGTGAGGTGACAGAGCGCTTCCAAGGCACCGGGACGTTAAGTGGCAGCAGGGTCTACAGATACCGTCATTAGCAAGAGTCACGGAAGGGGTTTCCCTAGAATAGGACTGTGGGTAATGATAAAGTGGTCCGTGGCACTTCTACTTTGCAATGGCAGGTGTGGCTTGGTGGGGGACGGTGTCGTCACTAGTCTTAAATGAAAAAGCTTCATTATCTTACTTCATCATGCGCCTTGCAGGTACTCCACTGAAAAAAAGACAAAACAGGAGGCAAAAAATTCAAGCCTCAAGGTAAGCCATTTCAATGTTAAGTATTCACCTTTTTTACTAGCAGATCATAAAACCAGCTAGTTTTATGCAATAATTTATTTCCTTTTTTGGCCTCGGAAACTCAAAGCTGTTACCCCAACCCCCAAGAAGCCAGAGGAAGATAACATATAGTAAAATGACAGCAAATTACACAAATCTAAAACACACCTACACTATATTATAATAATATGTCAGCAGATAACGTAAAAATGATCTCTTTATAGATATACAGTCTTTAACTGAAGAACTCCAAAGATGGTAAATACTCACGTCTTGATGTTCTCATGATACACCTTGGTGTCTGATGGCTGGTTATAGAGTGGCTACAAAATAAATCAAATATTTACATATAAAATGTTGTACGCATGTCTATGAGAATACAAAGAAACAATCTATATTTTGATGTAATCCTAGGTGAAGTACTCATGCCTTACCAAAACCTCCAGACTTGCCGGTTCCCTGAACAATTCTCTTTACCCTATCTCCTATTAACGGCAATACTATAAAAATGTTTACAAATCCACTGTGGCCCACAGAAAATACATTTATCACAGATTTTTAATCTCAAAGGTAAAGAAGAACATATGGTCAAAAGAGCTTTCTATTTCTGTTCTGACTTCTTCCTGCTTTTAAATGACTCCTCAGGCACAAGAACAAAACAAAACAAAACAAAAACAACCCCAGGACGCCCTGGTTAGGCGTCCAACTCTGGCTCAGGTTATAATGTTGAGGTTCTTGAGTCAAGCCCCGCGTCGGGTTCCGTGCTGACAGCTTGGAACCTGGAGCCTGGAGCCTCCTTCAGATTCTGTGTCTCCCTCTCTCTGTCCCTCCCCTACTCATGCTCACTCTCGCTCTCTCTCTTTCAAAAATAAACCAAGAAAGAGAAACAAAAAGAAAAAGAAGAAGAAAATTTCTTACTTACCAGTTCCACTTTTGGGCCAAGACCTTCAAATATTTTATGAGCTTCTTCTGCTTTTTTCTACAGATAAAGACATCATTATATTGCACAATTAAAAACTATGTTACCTAAGTGCAAAATCACTACCAATTTAATATTTACCCAAAGACTACAATAGAGTTGAACTTATCTGTATTTCCAAATATTCTTGTCACATGATTAGCTGAAATATCCTCTTCTATTTTCATAGCTTCCTCACAAAATTCAGTCAATGCTTCACATTTGCACTGAAATAATACCTAAAGACTTACTAAGTTCCTAGTAGCAAACAGATTTCAAGATTCTAGGGAGAGGGAACACAGATCCACTATTAGAAATGAGTCTCTCAACACTTCGACTCATACTGCTGTGAACAAAAAATTTTTAAACATAAAATACCATAAAGCCACCAGTCTTTACTGGTGTAAGCAAAACTGATTTCTTGGAAGAAAGGCTTATAAATGAGCTTATATTCTAGTTACAAGAAAATCTTGGTAATCACTGAACAGAGGAAACAACTAGTTTGAATTACTCAAGTGTTCAGTAGTAAATAAATGCTGAATTATATATTTTTTAATTATATTATTTTTTACAGTCCATTTTCAAAGTAAACTGATCTAGACCAATGTGCCATCTAAAAGAAATCATCCTTGAATGGACAAATGAAATATAACAAATTCGATGCTGAAGATATTTAAACTGGAATTGGAGGACTACCAAATGAGTCCATGGTTCTCAAATCCGGATCACGGCCAACAGAGGCCGGCCGCCACAAGGGCTCCCTGCCGGCTGCGCAGACCCCCCACCTCAGCGCATCTGCTGCTGGGCGGCTCTCCACGCCTTCCGATGGGACACGCAAGTGGGAATGAGTACTCATCAATATTCCCCAAGTAGAAAGATGTTCCTTTAAAATAAACACTCTCCTTCTCATCTAATTTATCAATCAGAATCAAATATTTATTTCATACAGATTATGTGAAAAGAACTACTGCAGGAAGCATAAAACAGTGTAATGCACTTTCTGAACTCCAGGAAACTGAAAAGGTTAAGATGAAAAAGAAATATATCAAAAATGTCAAATATAAAACTACAAAACTCCATTATATTTGCATATCAGATCCTCTGTCTATACAGTTTTAAGGCAAGATTGGTCAACCTTGGCACTATGAGCATTTTGGGCCAGATACATGTTCTGGGGACTATCCCTATGTATTGTGGGGTATTTAGCAATACCCCACTAGATGCCACTCTGTCTATCCTCCAAGGTGTAACAAGCAAAACAGCCTCCAGGTGAAAACAAGTCACTGTTCTACGGTAACTGTCAAACTAACTCAAGTCAAGATGTAATTATCACAAAACTCAAATTTATTAGCTCTAGGCATATATTAAATAGCATGCAAATGACATCATCATAGATGATGAAATTGGAAATTTAGTTGTATCTGCAACCACCTTTCTCCAGACCCAACACTCACCAGTTTGTAATTTTTGCTTTTTTTTTTAAGTTCATTTATTATTTTTAGCTATCTCTACACCTAACATGGGGCTCAAACTCTCGACCCCGAGATCAAGAGCCACATGCTCTACTGACTGAGCCAGCCAGGAGCCCCTTACCTTCGCTTTTTCAAGGCCCTCTGTGTTAGAGAACATACCACGTACAGGCAGGCTCAGTGGAACTGCACACACACAACACTGAGACAAGGGAGTAAAATTATATTCTGGCAAATACCAGTATCCTACTACGTGAAGGCACTTACCTTTCCAGAACTAATTTTAAAAGCTGGTATTTAGGATGTTTTCAGGCCCCCAAGATTTAAGTTTTGCAAAGTTTTATTAAATATTTGACTTCATGTTGGCTTAGTTGCTAAGAACAGATTAACCTATCAAGTTTGGCGACAAACATTTTAATTTAAAACCCTCACATTTTCATATTGTAATTTTTAGTCTAAGTCTATAGACAGAAGTACTTAATTCCTCAAACACGTTCGTATGTTCTCTGTGCCAGGCGCTTACTAGATACCAGGAAAACAACAAAAAGGCTTTATAGGGAAAATGATCCTTGCCCTAGGTGCTGAAGTCTGAGAGCACTCAGACAAGAAAGACAGGACACTGGAATGCCTGAAGGCAGGAGGCAAGGCCCTGGGATAAAGATACTAACAACTTCAAGGAACTTTCAAACCAATTCTGGTAGGACAGCTCAAAGAGAGGAGGACCGGGCCAAGGGCCAGGCAGGCTGGCATGCTGGCACTGTTAAAAGTTTGGGCTATTCTGCAGAAAGTGGGAAATAAGCAAAAAGTTTTATTTGGAGAATCACGTAAGTGGGCTCAAATATGAAGGGCTGGTTAGAAAGAAAAAAGACTGACGGAAGGAAAACTCACTATTGATGTGAGCGATGAGGGCACAAATAAGCTATTGCCAAAGGAGAAGCAATTGACAAGACCATGATTTAGGAGGGGGATGATGCTCCTCATCAGTTAACTAAATCTACAGCGTGCCCAAGCGAGGGAAACAGGGACTCCCCGGGACACAGGCCTAGGTGACGAGAGGTTGCTGGCACGGAGTATACTTCCGACCTTAGATCCTCTTCATTCATCTGTTCTCACTCTAACTTGCAAATCATGCAATCAAAATATAAACAAGCTGTTTTTGAAAACTATACTCTACACACACCCTTCTCTATATGTATTATAATTGTGAAATTAGAGCACTTATAAATACTTTTGGATCCTACAACTGGGGAGGGTAACAGCAAGCTGAACTGTTAGAAACAGTCCAGAAGAGTCTGTTTAGAGACTAAATAAATCTCGGTCTAAAGTTTAAATATGATGCAAGACGGTTTTTCTCTCAGAAACAAACTTTCAAATTAAACAGACACTTTTGGGTAGTTTCCTTCCTCCCACTTTTTTTTTTCATTTTTTTCATGTTTATTTAAATTTGAGAGAGAAACAGTGCAAGCAAGGGAGGGGCAGAGAGAGAGGGAGACACAGAATCTGAAGCAGGCTCCAGGCTCTAAGCTGTCAGCACAGAGCCCAATGTGAGGCTCGAACCCACAAACCATGAGATCATGACCTGAGCTGATGTCAGACCCTTAAGTGACTGAGCCACCCAGATGGCCCCCCTTCCACTAACTTTCTAAAGAAACCAAAGAGGCCTAACACAAGACAATGGCCCCCATCTCTTAAGCCCCATTGGGCAAGAGAGAAATGTCCTCTTGCCCTCAGTCATCTCTCCTTTCCTCTGGTATCAAAGCAGCTAAGGTCATTCATTAAAGAAAGCTCAAAAGGCTGCGGAGGCCCTATACGAGGCAGCATGGCAAGGCAGCAGTGAGAAAGCCCGGAGTCCGAGCCCAGCCGCGCTCTCGTGGCTTCCCCTCCAGGAATCTGTTCCAAATCCACCACCACTACACACTAGTAGCAGGGCGATCAGAAACAAGAGATTTGTAAAAAGAGGATTTCGACAGTTACTATGAGTCAAATAGAACCTTCATTGCGAGTCTAACACTAAAATCTCAAGTTTGGTCGATCTTAGAATTCTTCACAGAATGCACAACGAATCGGAGTACACAGGTGCTACAGGGCAAAGAAGAGGGCTGAAAGTTTCCGGCTTTGCCACTGGGCATCAAGAAATGTCTACTGTGCTAAGTAATGAAAGCATATTTACATGTGTGTATATAAACTGAACACAAGGTAAACTCCCCATCAGATCTTGTTCAATGGTACTCGGTACTCAGAGCATAGGCAACCAGAGAATTCACTAATAATGACAAGGCTAATTAAGAAATTCAATTAATAAATATCACAGAACTCAATTTCTTTGAAAACTGACTCACACTAAGATGGCAATATATCATTTTTCAAGATTCTTTTCCATTGTTAGCTCCAATCCCTATTTACTTTATCTCTGAGGTCATAAACTGGCTATGAAGCCCGTCAGCCCACAAGTGTTTTGTTGTTCTACAGAGTACTTTTCTAAAAGCAGGAGATTCTATATAAAACTCCATGTTCTCGGATTTCTTTAAACAAGGGACACCCATCCACCTTGGGCCACAGCTCTGCTTGACCAGTCGCTGCCCCTTTAGGCAAAACACGGGCTGCCCTTGTCACTCACGCCACTTACTGCCATTCATCCTCTTTGGATAGATACTCAAATAGTTCTTCAAGGACACTGCTCTGTCCATTCAATAAAACTGGACTTATTTTGAACCCAGCCAAGAAAATAATATAAATTGCCCACGTTTGTACCTGCCTATGACAGTTAACCATTATCCTAAGTATTATGTATCTGATGACTTTCAGATTCCTATCTAACATACACACATACATGTATATCTGAGTCTAAGATCATTCTTATAAATGTTTACGTAACAATTCACAGTTGCTCTTAAGGCCAATTTCCTTTAGAACCTGGGCTATTATAAAGGTACAGGCTGCCTGTGTAAGATGTACTGATCCTTATCACTTCACTCACTACAAAGTAAATCAACTGAAACAAAAATCTCAACTTCTACCTCATGATCGCCTTTAGCGAATAAGCAGATTCTCCCCCATAGTACATAAATCATATTCTTTTTTAGACTGGGCACTTCTGGAAGTCCAGTGTTAAGCACCTCTGTTGGAAAGTTTGCTTTATATTAAGGTGAAATCAATTTCCATTTAACTTCTAGTTTTCTGGGCTAGATTCCAGTCAAAAACTAACTTTGACATTACAAAATTACTCAGAGAATTGAGGCCTGACTTTCCTAGATCAATGAATACTTTTAATTATGAATATGAAAGAAAAAATTGTTTTAAAATAGCAAACAAAATCTACCTAAAAGTCAATGGCCTCACACTTTATAACTAAGATTCAAACTACAGCCCAGCTATCACTTCTAAAGTTGATAATGCACATTATTTCCATATCCAATGACCTGTCTCTAATAGGATGGGGTCAGTATTTGGCATCAAATGTCCCTTACAGAGTGAAAAATGACAGAATAAAGCCTTGTTTTCCATTCTGTGCTACAAACTTGCCTGCCAATTTTATATGACAGGAGACTTGGCTAACAAAATTATATTCTCATTAATATTTATGCAATATAATATATAAATGAAAGATTAACAAGACACAGCTATCAACTTTTCTTCGATCTATAAGGCAAAAACATCGAGCTGTAGTCAAAGTTTAAGAACATTAAAAATTACGACAGAAATCAGGTTTTAATACAATTAACATTACCACAGAACACAATGATAATTTTACAAGGCATAGTCAAGTGCTTTTAAAGGCCTGTGTGCCGTAAGAAATGTCATGAGCTTACCCGATTCTCATCATAAATAATTTGGACAATACTGCGGTGTTTCTGCTCCACGGGAGGAGGGGACACAGGCTTCTCGGGCTCGGGAGGCTTAGCTGCTTCTTCTTCGAGCTGTTGCTAAGAGACCAAGGAAGAAAGAATCAGGCATCTGATGCATGCCACCCCTACCAGTAATTAATCACCAGAGATAACACATGCTACTGAGCAATCTTTTGCTGATTCTATGGGGTAATCTCTTAATCTACTAGGGTCTAATGGACCAAAGGGTTCTAACAAATCCAATCAGATTATTTTGACTGAGAACTAAGTAACATAATCATTAGACAGAGAAATCCTTTTACATTTGAATTCTGATAAATTTAAAGGAAAATAACAAGAGAAACTAAACCTATGAAACTACGCCAGATACTTCCATCACAATGAGCTTTTGTAGCATGGGCAAAAACACCTTTATATGTCATACAGAGATCTACAGTATGTGCTACAGTCTGATAGGAAGATATGGCAGCACAGCACTTACAGATTAATCCTCAACTCAGGACAACACCATGCTCAACCCCCCCCACCCCCGCTCCGCCAGCCTTTGTATTTTGCAGCGAAGAGGCGCTGGCAAAACTACAAGTTTGGGTACAGTTAGAAAACAGAAAGCTATCTGCATTATGCTGTCTGGGTTTGAGCCTCAGGTCACTCTTTATGAGCACTGTATCCTAGGATCCTTTCTAGGTCTTACTTCAGTCCTGAACAAGTATATAAACCTCTCATACTTAATGCAGAAACACTAATCCTATCTATCACGTAGATTTTGGAGAAGATTAAGATTAAATAACTCAATATATATCAAGCACATTACATCTATAAATAGACAGTAAATATTACCTACAATTATTACTGAAGCAAGCAGAGACTTTGGTCGGTTCACTGCTTTTTATTTTTCAGCACATAAGCCAGAGCCTGATACCTAGTAAATGCTAGAGAAATAGTCTTGTGAATATAAGTTTACTGGCTAAGATAACCGAAAAGACATTTGGTAAAGACTTTATGTCTGCCAAACCCTAAAGGAAACATTTAACTGTACTACTAAGACTGGGAATCAAGACTCCTAGTCAAATAGGTCAGATCACACCCAACCTAAGGATAAATTCCTCCAAGAGACAAGCTTCAAGGACCACTTCCACCTTGGAATTCAAAGTACTTTGGCAGGCTGCTCTCTGTATAAGCAAAAAGACAGAGATTTGGATTTGTGAAATGATTTTCATAGGGCTGAGTTCTTCAACCATTCTCTTAGCTTTGCTCAGAAACCTTCAAGGGTCCCTGTAAGTAGGTATGGAGAAAGACATAAACCAACTTCCAGAAATCACATTTTGTTCTTAGTACTGAAGTAGCCCCGGGACCAACCCGTTGTAATAAAAAGACTAAAAACAAACAAAACAGAAAATATAAGCAAACTTTTCCTCACTTAATTTGTTCGTTTACATAAAGTTTGCAATAATTTTCCAAATTTAAAATATTTAGTTGGAATTTTTGAATTGTATAAAACATATACAATTATGTGTTAATGATATTAATGTCATTATAAGTTACATTATAACTGTATTTTATAACATAAACTTATATAAACTTATATTTATAACATAAGTTAACATAATTAATATTATGTTTCTATGCATCTATGGTATGTTTCTTTACTCAAGTTGCCCTTTTATTTCTCAATAAAATGTATATAGCTCCTGTACACCTCATAATGGTCATGCAATGTATTTTATTATTTTTAATCATTATAATCGGTTACACATCACTGAGGATTTCCCATATGCCACATATTAAACAATATATTCATCATCACAACTCATACAACCATTGATAAGGTAGCTAGTGTTATAAGCTGTATTACTGCCATTTTACAAGTGAAGAAACTAAAGAAAAGACCAGATCAGACCAACCCAGCAGAATCAGACCCACTAACATGTAAACGAACTCTGAAAATATTATAAAGTTAATAGGACTCAATAAATAAAAGACTGCTCAACATTTCTTTAATCTTTTTTTACATGAGATTTAAAAATTAGCCTAAAAGAAATTCCAGCAATAAAAACATTAGTGAAACTAAAGATATATTTGACAGATTAGTTATAACTAATAAGAGAAATGCAAACTGAAAAACAGAAATGAAGAAACTGCCCACAGTAAAGCCCAAAGCAGCAACCAACTGGGAAAGAAACAACAATAAAAAGACATGTAAAACAACAGTGATAAGATGTTATATCTAACAGGAATCTGAGAAAAGAACAAAAAAGGCTATAGTGAATGATTTCATTTAAAAAAATTAAAAAAGGAACATGGATTAGAATTTTCCAGAACAGATTAAAAACTAACACACTCAAGAAGCCCAATGAATCTTTTTTTTAATTTTTTTAATGTTTATTCATTTTTGAGAGACAGAGAGAGACAGAGCGTGAGCAGGGGAGGGGCAGAGAGAGAGGGAGACAGACGCTGAAGCAGACTCCAGGCTCTGAGCTGTCAGCACAGAGCCCGAAGCCGGGCTTGAATTCACAACACGAGATCATGTCCTGAGCCAAAGTCAGGTGCTCAACGAACTGAGCCACCCAGGCACCCCAAGAAGCCTAATGAATCTTAAGCTGGACAATAGGTTAAGCATCTGGCCCTTGATTTCGAATCAGGTAATGATCTCAGTTGGTCATGAAATCTAGCCCTGTATACAGCTCCACATCAGACGTGGAGCCTAAGATTCTCTCTCTCCCCCTCTCTCTCATCCCGCCTTCTCAAAAAGTAAGTAAATTAAAATAAAAGCAAAAATCCACTCCTAAAACATCGTAGTAAAAACAACAGCACACAAAGATACTGAGGGCAGCCAGAGGAAACAATTCGGACTATCTACAAAAGAATAAAACGTAGACCAAGGGCCAAGGTCTTGAGAGTGGAAGCCAGAAGACAGTGTGTTGGTATAAAAGAACCACACACCAAATAAAAATGTCTTTAAATAAACAAGCATAAATACAAGACATTTAAGTCTCAACAACTAAATACCAAATTTGCCAACTAACGGATCCTCACTAAAGGGAATTCTGCAGGATGTTCTTCAAGCGGAAAGACATACCCCCAAATGGAAGATGTGTCTTGCAAGGAGGAAGGATGAGCAAATGAGATGACAGATATGTGGGTAAACCCAAACGGACAGTGACTGTATAAAATAATGTCTTTGGTGGTTGAAATAAAACAAGGAAGAACTAGAAAAAAATGGCAAAATCCCATAAAAGCTGGGAGAAAAGAGAAAGGAATCAAGAAGTTCTATGCCCCCATACTTCTCAAGAATATGATTAAGACACCAATTTAATTTTAGGCTTCAAGTTAAATTTGAGGGGAGCCTATAAATAAAAATACAGTGTATAAAATCCAAACTAGTGGAGCATAAGAAAATGTAGTCAGACAAATAATCAATCCAAGATAAAGTTTGGAAAAAACAAACAAGAATACCATAAAAAAGAAAGGACAACGGTATATAATAAAAACAATTGAGATCCTACCAATCATCATAATCAGGTTAAAAACCAATCATCATAATCAGGTTAAAAGAACTAAATTATCCTGTGGAAAGACAGGTTATCAGACTGGATAGAAAATAAAACCCAGCTATATACCTATATAAGAGCTGTCTCTTAAATGTTAAAGTGAAGAAAATAAAGGGAAGAAAAAGATAAACTAATATCAACCAAAAGAATGCTGATCTAATTATGTCAGTATCAGGAGGAATAAATTTTCTGGTAAAACGTATTACAAGAGATAGAATGTCATTGCCTTATAATAAAAGGTTTCACTGACCAGGAAAATAACAACAATAAATTTCTATAAACCTAAAATAAGAGCCTGAAAATACACAGGATAAAAACTGAGAACTGGGGGGAGGGGGAGGGCACCAGAATGGCTCAGTTGGTTAGGTATCCAGCTCTTGATTTCGGCTCAGGTCAAGATCTCAAAATCTCGTGAGTTCAAGCCCCACACAGGCTCTGCACTGACAGATTCTCCCTCTTTCTCTGCCTCTCCCCACTCGTACTCTCTCTGCCTAAGAATAAATAAGCTTTAGGGGTGCCCAGGTGGCTCAATCAGGTAAGTGTCTCACTTTGGCTCAGGTCATGATCTCACAGTTCATGGGTTTGAGCCTCACATCAGGCTCTGTGCTGACAGCTCATATTCCGTGGCTCCCTCCCCCTCTGCCCCTCCCCTGCTCATGCATGATCTGTGTCTGTCTCTCAAAAATGAATAAACATTTAAATAAATAAGTAAGGGGTGGCTGGGTGGCTCAGTCGGTTAAGCATCCGGCTTCCGCTCAGGTCAGAATCTCGCGGTTCGTGGGTTCAAGCCCCGCGTCGGGCTCGGTGCTGACAGCTAGCTCAGAGCCTGGAGCCTGCTTCGGATTCTGTATCTCCCTCTCTCTCTGACCCTCCCCTGCTTGTGCTGTCTCTGTCTCTCAGAAATAAATAAAAAACATAAAAATAAATAAATAAGTAAGTAAATAAATAAATAAATAAATAAAATACAATGCACAGGGACACCTGGGTGGCTCAATTGGTTAAGCGGCTGACTTCGTCTCATGTCATGATCTCACAGTTACTGAGTTTGAGCCCTACATTGGGCTCTGGGCTGACAGCTCGGAGTGTGGTGCCTGCTTCGGATTCTGTGTCTCCCTCTCTCCGCCCTCCCATGCTCACATTCTGTTTTTGTCTCTCAAAAGTAAATAAATGTTTTTTAAAAATTTTTTAATAATTTTTTTAAATTGAAGACTGGAAGAAAATATTTGCAAATCGTGTATCTGATAAGGAGTTAATAATCAAAATATACAAAGAACTCACACAACTCAATAGCAAAAAAAAAGGAAAAAAATTCTGATTAAAAAACAGCAGAAGATCTAAACAGACATTCATCCAGAGAAGACATACAGATGGCCAATAAGCACATGAAAGGACGCTCAACATCAGCAATCATCAGGAAAATGCAAATCAAAACTGCAACGAGAAAGTGCCACACACCTGTCAGAATGCCTCGTTATCAATAAGACAAGAAATAACAAGAGTTGGTGAGAACGTGGGGAAAAAGGGAATCCTTGTACACTATTGATGAGAATGTAAGTTGATTCAGCTACTATGGAAAATGGTATGGCAATTCCTCACAAAATAAAAAACTACCCTATGATGCAGCAATCACACGTCTGGGTATTTATCTGAAGAAACAAAAATACTAACTCAAAAAGATATATATCCCCCACCCCATGTTCATGAAACCATTACTTACAATAGCCAAGATACAGAATCAACCCAAATGTCTTATCGATGGACGAACAAAGAAAATGTAATGTCTGCGCTCACATACACACACACACACACACACACACACACAATGGAACAGTATTCAGTCAAAAAAAAGAATGAAATCTTATAATTTCTAACAATATGGGTAAATCCTGAGGGCATTTCACTTGCGCTAAGTGAAATGAGTCAAAGACAGACACTTACACGTGGAATCTAAAAGAAAACCAAGCTCACAGAACAAAATGGTTTTGCCAGAGACAAGGAATGTGGGGTGTGCAGGGCAAACGGGTACAGGGAGTCATAGGTACAAGTTTCCAGTTATGAAATTTAAAAGTCATGAGATAAAAGTACAAAATGGCAACTACAGTTGATAATACTGTATTGCATATTTGAGAGTTGCTAAGAGATCTTAAAAGTTCTCATCACAAGGAAACAAACTTCTGCTTCTATGTACGTATGGTGACAAATGTCGACGTAGTGCGGTGATCGTTTTGCAGTGGACACCAATGTCACATCGTTCTGTTGTGTAGCTGAAAAAAATAATGGTGTATGTCAAACTTTAACTCAGTTTTTTAAAAACTCAGAACCAGCAGGGACAAATCCCAAATCAAAGTGGTAATTTGATAAGTTGCAGACAAAAATGAGACAAAATATAAATTTTTTAAAGTAAAGAATTTATATTCTTCTCAAGTATGACCAGAATATTTCTACAAAAACTTATCATCATACTAGGCCAAAATTCAAGTGCCAAAAATTTCCAAGGACTGGGTACTAGAGACAATACTCTCTGGCCACAATAGTTAGACATCAAAGGGGTGCCTGGCTGGCTCAGTGTGTTAAGCCTCTGACTCTTGATTTCGGCACCTGTCATAGATCTAGTGGTTCACGGATTTGAGCCCTGAGTCAAGTTCTGTGCTGACACCACAGAGTTTGCTTGGGATTCTCTCTCTCCTTTTCTCTCTCCCTTCTCCCCTGCTCATGCTGTTTCTGTCTCTCTCAAATAAACTTTCTTAAAAAAGAATTTGATAAAATTCAACATTCCTTCATGATTAAATCTCAGCACACTAGGGGCATGTGGGTGGCTCAATTGGTTAAGGGTCTGACTTCGGCTCAGGTTATGATCTCATAGCTCATGGTTGGTTCAAGGGCTGTGTTGGGCTCTGTGCTGACAGTTTCTAATTCTATGTATGTGTGTGTCTCTCTCTGCCCCTCCCTGCTCGTACTGTCTCGCTCTTGCTCTCAAAAATAAACATTAAAAAAAACAAAACGCTTAGCACACTAGAACAGTTATTTCCCAACCCGATGAAGGATTTCTACAAAACCTGACATCAAAACAGTGGCAAAAAGTAAAGGTATTCCTTTAAAAGCAGAAAAAAAATAAGAATAACCACTTTCGACACTGTACTGTAGTCCTAACCAGAGCAAAAAAGCAATAGAAAAGTAAGGAAAAGAGGCGCCTTCTTGGCTCAGTTAGTTAAGCGTCCGACTTCGGTTCAGGTCTTGATCTCGTGGTTCATGAGCTGGAGCTCTGCCATCAGGCTCCCTACACTGAGTGCAGAGCCCGCTTTGGATCCAGTCTCCCTCCCTCTCTGCCCCTCCTCTGCTCACACACACGCAGGCTCTCTCTTGCTCTCTCTCTCAAAAATAAACATTAAAAAAATTTTTTTTCTTTAATAAGGAAAAGGTTTAAGGACTGGAAAGGAGAAACTGTGTTGTTGTTAACTATTGATATGACACTTTACCTACATAGAAAGCCCCAAAGAAATTACAAATAAGAAATCATCAATAAAAGGATAATTTAGGGAGACTTCTGGTCTATACAGAAATGTCAAATGCAACAAAAATGTAATTTTTAAAAAGACATTATTAATAAGAGCATCAAAAATATAATAAAGTGCCTAGAGTTTAATTAAATGCAAGGCACATAGATTATTTATGGACAGAAAGTAATAAAACATGAAAGACCTCCTAAACAGATACACCACATTCATGGATTGGAAGACTCCATGTCATAAAGATTTTATCCTTCCCAATTTGATCTCTGTATTCCATATGATTCCAATGAAAATTCCAGAAAGATGTTTTAGAGAACCCAAAAGTATGAATCTCAAAGTTCCATGAGATTGTAAAAAATTTTAAATAGCTAAAACATGCCTTTAGAATTGGGGCTTACCTCACTGGAAAAAAAAGAATTATTATAAAGCTCTAGTAATTAGGAGAATACATACTGTATTTCTGAATGAATACCACAAACAGGGCAATAAATAAGAATTCTCAAAGCCCAGAAATCAACACCTATACAGATGCAAATTTGAATTATAGAAGAGCTAAAATTGTAGAACAGTTGGGAAAGGATGAACTGTGCAATTAATTATCAACAGATAACAGAATGAATGTGACCCACACTTTGAGACAGACCTTAAAAACTCAATTTCTGGTGGATTAATAATGTAAAAAGCAAAACTATGAAGATTATAAAAAGACAAATAGTCACTGGTTTAATGATCCCTGGGTAGTCTCAATCTAAACAAACTCTGTTCACCAAAAAACATAATTAGGTTCAAAGACCTAAATATCACAATTAAAACAATAAAATTTGTAGAAGAAAAAATGAATGAACCCTCATGGGACCTTAGCTTATGCAGCATTGTCTTGGACAGGACACCAAATCTCAAGCAATGAAAGAAAAAATAAGCCGGCTTCGTCACAGTTAAAAGTGTGTGTCCCTGGCGGGAGTCAGTCCCTGGCCGTTCTCTGGAGCAGGGGGTCCTTCCTCTCCGGCTGCCCTCCCTCTTGCACAAGGGTCCCACCCCACAGAAGAGTCAGTGGGCACAGACACGAACCCCGAGGCCCCAGAAATTTCTTTTCAGTTGTGAGGCTAATGAAGGCCAAAGATTATCACTTTAAAATGGATAATGATGGGGGCACCTGGGTGGCTCAGTCAGTTGAGTGTCCAACTTCGGCTCAGGTCATGATCTCACAGTGTGTGGGTTCGAGCCCCATATCAGGCTCTGTGCTTACAGCTCAGAGCTTGCAGCTACTTTGGATTCTTGTCTCCCTCTCTCTGCCCCTCCCCTGCTCTCACTCACGCTCACGCTCTCTCTCTCAAAAATAAACCTTAAAACAATTTAAAAAGAAAAAAAATGGATAATGATGAAAATAAGCACCAGCTACCTTCAAGAATGGTCAGTTTGGGGGCTGATGCAAAAGATGAGTTGCACATTGTTGAGGCAGAGGCAATGAATTATGAAGGCAATCCAAGCAAAGTAACACCGCAACTTTGAAAACATCTGTACAGCCAATGGTTTCCCTTGGGGACTTTGAAATAACACCACCTGTGATCTAAATGTGGCTCAGGGCCTGTACATGTGGACAAGCACCTCGTAGCTGTGGAGGAAGACGAAAAAGATGAAAGTGTGAAACTCCCAAGCATATCTGGAGAGTGATCTGACCCTGTAAGTCACAGCAAGTTTCCACAGGAAAAAAAAGTGAAACTGATGGATGAGGATGAGGAAGCTGAGGAAAAAGCTCCAGGAAAGAAATCTGTACTCGACAGTCGAGCCTTTAAAGGGCCCAAAAATATCAAACCAGGATGGAAAAGACTCAACACCATTAACACCAAGATCAAAAGGTCATGAATCCTTAAAAAAAAAAAAAAAAGGAAGAAAAAAGTCTTAAAACAGCAAAAGGATCTATTTCTGTAGAAGGCATTAAAGCAAAAATGCAAGCAAGTCTAGAAAAAGCTTGCTGAATGGTCTTGGTAAATTAAGCCCAAAGATGGGGAGAGGAAAAAGAGAGACAAATATAGTCTCTACTGAGAATCAACAATCTAGACGAAAGTTTTCTATTTTAATTTCAATCCTCATTCCCAGTTTGCCACCCACCCACACCCCCTTCCAGGCTGGAAGCAATCTCCCTCCTGATTTTCCAAAGCACCTTCATCTGACTGCTGTGATCCAGGGAACCTTAGTCTTTGCTTTCTGGGACTTGTGCATCTGACTCAGCTCTCTGACCATATTTTAATCACCTTTTGTATCTCCCTAGCTGCTCAGTAAATACTTAAATGAGTCAAGTAAGAGGGGAGAAGAAAACCTTTTTTACAGCAAAGGATACGATGAGGGAAGGGGAAAGACAACTCACAGAATGAGAGAAAATATCTGCAAATCACATATGTGAGTACCCAGAATACATAAAGAACTCTTATAACTCAACCATAAAAAAACCCAACTAGAAAAATGGGGAAAGAATCTGAATCTTTCTCTAAAGAAAATATACTAAAAGCCAACAAGCACATAAAGGACATCTGCCATTAATCATTAAGGAAATTAAAATCAAAACCATAAGGAGATACCGCTTCATATTTACTAGGATGGCAACAAGGTGTTGCCCAGGAAGCAGAGCCAGCGGACCCTCATACGCCGCTGGCGGGGTGTGAAACGCTGCAGCCCCTTCGGAAACCGCCCTCGCAGTTCCTCAAACATTTAAACACAGATTTACCGAAGGACCCAGCAACTTCACCCTGGGTACTTATCCAAGAGAACGAAAAAAGATCTGTCCCCACAAAAACTTGAAGGTCACGGCAGCAGGATTTGTCACAGCCAAAAGCAGCCAAAATGTGAGCACAACCCAAATGTCCATCACCTGATGAATGAATAAACAATACATCGTATCTCCATGAAATGGAATTTTATTAAGTCATAAAAAGGAATGAAGTATCGATATAAGACCAAACATGGATGAATATTGGAAACATGCTATAAATGAAAGCAGCAAGACAGAAAATGTCACACATATAACTACTTACAGATATGTGGTTTCTTTCTGAAGTGGTAAGAATGTTCTGGAATTATATAGTGGTGATAGTTGCACAACTTTAGGAATAGGCTAAAAGCCACTGAACTGTATAATTTAAAAGGATGAATAGTATGCTCTGTGAATTTCTTAACTTCAGTATCAAAAACAAAACAAAATTCTCTGTCCTCCCATCCCCAAAAAGCAAAATGCCAAGCCACAAATGAGGAGGTAGCTGCCATATACGTTAACTGACAAGAGACGGTAGGAAATACCAGAATTAAGAAAATGTCACAATAACAGTCCACATAAGGAACACCAATAACCCAGAAACAAATGAAAATAAACGCTCATTCCTAAACAAGGACATGCAAATTAAAACCTCGGGGAGAACTATTTCACATCCAACTGCGAAAAAACGCCTCAGATGAAGACAAGTGTCTGCACAAACCGGAACCTGTCCAGGGCCCAACGGTACTGCCGTGTCAGCACACTGGGCGTCGTCTAATCCACGAAGAGACGGCGTGGTCTCGAGCCAAGCGATGCCATTTCTGGGCACGTGCCCCAACACTCTGTTCACACATGAACCAAAGACACAGCACCACGGTGCCGAAACAGCAACAGACCAGAAACAACCCATCCGATAAAGATACAAAATCGGACAAACAAGCTGTGCTATCTGAAATCACACAGACAACACGGCAGGGACAGCAGTGGAGGCCACAAAGGAAACTTAAAAGTGAAAAAAGAAAAGCAAAGCAAGTGAGAGTATATAGGCTTGGTTCCATTCACATAAAGTTGAAAAATATGGAAAATTCAACATTATCTTCTTTAGAAAGACAAATGTAGTATATCAATAAAATATCAGTAAAATCAAACGTACTTGTTTCTTTTTCAGTTTAAGGATCTGCTGTTCTACTTTCGCAATTTCTCGATCTACACGATCCATACTCTGGATTAACTCTTCCTTTGAAAGTTTTGAAGGTGAAGCATTTTGATCATCTCCACATGGTTGCCCGGAGATTGGAGAGGATGGAGCTTCATGTTTGCCTCCAAATGCTGGATCCTTTAGAAAAGAAAATGAAGAACAACTGATTCCTCACTACTAGCCAATATTAATATCAAGATTCTCTTACCTGAAAAAGTCCATTTTAAACCTAGCAGGGCCACAAACGCTGTTTCTCTAAGTGGTGTCTACAGTAGCAATTTTCATCCCTGCACATATACACTCCACTCCATGATGCTTCTACCACTTTCACGGTCCACACATATGATTCATTACTCTGGATATCCTAAAAGCTACTTAGAATAAGGGAGCTAAAAGGCTGAACAGCCTTTAACGGGACAATATTGAGACTGTGGAGAATATCTGGGGAAATAATAACGCAATCATGGAAAAGGAAAGTACCGTTTGTTTTTTTTTGTTGTTAATTTTTTTTTTTTTTTGAGAGACAGAGAGAGACAGCGTAAGCAGGGGACAGTCAGAGAGAGAGGGAGGTACAGAATCTGAGGCAGGCTCCACGCTCTGAGCTAGCTGTCCGGGGCTTGAACCCACAAACTGTCAGGTCATGCCCTAAGCCGAAGCCGGTTACTTAACCAACTGAGCCACCCAGGCGCCCTGGAAGTACCATTTCTTAACCATTTCCTTACAATGGAATTTCGAAAGGCTGGAAAAATCATAAACTCCATATAAAAGCTGTATGTCCACCCTGCTTAAAGGTGTGACATGACCAAGCGTTCCTAACAAAAAGTTTTCAGACTTTCCAAGAGCCAATAATGAGATCTGGAAGACAGAGAAATGACCTAGGAACTCTTGCTGCTACGATCACCTAGACCTACCCTGGTAAAAGGCACGTAATTCTGCCCACACTACAGCGCATATTATCTGACGAAGCCAAACGAGTCATTGCATCCCACCTCCAATCAGAATGAAAGTCCCTCCACCCAAAACCAACCACCCTGTCCACACACACACACACACACACACCCCGTCCATTAATTTCCAGTCTAGGGTGAAGATACAGGCAATACTATAAAGCAGGTGAATTTGTGTGCAGCCCAACGGGGGGGGGGGGGGTCGAGCTCACTGCCCAGAGATCATGATCTGAGCTGAGATGAAGAGTTGGACATTTAACTGACAGAGCCACCCAGGCACCCAAAGATAAATTTCAGATTAAGGCACTTGTTTTCTTCAGGCTTTAAGAAGCCTAGAATGAGCATAGTTCATAGGACAATATGGTCCAAAATGTATTAAATAATGGCTAACTGTAAGAAATCAGTAGTTCTAACAAAGAATGCACATAACTATACTTGGATACTTGTTCCAAAACAACTTGGAACAGATTTTAGCTAAAATATGTATATTTCTGGAAAAAATCATTTTCTGTAATGGTATATGCTAAATATTAGACCCTGTGAGGGGGAGGGGGAGCCTGGGTGGCTCAGTTGGTTAAGCATCTCACTCTTGCTTGCGGCTCAGGTCATGATCTCATGGCTTGTGAGTTCGAGCCCTGCATTAGGCTCTGCGCTGTTAGCAAGGAGCCTGCCTAGGATTCTCTCTTACTCTCTCTGCCCCTACCCTGCTCGCGTTCTCTCTCTCTGTCAAAATAAATAAACAAACATTAACAAATTAAAAAATAAAAAATACAACTCAGGATATAACCATCTTTATCAACCTTTAAAAACAAAAAATAAAGAAAAACATAGGCGATAGTATCTTCATGTTTTCTTTCTGACACATGAACCTCCACTAGTTAGCTTAACAGTGAAAAGCAGAGCAGTTCTTGAATGCAATAATTTTCAAGTCTTCTTAAGGTCCTCAGACACCATGAAGGCTACTTCTTTTCACTATAGGACAGCTTGATGCTGAGAGCTTTTGCAACATTAATGTGCAGAGAAAAACAATCACTTACAAACCACCCAAACCTCCACGTCACATTACTACATTCTCCTGCCACGTGCAGGTAAGCTCATGTGTGTGACAGAAGATGTAAAATAGCAAAACAGATATTTCACCTGCAGGGTCTGCAAACGCTCCTCAGGTGAGGAGATGCATGCACTAAGAACTGACTAGTACAAAACACTCTTTTCCACAGACCTGCCTGCTAGTTAAACATTTAACAACAAGACAATTCCTAAAGTGCCAACCATGTGACAGGCACTAGGAAGAGGGGTGAACGAAACAGGCATGATGCTCGCCTTCATGGAGTTCAGATAATCTTGTGTCAGAACCTAATGATAGCAATTCAGGGGCACCTGGTGGCTCAGTCGATTGAGCGTCCAGCTTCAGCTCAGGTCATGATCTCGTGGTTCGTGGGCTCGGCCTCCATGTCAGGCTCTGTGCTGACAGCTCAGAGCCTGGAGCCTGTCTTCAGATTCTGTGTCTGCCTCCCTCTCTGACCCTCTCCTGCTCACACTGTCTCTCTCTCTCTCTCTCTCAAAAATAAACAAAACATTAAAAATATTTTTTAAAAAAAAGAATGGTAGCAATTTTGAGGAAAGAAAGTTACAATCATACCTTATATCATATATCACAATAAAAGCCAAATAATAGCAAACATTTACGTGAGCTTTATTAGCAAATCACAACAAGCCTCAAACAAACAAAACAGGTATTCACGCTATCCTGGGCTCAGAAAAGCCAAAAGCAAAAGATACTAATAAAAAAAAAAAAAGACTGATGGATTAAACAGTCTTCTGTTTATCAAGATAGCAATAACAAATTTAAAAGCAAATGAGAAAAATCATTTCCAAAATGTCACCTCAAAATTCAATATAAAATCAAAAACAGACCAACATAAAAATGAACAGATAGGAAAAACAATTTACAAATAGGAAAAATGAATAACCAATAAACAAATGAAAAATGTAAATTTTACTAAAAAGAAGATCAATACAAGTTAAAATTTTACCAGATTAACGATTAATTAAAAAAAAAAACCAGCAACAAATCTGTGGCATTGACAAGAGTGACAGCGCTAACTGGGCACCCTACACCCTTCAGTCTGCTGTCAGGAGTAACAATCGGTCCTACTCTGTGGCAGCGCAATCTGGCTTTCACAAAAGGCTGAAAAACATGCCAACTGTGATCAGAAATTATTATACTAATAGGAATCTACCTTAAGGAAATAAATAAGAATGAAGAAAAAAATCAGCCTATTGCTCTAATGAACCAAAGGTTAGCCTACATGTGTGACAAGTTACTTTGTATCCACATATGAAATACTAAGTAACCACTTAAGATACAGTTGCAAACTTACTGACAAGAAAAGAAGCTCAGGACACACTTAAGCAAAAATAAAGTTGTAAACAATGTACAAAGTAAGCACATTAAAATACCCAACTAGGGGCGCCTGGGTGGCTCAGCCGGTTAAGCGTCCTGCTTCAGCTCAGGTCACGATCTCACGGTTTGTGGGTTCGAGCCCCGCGTCGGGCTCTGTGCTGACAGCTAGCTCAGAGCCTGGAGCCTGCTTCCGATTCTGTGTCTCCTTCTCTCTCTGACCCTCCCCTGCTCACACTGTCTCTCTCTTGTCTCTCAAAAATAAAATTAAAAAACATTTAAAAAAAAATAAATAAATAAATAAATAAATTTTTTAAAAAATACCCAACTATCACAAAGTTAACAATTTCTAATGGTGAGGCTATAATTACTTTCTCCTTCAAGCTTGTCTAATTCTTCTAAAAAAAAGATACACCTGAGCTTGGCAACATTAAGAAAAACCCCAAAACTAACATACAAATTCTTTCAAAATCCCTACTTTAAAAAAAAGGTCATGGTTTACAGCTTAGTGGGGAAAAACAGGACCAGGGGTCAGGGGTCAGAGGTTTTCATTCCAACTCAGGAGACACAACCTAGGGTCATTAAAGTTTGCTTAACATCTGTTTTCTCTACTGTAAAATGGAAATAGGTTTTACTGTGATCTAACACGTCACATTTTAATGACTAAGACTTTAAGATCCCTTTCTGCTAAAAAATTCTATAGTTATAAATGATGTTTGTAGTAATTTATTCATCCTTGAATAAGTTCTTCTTAAAAGACTTTTTATTCTTTGTATTTTTTCTTTTGTTGTTAAGGCTGCAAAACATTTCTTATAAACCCATAGACAAGAACAAATATATTTCACACAAGGAGGCAGGCCTCAAAAATCCCAGAAATTGAGCTCATTTCTAGGTGTTCACAATGAGCTTTCCCAACCTAGCCTATCATTTTGTAAAATTTTCAAGTTTACTTAAAAGTTGAAAGAACTACATAATGGATATGCATTAATCCTTCACCCTCACTAGTTAACATTTTACTATTTTTGCTTTCTCTATAAACATATCCACACACTTTTTTTTGGGGGGGGGGGCAAAACTGTTTGAAAACAAATTGCAGTCACATTCACTATCTCTTAAATCACTTTTTCTGCATAAAAACTCAAAGAAAACATGTGGGTATTTATTTATCTGATATCAGGGTGGAAAGGGCCATTAGCCATAAAGGTAAATAAACATTATGAAAGAGAGAGATTTACCAACAAAACGGGAAGGGGGATGGACATAGTAAAAGGGTTAACACTACGCTGTTAAAAGAGTACCAGAAAATTCATTTATTCTTTCTAAAGCAAGTATTTATTCAGTACCTATTAAGTGCCAGGTATTTCCTAATCTGCAGACTTAATGGTAAACAAAATACATGGTTAAAAAAAATAAACTCAGCAACAAAATAAGGGCATAATGCACAAACATGCATTTCACAGAAGGCAAGTAAGAATAACACAAGAGGAAAACACATTTGATCTTAATAGAACCTTCTCATAAATTCACAATATACTTTGTTCAAAATGTCAAAAAATATAGCTATATATTAAAGGTACGTATTTCTCTCCAACATAGAGAACCATAGGTAACTTTTTTCCTCTGTATTTGCAAGTTTTCTAAAGAAACTATTTTTATATAAATTATAAGAAAACTTTATTTTCTTTATCAAAATTATAAGCACAGACAAACCTCACCTACAATGTCTATTCTCCTATATAGCAATTTGATAAACTGCAACTGAGTTTAAGGGGATTCTCTTAAATTTAATTTAATTTTTTATTGTTATTTTTTATATTTATGTATTTTTGAGAGACAGAGAGAGAGTGAACAGGCGAGGGGCAGAGAGGGAAAGAGACAACAGAATCTGAAGCAGGCTCCAGGCTCTGAGCTAGCGGCCAGCACAGAGCCCAATGTGGGGCTCGAACCCATGAACCGTGAGATCATGACCTGAGCAGAAGTTGGACACTCAACCGACTAAGCCACCCAGGCGCCCCAAATTTAATTTAAATTTAACAAAACTGTGGTTATCCTTAGAACCACTCACCACATTTTATAGCCCAGCAAGCCAGCACAAAAATGCTTAAGAGCTATTCAATATCAATTTTTCTTCACTGCAATCCCCAGGTTGTTTTCATTTACCAAAAAGGCAAAGGTACTGATTTTAAAAAAGGCTGGAGCACTCGGTCTGTGGTTTTCAGTTTTGTTTAACAAAATTTTTACTTTCCCATAGCACTAACCTTTAGAAAGTGGCATACTCGGACTTTCTTTTAGGCACTGTGCCTGAATATGGCTAAATAAACAGTACAGACCGACAACGCCACAGGGTAAGAGAACAAATATTTACCTTCTTAGCATCTGCAGAAGACCTCAACCCTTCTGGCAGCGTGTGCACTAAAGGTAAGACCGCAGCACTGACGCGCTGGAAATGGGAATCAGAAACCTGTTCCAGACGTGGTCGCTTGGATTCCAGGGAGTCATGATCCACTGGGGATGGCCCTGGGTGAAACTGTTCATATCCAGTTCTCCTCTCTTGAGGCCTAACACATAGAAAGAAAAGAAACACTTGAAAAATTTTAAATGATGTACAACCTTCTGCTAACATCCCTGGTTGGACTTTGAAATAAATGTGAAAATTATGCTTGCATTTAAAGTGAATCCCTGCCCCTGCTTCCCGCACCCCAGAAGAATATATATAAAGTGCTATGAAACTTCCAATTCTTTAAATTATTTTTACTGTTTATTTTTGAGAGTCAGAAAGAGCATGAGCAGGGAGGAGCAGAAAAAGAGAAAGACACAGAATCCAAATCAGGCTCCAGGCTCTGAGCTGTCAGCATAGAGTCCCATGCAAGGCTTGAACTCACGAACCATGAGATCATGACCTGAGCTAAAATTGGACGCTTAACCGAGAGTAAGCCACCCAGGCGCCCCCTAAACTTCTAATTCTAATAGAAAAGTTTCTTCAGAGGAGGGGAGAATGGTAGTGGTAAACAAGAGAAAGACATAACAAAAGACTTCCATTTGCAGAAAAATTTAAGTTGCTGAAGAATATCCCTTAAATACAACTTTTAAACCTATGGCATAATAACTGAATTTAGTTATGATCTAAATCAGAAGACCTACAATTTTGTTTTCTTTTTTAAGTAGTTTATTGTCAAGTTAGTTTCCATACAACACCCAGTGCTCTTCCCCACAAGTGCCCTCCTCCATCACCACCACCTCTTTTCCCCCTGCCCATCCCCCTTCAACCCTCAGTTCATTTTCAGTGTTCAATAGTCTCTCAGGTTTTGCCTCCCTCTCTCTCCCCAACTCTCTTTCCGTGTTCCCCTCCCCCTGGTCCTCCATTAGGTTTCTCCTGTTCTCCTGTTAGACCTCTCAGTGCAAACATATGGTATCTGTCCTTCTCCGCCTGACTTATTTCGCTTAGCATGACACCCTCGAGGTCCATCCACTTTCCTACAAATGGCCAGATTTCATTCTTTCTCACTGCCATGTAATACTCCATTGTATATATATCTTCTTGATTCACTCATCAGGTGATGGACATTTAGGCTCTTTCCATGGTTTGGTTATTGTTGACAGTGCTACGAACATTGGTGTACATGTGCTCCTATGCATCAGCACTTCTGTATCCCTTGGGTAAATCCCTAGCAGTGCCAGAAGACCTATGATTTTGAACCAATAATACACACAAGCAGGAAACAAATCTCCCAACAATTGCACATGGGAACATAAATGACTTGCGTTGTGTGGTATTACTAAGACTTAAAGACAAGTCTCTTGAGTAGAACTATTGCTTTAAAGGTCTGACCCCCGAAATACGTATTTTTGTCCAGTTTCTGCAAGTAGATAAGTGTCTTGAAAGTCAGGAACCGTCTTTGATTCCTTTAAGTGGGGTTCTGTACAGAGTACTACTTGGGGGTGTTCATTAACTTCACTTTCCCTTTCCTATCAAAGTAGTTACAGAAGCAACATTTTACTTTGTGGCCACGCTTTAAATGAACCTTTCAATGGAAAGGATTATCACTGGGTTTCCTTTTTAAAAGAGATGATGAAATAAACCCCAAGGTCTATCGAATTAATTCAAAAATTTGAACTCTCATTTGAGACATAAATCCTATTACTTTCTTAAAATTCACAATGATGTCACAAAAACTAGTGGAGCAGAAAGCCTTAGGAACAAGATGTGTGGCTGCTTTTGCTGCTTGTACTTAACACAGTACTGGGAGTCTGCAGTACTAGGCAAGAAAAAGAAATAAAAGGCCTCCAAATCTGAAAGGAAGAAATAAAAGTATTTCTATTCAGATGACATGATCCCATATGTAAAAAACTCTACAGAATCCATGAAAAAAAAAAGTTAGAGCTAACAAATGAATAATGCAAAGCTACAGGATACAAATTCAAAATGCAAAAATCAGTTGCATTTCTGTATACTAGCAACAAACAGTCTAAAAATGAAATTAAGAAATTAATTCTATTTATACAGTAGCATCCAAAAGAATAAAAGCTAGGGATAAATTTGACTAAGGAAGCCCAAGACTTATACAGTGAAAACCACAAAACTTTGAGGAAGAAACTAAGGTAAATCTAAATAGTAAGATAAGACAGCCCATCTATGGATTCAATGTAATCTCTATCAAAATCCCAGTGGCATGTTTTGGAGAAATAGAAAAAGCCACCATAAAATTCATATGGAATCTCAAAGGACCCCCAAAGAGCCAAAACAGTTTTGGAAGAGAAATACAAGTTAGAAGAACTCACACTTCGCAATTTCAAAACTTACTATGAGCCTATAGTAATCAAGGGTGTGATACTGCATTAAGGGTAAACATAAAGGCAAAGGAATAGAACTGAAAGCCCAGAATTAACTCTCACATCAGAGGTCAGTTGGCTTTTAACAAGTGTATCAAAACCATTCAGAGGAAGGGACAAGTTCTTCAACAAACAGTGCAGGGGACCCCCACATGCGAAAGAAAGAGGCTGGACCCTTGTCGTAGACCACCTGCAAAAATCAATTCAAACCAGATTACATAGTTAAAAGACCTAAAACTCTAAAAATCCTAGAAAAAAATATAGAGAGAAGCCTTCCTGATGTTGGATTTTGCAATGAATTCTTGGATATCACACCAAAAGCCCAGGCAACAAAAGAGAAAAAACTTGGTAAAATGGACTTTATCAAAACTTCAAACTTTTGTACATCAAAGGATACTATCGAGAGTGAAAAGAAAACTCACAAACATGGGAGAAATTATCTGCAAACCATGTATTTGATAAGCTTTTAATATCCAGAATACTAACAGCCTTCCCACAACTGAGCAATAAAGACAACTCCCTCCATTAAAAAAAAAGAAAAAAAAAGAGGAAGGGGGGAGGAGGAGGAAGAGGAGGAAGAAAAATGGGCAAAGAATGTGAACAGGCATTTCTCTGAAGACATACAAATGACCAATAAACACATAAAAAGATGTTCAACATCATTCATCATTATGGCAATACAAACCAAAACCAAAGTGAGGTACTGTCTGACTAGACTCCTCTGGTGGGGGGGGGCGGGGGAAGGGGGGAGGAAAATAACAAGTGTTTACAAAGATGCAGACAAGTTTGAACCCGGCGCACCACTGGGTGGGAATGTAAAACCGTACGATCACTGTGAAAACCTGTGCAGGTCTTCAGAAAGCTACACACAGAACCACTGTAGGACACAGCAGTTCCACCTAGGCATACCAGGCACATATTCCAAAGTACTGGAAACAAGGCATCAGACACCAAGGTATTGACAATGGACTCAAACATACTTGCACACCCAGGTTCAAGCGGCATTACTCACTACAGTCATGAAGTGGAAACAGCTAAACAACTGTGGTATGCACGTCTACACTTATATATGGTGGTGTTCAGTGCTACACAGTCCACTACATGGATTATTCTTCTGCCACAAAAAGGAATAAAGTTCTGACACATGCTACAATATGGATAAACCTTAGAACATTATGCTAAGTGGATTAAGCCAGATACCAAAAGGACAATTACTGTATGACTCCATTTATATCAAGTAATTCAAACAGGCAAACGCATAGAGAAAGAAATTAGATCAGAGTTTACCAGGGACTGGGGGAAGAGGAGGATGGGGAATCATTGCCTAATGGGAACAGGGTTTCTCTTTGGGGTAATGAAAAAGTTCTGGAAATAGTGGTGATCGTTGCAAAATCCTGTTGTGCACTTAATGCCACTCTACTGGAACATTTAAAAATGGTTAAAATGGTTAAATCTATGTTACATATATTTTACCGCAGTAGAAAAGATCACATACAAGTTAATGCTTGGAATCATTATTAATAAGGACTAGCCTAGGAAATTCTAGCATATAGTTTTATTTTAGAAACTTAGTACCACTTGGGTGGGTGATTTATGCTCTTTTTCGACAGTTAACTCTCTTCCCATTCACTCGACTCACTGGACTCAGACTTACTGCCCCATCATTTCATTTTATTACAAGTACTCACCACGCACTAAAGTCAGCAATGACCTCCTAATACTGAGACCAAATGAGTATTTTCAGATATACGCTGACCTATCTGCCACATCTTAAACTTACTCCTTCCTTCCTGACGCTCTTCCACCTCTTGGTTTCCAGAACATGATCGTCCCTGGTGGCCAGGTTTTCCACAGGGGATCCGAGCACAGATCGGTTTAAAACAGCCCACTTCCAGCAACGCTGACCCTCCTTGGACAGTCTTTACTTAACCTGACCTACTGTGAAACAAATCGGTGGTCCCCCTTCTCCGCCTCTTGCTCACAAGCGCCCTGCTCTCATCTTACACACACAGAAAGGTGAAGGCTCACCCTCCTGGACCTGAGAGCGGAGCGCTGTGCCCCAGAGCGTCAATGAAGCAGCCTCTTCGGCAAGCTAACAGTTCCCAAATTTATGCCTCCAACAAAACTGAAGAACTTATTGTTAACTAACATTTTCATCTTAGATAAATAAATAATTTAGGGCATATACCTCATAAGAAATTACTTTTGTAAATAAGGTTTCATGTCACCTTCATTAGAATAAAAAATAAGAACAGACTATATGCTGCCTTCATTCTATCAATAAGTAATATTTTGAAAACAGCCACCGTCTATCTCATTAATGTATGGATGCATTTCCATGAAATTTTACTTATATTTGATCAATTTGTTTCTCATTTTCTTAAATGATTGCTGTTTTGATCAATCTTATAATATTTCAATCCAGAAGTTTTTTTAAACAGATATTGGCAAGGATGCAAAGGAAGAGGAACCTTCTTGCACTGCTGGTGGGAATGCAAATGGTGCAGCCACTCTGGAAAACAGTATGGAGCTTCCGCAACAAATTAAAAACAGAACTACCCTAAGACCCAGCAATTGCACTACTAGGTATTTATCCAAAGGGTACAAAAAGGCTGATTCAAAGGGTCACATGCACCCCAATGTTTATAGCAGCACTCTCAACAACAGCAAAATTATGAGAAAAACCCAAATGTCCATCAACTGATGAATGAAGAAGATGTGGTATGTACCTACAATGGAATATTACTTGGTGATAAAAAAAAATAACAATGAAATCTTGCCACTTCTAACAGTGAGAATGGAACTAAAAGGGTATAATTCTAAGTGAAATAAGTCAGAGAAAGACAAGTATCATATGATTCCACTCATATGTGGAATTTGAAAAACTTAACAGATGAACACAGAGGAAGGGAAGCAAAAATATCAAAACAGAGAGGGAAGCAAACCATAAGAGCTTCTTAAATACAGAGGATAGAGAGGTGGGTGGAGGGATGGGTTAGATGGGTGGTGGGCATTAATAAGGGCTCATTTTGGATGAGCGCTTGGGTGTCATATGTAAGAGAAGAATCACTGGGTTCTACTCCTGAACCCAAAACTACACTGTATGTTAACTCACTTGAGAATAAAAGGAAGGGGAAGGGGGGAGAAGTTTCTTAAAAAAGAGCATCTTTTAGAAACAGATACGTTTCCATATATTTTTGTTGTTAAATAGAAGTAAAGGTAGATTGATCAATAAATGACTCAGAATAATCAAAGTGAATCATGTTAGGATAATTTTTGGAAAAAGAAGAATGAACTCATGAGCTCCAAGAAAATAAGGAACAGAAAAAGAAGTTTTGTTAAAGACAAGTTTGCTCATACACAGTATCATTTTAAGTGGATGATGGTATCAAATCACTATGGTATTTAGTTTCCGTCAGATAATTTTAAAAATGTATTGCAGCAGTTTTGCTTTAAAATGTCAATACTTTCAATATGGCAAATTATATTCATCTTTTAAAACTTAGGAAACTTTTAAATGTCAACTTAAAAATGTACAATATAGCTTTCAAAATGCTTTTGAGAAATATGCAAAGTAACAAGTTTGAAGACCACTATTTCAGTCTTTTCCTCTCTCTGTCTCTCTCTGTGTGTCTCTCTCTCTGTCTCTCTCTGTCTCTGTCTCTGTCTCTCTCTCTCTCTCTCTCTCTCTCTCTCTCTGTGTCTCTCTCAGAGGCTTCCACCTCATAGTATCTTTACATGTTGTGGACCCTCTGGGTTCATCTTTGAACTGCTGCCCTCTCATTTTCCACCCTCCCCTGGATCACCCGCACCGATCTG
Source organism: Suricata suricatta (assembly GCF_006229205.1). NCBI lineage: Eukaryota > Metazoa > Chordata > Mammalia > Carnivora > Herpestidae > Suricata > Suricata suricatta. The sequence goes on along the minus strand of NC_043716.1, from coordinate 8,950,040 downwards.
GACCTTAAACCCAGACCCTCTCCCGAGCACGCTCGATCCATCTCCAGCTGGATGTGTCACAGGCACCTCAAGCCTAGTTCGAACCACACTCGAGTTGTCTCACCCTCGTTGCTCTTTCCTTCGTCTCTATCACACGGCCGTGGCCATGGAGCCACCCAACAAGCTAGAAAGCCAGGATTCATCCAGGTCTCCTCCTTCACCTTCGCCAGTTGCTAGGATGTTGGTCTTCCCTCCTAACTTACTCCAGTCTGTCTTGTCTCCGTTTCATTGTCCTATCTTATGCCCATACTCTCTCACGTGTTCTCTCTGCTTCCAGCAGATCCCACCTCAAATTCATCCTCCACAGGCCAGCCAGAGGGAACTGATCAGAAACAAGTGAAGGCCAAGCCCCTCAATACAGCACTTAGAATCAGGGCCACTGCCAGGCTGCAAGAAAACAGTGTGTGTGATGTGCAGAGCAAATGCAGCCCTCGGGTACGCAGGGCCTGGCAAACTCCTGGCCCAATCAGGAGTTCAGTCCTCAGCTGTCCCCTCAACCTGTAAAAGTTAACTTCCTTCCAAGCATTACATTTTACCTCTAGGGAATCTGCCTGTGACATCTATCCAAGCCAGGAGGTACGGCAGACCTGGGGCGTACGGCCGCCAGTACACAGGACAATTAGGACAGACAGACGCTGAGTGTACACAGCTCTCGTGCCATTAAGCAATCAGGCTATTTCCCATTTCAGTTTGCCCATCCTTTTTACAAGAACAAAACCACTCAGGGATAAACAAGTAACTATCTAATTTAGCATTTAAAATTTCAAAAAAAAATTTTAAGTGAACCATATGGAAATCTTTGTGAAAACAAATACAATTTTATATTGGGAGTCCTGGTGGAGTTAAGCGTGAAATCTCCATTTTAAGTGAACCTATTTGCCTTTAAAACCTAACACCAGTGGAAAGGTATAGCCACTTTGGAAACCATCTAGTAATTTCTCAAACAGCACACAAAAAGGGAACTACCATATGATACAGCAATTCTACTCCTGGACATATTCCCAAGAGAAAAGAAAATCTATGGTCACATAAAACCTTGTGCATGAGTGTTCCTAGCAGCATTATTCATAACAATCAAAAAGTGAAAACTCAAATATCTACTAATTGACTAATGGACAAATGAGGCATATAAAGAAAAACAAACATCAGATTTTCATACTAAAAAATCTCTGTAGACTTTGAAACTTAAAAGTTCTTACATTTCACAGACTTCCATGATTTCTTAGTACCATCTTTAAATACCTTTAAAAGTAATCAAAGTTTTTTAATGGGCTTTTTATTATAACATACCTATACCGTATCATTTTAATTCCAAGGAAAAACTAACCCTCATTAGGGGGAACATGTCATAAAGTTCATAGCTATTCAAAACGCTGGTCCACAAAACTCATCTAGAATTACTTCAATTGATTTTATTTATTCTTAGCTATGGAAATTTATTTCATCCGAATTTTCAAATGTATAAGCATGATTTGACTACTTCTGTTGCTCAAGGGAAAACCAATTATCTGAATTTTGGTGAATCTTTTATGATATCTGAAACTACCTCAAACTGTTCTGCATCTTTTTATCTAAATATCCAAATACTCTATTTATGTGGACTAATTTTTCCAATGAAATCTAGAAAACATGATTGATGATATTCACCCAGAAATGACTCTTATATTTTAAGAACATGGTTTATAAAATGATACACTCTTGTTAACCAAAAAATTCCAGGAATACAGAACAAAACTAAGCAGTAAATTGCCCCAAATCCCACCACACAGAAACCATGCTAAAACTAGATGGATCCCATACCAAGACATCACTTTATTTTTATATATGGATGGGGCGCCTGGATGGCTCAGTCGGTTAAGCGTCTGACTTCAGCTCAGGGCATGATCTCACAGTTCATGGGTTCAAGCCCTGCATCAGGCTCTAGGCTAACAGCTAGCTCAGAGCCTGGAGCCTGTCTTCAGATTCTGTGTCTACCCTCTCTCTGACTCTCCCCTGCTCATACTGTCTCTCTCTCTCTCAAAAATAAATAAAAAACATTAAAAAAATTATTTTTACATATGGGTAAATGGATATACAGGCAAAACTAAAACTTTAAATGAAGAATACTTGCTTTGTTTTTATATAGGTATTAGGAGAAAAAATAAAATGAAATAAAGCTTTAAATGGAAGGAATTGCTCCTTTACCACAAAAACTAGTTCCTAAAAGATTATTGCTAAAGGGTAAGGGGGAAACGATGGAAAGCATTAGGATGGGAATTTTTTAAATTAACTTAATATTTCCATTTTAGAAGTATCAGATTACACCAGACCCAATCTTCAAGTGCATACCTTTAAACGTTCTCCCAATACCTGCAATACCTCTAGATCCTGTAGTTACATTACTACCCTGTCAAGATTTGCTACTGACGTTCAGTTATGGAACCGTAACTCAGCTGCACTTCACACGTGGACTTTTTACCTTAAAGAAGGTGTGGCTTACTAGTCCTTTGACCATGGCTTCCATTCTTCGGCTGGATTCTATCACCTAAAATTCTTCCAAGAAGTTTTAGATGATCAGTGTTTTCACGTCTAAGACTGTCTGCCTATTGCTTTCATCCTTGAACTTGAGTGGTCTATAATATTCTCAGATCTCATTTCTGTCTCTCAGAACTTTGTAGCTACTGCTCCCCTATCTTCTATCCCGGTAGCTGCTTGAAGCCAGACTTGTTCCTCCCTGTCAAGGATTTCTTTTGCTTCCTGAATCCCTGATTCTTTTTCTTACCCTTGAACTTTGATAAATGAACCAAGTTCTGTCCTGATACTGATCATTCTGTGTAATTATCCCTGGAGCAAGGTATGTCCTATTAATCTACAGAGTTCTTCCTTCATTTTACAGAGAAAAAGGCATTTTTAAAATTACCAATATACGTCCTTTCCTTGACAGGTTTTCCACCTCAGAAACACATGTTCTCACAACCTCTTTATAATCACTTTAATTTTTGTTCTTTTCTTCTACATCCACTCTGATGGTCTCTGGACTTTCTCGCATGACAAAGGTCTAGCTTTTAGCCACACCTGTTTTACTCCTTGTTCTTTCTTATTTTATATATTGAATTTATAATGGTGGGGCTGGGGGGACTGGAATGCCCAATCTTTCATTTGACTTAATTGGGCTGTCTTGTATTGTTTTCAAATATCTTCTTTATAATTTTAAGTTTGCCTACAGTGTATAGCACTTAGGGGCAAGTTCTCCTTCTTTTTTTTTTTTTTTTTTTTTTTGTCTTCTTACACACAGGGCTCTTTGTCTTTGACATTTTGTACTGCTCTCTTTAATTTTCTCTTCCAGGAATACCTTTGCCCTGTCCGTGTCTTCATTGCCCTCCTGCTCAGGGACGTCACGTGCAGCCCTACCCAGACTTTGTCTTTGGTGTAGAATGGTTGTGTGTGCATTTTCCTTGCTCATCTCCACTTTGCCCGGCATTCGTCTACAGACAGAAGACTGCAGTTGGTGTTCTATATGCTTTTGTACAGCCTGAGGGAAAAGGGAAATGGGGCAAAGGAGAAGGAAATCTGGTTGGGGCTATGTCGCCTCTCCTGAGGATCCGGGCCTGCTCTACCAGCCAGACCCGTAAACCAGTCCTAGGGATTTGCCTCATCACTGTGGCCAACGGCGCCCCATGCCTGCCCTACTGCAAGATGGCACGAGCGGGGTTGGGGGTGGTCCCAAGCAAACAACTCACTACTGCTACTCCCCAGTCATTCACATTTTCTCAAATTCAGAAGTATTTCCGAGAAATCCTGGATTTTATTGACCCTCTTTCTTTCTTCAACACTGCTTCTTTGAAAGTAGAAGTAGGAACTAGGTACAAGATTCTTCTAATTCCTTCCTTAAATGCCATTTTTCCAAGTTTATGGCAGTGGCTGTATGCCTTTCCTGCTTTACAGGGTGGTTTTTAGCCATTTTTCAAAAATCTATTTTTATATATTTGCAAGGTATTATAGAGGAGAGTGATCTGATTTCCCTCCACTACCTTCACCAAGAAATGTATTTTAAAATAAATTTTAAACACAGCCAAATAATTCCAATCCTTTTATCATCTTAAAACCTAAACAGTAAACATGTCTTTAAAATTGCTAAAATGAGAAAGGCAGAAAGGCAATTTAATAAAAACTAGTTATTATACTTTAAATTGAGAGTGAAGATGGGGTAAGAAAGAGCAGAGATGGGAAGGACACTGTGGAAGTGAGTGCCTACCATGAACAGAGCCAATGTTACCTGGTCAAAAACTGTCCTCTGGGGACAATCTCATTACTATTCTCATTATTACAGGTGAGAAAACTAAGGTTTCAAGAATCTAAATCAGTAACTTGCAACCCTCGTTGCAAATAAGAATGACCTGGGAAACTCTAGATATACACAAATGCCTGGGCCCGATCCCAGGAACAGATTTGATTATTCTGAGATGGGGCTTGGGCATCAAGTTTAAAGACCAAGGTACCTCTGATACGCCGCGTAAACTGAGGACACCAGTTTACACACACGACCGAGGCTGTAAGTGAGCAGGGCGCAAGCCTAGTCCACCAGCCTTCCCACTACGCAGCATCAACTGTGAGCTCCGGAAACAAGTGTGAGGAGGTTTCTAACCATTAGGATGACTACTCCTGTAGATCAACAGACATAAAAGAGCTCAATGTATAAACGATAAGCGACCACTCGCAGCTTGGTTAATAAAATTATCAAGGAAAAGCAACATTAAATTTAATGGCCCGCTTATGAAGTGAGTACACACACACACCGCAGAAGATGCATCCAAGACGGAAACACAAAGGAACCCCAGTACCTGTCAGAACCTGGGTGAAACTCCGAGAGCAAGGAAGGCCGTCTGCGGAGCTGCTGCTGCTGCAGGAGCTGGGACGCCTGGCTGACTTCGAGATGAGAAGAGCGGTAGTCAGGGACCGCAAATTCCTAGCGTTGAAACAATCATAAAGTAATCATTAGCCAAAACATGAAGAGCACTGGGAAATTAAAGCAAGTGTCAATGCACAGAGGCGGGTATGGGCTGCTACGTATGGGGAAGCAGCAACGATTTTGATCCTCCGCTGATCTAATTCTTTCCCATAAGCCGAAAAATTGACATTTTAACTGAGTACTTTTCAGAAGAATTTAAAATGAAATTTTGTGTTCAGTCTACATTTGCCTCATTCTACTGTAACATGCATTACAAGTCATTCCCCCTCGATGTTACTCAAATAGTAAGATCTCAAACTCATGTGTTCAGTATGAAACCTTACAAATCATTCCACCCTTAAATTCAAAATCGGTAAGCTGGCAGGGCCACGAAAGCCATTTAGTTAAATCCATGAAAACTTACAAACAAAGAGACAGAAGTCCAGAGACTCCATCATTCTAGGTGGGTGCTTTCATGTTTATTTTCCTACTTTTGACTCTTAGTTGGAAAAACAAAAGCTACTTTTCAAAAGTAGTCTATTAATGCTAACAATCATAAATATTTATGATATTTATACCCAGATATGTATACCCAGAAATGCCAAGTAACACAGGAATTCCACTTCTACGTATATACACAAGGTATATGTCCATACACAGAACTTTGTACACAAATTTTCAAAGCAGCATTATTCAAAATATCCAAAAAGCAGAAGGAATCCAAATGCCCAGTGACTCATGAATGGATCAACAAATTGTGATGTGTCTATGACAGAATAATCATAATAAAGGCTCAAGTGCTACAACCTAGATGAACACAGAAAACATAATACTAAGTTAAATACGAACAGACAAAAAAGGGCTGTGATGCCAGTCCTATAAAATGTCTATGAGAAACAAATCAATACAGACAGAAGTAGATTGGTGGCTGCCAGGGGGCGGAAGGAGGTGGGGAACTGGGATTAACTACCACAAGGTATAGGTTTCATTTCCAGTGACAGAAAAGTTCTGGAATTAGATAACAGTAATGGATACCCAACAGTTGTAATATACTAAAAGATACTGTACATATTAAAATAGTTTTATGTTACAGGAATTATATGTCAACAAAAAAAATTTTTTAATCATAAACAGATATAAGTGAGCTGCTCAGACTGAAACATGGAATAAATAACAGGTCCAGAGCTGTTTGCTATAAGCAGATAAGAGTAAAACATAATACACAGTATAAGATAAAATATCAAACACAAAGTGGAAAACATAACCAAAAAACACTAAACACTGAAGAAAAGTCAAAGCCACTTAAAGGAAAAAAGCACCAGGGCACCTGGGTGGCTCAGTCAGTTAAGCATCTGACTTTGGCTCAGGTCATGATCTCATGGTTCATGAGTTTGAGCCCTGAACTATGCTGTCAGCAAAGAGCCTGCTTCAGATCCTCTGTCTCCGTCTCTCTCTCTCTCTGCCCCTCTCCCACTTATACCCATGCACTCTCTCTCGAAAATAAACATTTAAAAATATAATAAAAAATTTAAAAAGCATCAAAACTCACTCAAAAAATAATTTACAGAGAAATAGATAAAAGACTAAGTAAAAGTATAAAACACATAAAAGTGTAAAGGATATCTTCAAAAAGGTAGGTATCAAAAACAATCAAAGAAATTAAAAAGTTGATCAGTGAAATTAATAGAACAGAACAGGTGAAGAGCATATGAAAGTGAAGACAGAATGGAGGAATTTTCTCAGAACAGTGAAGCACAAAGATATAGAAATTAGAGAAGAAAAGTTAATGGCAGCTAGAGTAAAACGTTCAACATTCAATATCTACCGGCAAGTGGCAATATTCCAAGAAATAATAGAACAGCCTTTCTCAGAAGTTAAAGACAAAGCCCTTGTATTAAAATAGGCTTAATAAGGGTGCCTGGGTGGCTCAGTCAGTAAAGCATCTGACTTCGGCTCAGGTCACTATCTCATGGTTTGTGGGTTCGAGCCCCGTGTTGGGCTCTGTGCTGACAGCTCGGAGCCTGGAGCCTGCTTCAGATTCTGTGTCTCTCTTTCTCTCTGCCCCTCCCCCACTCATGTTTTTTCTCTCTCTCTCTCTCTCTCGCTCTCTCTCTCTCAAAAATAAACATTGAAAAAAAAAGCAAAATCTTAAAAAAAAATAAAAGGTGAGTTACCGTTCAAGAGATTAGCAAACTTAAAAAAAAATAGGCTTAAGAGAAAAGCTGGACATATTTTAAAAATTAGTCCATCACATCGGATGGACAAATCAAAAATTTCAGAAAAGTGAGAATAAAGAGACAATTTTACTAGGTATAAGAAATTTAAAACGAACATTTCCTACAAAGTAACAAAGATCATGATAAAAACAGGCTTCTCATCAGCAACAGCAACACTGTATGGCAGGAAAGAGACAGACAACATATTCCAAGTTCAGAGGAAAACAACTTCGAACCTACAAAGTCAATAACCGAATCTTCTCAAATCTTAGGACTACAAACCTTTCAGAATTCAAGAACTCAGTAAATTTGCCAACCACAGCCTCTCTGAAAGAATTCTGAAGGATGTGTCCAGCAGGTCAAATGAGAGTAAGGAGTGAACTGAAACAGGGCACTTGGGGCTGCAGCCACGAGCAGTGAACTGTCCAGAGTTACATTCCCATGGTAAACAGCCAAACGACTGGGCAAAACATAGTGACTATTTTCAGACATTGGAAAACAGACTGCACAGGGCCCAATCTCTGAGGAAAATCACATGAATGAGGTAAGTCCCACTGTACGCTAGGCTTTCTTGTTCACTGAAGAAGCAACCATCCTAGCTCAGTAAAGCCATGGGGACAGGGTTTCTGGAGACTTTCTGTGAGAAGAGAGTTAAACAGAGAAAGATGTCCTGAAATGTGAATTTGGGTTCTCCTAAGTCTTTGGCTGGATTCCAACCTGCAGATGCACAGGGGAGAGCACAGCCCAGTCTTAAACAATTCTGGTTGTTCTTAAAAAGAACAGTTAGGAGAAACTATAAAACACACACTTCCCAGGGCTTACACGGGGCCAGAACTCATTCATATTTCCTCCAGCCAAAGGGAAGAAACTTCAATGAATACAGGAAATAATTACTAGATACCAGGAGCACAAAAAAGACCTAGAATAAGGACTGCTCTAGACTTGTCCTTAAAGAGTTTAGTAATAAACTTCAGAAGTAATTTAACTGCCCACCAGAAGGAATCCAACTTTCTTTAAAGGAATACAATAAAAGCCAGTAGTAAAATGTGTACAATGTTCATATTCCATTCAAAAATAAAAAATCCAATGTCTTTAATAAAAAGCTCACTGGACGAAATTAACACTTAGTTGGAACTGCAGAAGAAAAAAAAAAATCACTGAACATGAAGTCACCATAAAATGAAGCAAACTGATAAAAAAAAAAAAAAGCCAGAAAAAATAAAATGAATAGAGGTCCAGTGACCTGTAGGATAATATGAAATGAGTAACTTATGTTTCAAATAAAGTAGGGGGAAAGTAGACAGAAAAACGTATCTGAAGAAATGGCTGAAAACTACCAAGTTTTATGAAAGTTATAAATCCACAGAAGCATGAAGTTCAGTGAATGTCAATTCTTATATATAAATAAGGATAAGAATGACCAAAGGTCAGAAACCATACAACCCAGAACACAACAAATGGCATCTAAAGTGCTAAAAGAAAATAACCATCAGGGTGCCCAGCTCAGTTGGTTAAGCCTGACTTCAACTCAGGCCATGATCTCACAGCTCATGAGCTGGAGCCCTGCCTCAGGCTCTCAGCTGCTGTCAGCGTGGAGCCCACCTTGGATCCTGTCTCCCTCCCTCTCTGTCCCTCCCCCATTCACACTCTGTCTCTTTCAAAAATAAACATATTAAAAACAGAAAAGAAAACCATCAATTTAGAATTCCATATCCAGTAAAAATATTCTTTAAAAATAAAGCTGAGAGGTGCCTGGATGGCTCAGTAGCTGGGCATCAGACTCTACTCTTGATATCCACTCAGGTCATGATCCCAGGGTCATGGGGTTGAGCCCTGCGGCAGGTTCCATTCTGAGCGTGGAGCCCATTTAGTATTTTCTTTCTCTGCCTCTGCCTCTCTCCCTCATTTGCACATGCTCTTACTCTCTAAAAAAAAAAAAATTAAATTAAACTGAAATAAACTTCTTCAGATAAATAAAAGCTGAGAGTTCACTGCCAAAAGACCCGCACTAAGAGAAATGATGTTCTTCAGACAAAAACAAAATGGTATCAAAAGGAAACCTGAATATATACAAAGGAGAGAAAGAGGCCAGAAATGTTATATATGTATGCAGTTAGAGACAGAATAATGAGGAGAAATTAAGAAAATAGAAAAAAATAGTGAAAATGGATGAAACCAAAGTTAGTTATTTTCAGAAAAGAATCAATTAAATGGATAAACTTCAAGGCTAGACTAATAAAGAGAAAAAGGAAGGGAAAAACACTTATGAACGTGAGGAATAACATCACAACATATCTCAAAGACACTGAAAAGATAACCGGAATAGTATGACATCTTAATATAATTTAATATATTGAACAACAAAACTTATCCAAAGTGATTCAACAAAAAGAATGTGAATTATAACTATTAAAGAAATTGAAAAAAAAAAAAAGAAAAGAAATTGAATGCATAATTTCAATTCTTCCCACACAGAAAACTCTAGGCCCTGATGACTTCACTGATACATTTCTAAGGAAGAAAAAATACTAATCCTAGGAAAATACAGGAAGAGGGAACACCTCCTAAATTAGCAATATTCTTTTTTTCAATCAAAGTATAATCAGCATACAATGTTCTATTAGTTTCAGGTGTATGCATATGGATTTGACAATTCCAGACATTACTCTGCTCCCCCAAGAGAAGTGTGGTCACCAGCTGCTAACAACTTCCCTAATGGTGAAACACTGAGTGGCTTCCTCTTAAGATCAGAAATAAGTCAAGGATGTTTACTCTCACCTCTTCTATTCAACACTAGACGAGCAATTAAAGCCAGCATAATAAGGAAGAAACAGAAAAGACATCCAGTTTGGAAAGGTACAAGCAAAACTGTCCACTCTCAGATTACAGATCATACACATAGCCAACCTTGTGGAATCTACTAAAATGCAGCTCAAAGTAACAACGTTGCAGGATACAGGATCAAATATACATAGTTACAATGAACTGAAAACTAAATTCAAAAGAGCAACATATTTACAAATGCATCAAAAGAAAAATATTTAGGAACAAATGTGACAAAAGATGTACATGGTATGTGCACTGAAAACAACAAAACATCACTGAGAAAAATAAATGAAGACCTAAATAGATGGAGAATTACATCATGTTCGTGGACCAGAAAAATCAAAGCTATTGAGACGTCAATTCTCTCCCAAATTTATCTCTAGACTTAATACAAATCTAATCAAAATCCCAAAGGGGCGCCTGGGTGACTCATTTGGTAAAGCGTTCGACTCCTGGTTTCAGCTGAGGACATGATCACACGGTTCGTGAGTTTGAGCCCCGTATCAGGCTCTGTGCTGACAGCACGGAGCCTGCTTGGGATTCTCTCTCTCCTTCTCTCTCTGTCCCTCCCCTATGTGCTTGCTCTCTTGCTCACTCACTCTCTCTCTTCCTCTCAAAATAAATAAATAAACTTAAAAGATTTAAAAACAAAAAAAACCCAGCAAGCATTTTTATAGAAACTGACAAGGTGATTCTAAAATGAACGCTCTCAAAATAAATAAACTTTTTTAAAAAATCAACTAAACACGGCGCCTGGGTGGCTCAGTCGGTTAAGCGTCTGGCTTCAGCTCAGGTCATGATCTCGCAGTTCATGGGTTCGAGCCTCACATCGGGCTCGGTGCTGACAGCTGGCTCAGAGCCTGCAGCCTGCTTCAGATTCTCTATCTCCCTCTCTCTCTGACCCTCCCCTACTCACACTGTCCCTGTCTCTCAAAAATAAACAAACATAAAAAAAATTTTTTTTAAATCAACTAAGATGTATACAGGTAGGGCACTGGGGTGCATCAATTGGTTAAGCCTCCAACTCTTGATCTCCACTTAGGTCATGATGTCACGGTATGAGAGCCTGAGCCCCACATCAGGCTCTGTGCTGACAGCACGGAGCCTGCTTGAGATTCTCTCTCCTCCTCTCTCTTTCTCTGTCCATCCCCCAATTATGTGCACACATGCATGTGCTCCCCCCCCACACACAAAATAAACATTTAAAAAGTAAAAATTAAAAATTAATAAGATGTATATAGAAAGGCAAGAACTAAAATACTCAAAACAATTATTCAGAAAGAATTGCACAATTCAATTTCAATTTTACTATAAACCTATAATAATCCAGATGGTGTGAAGAGCTTTATTAAAAGACAACATTTTGGGGGCACCTGGGTGGCTCAACTGGTTAAGTCTCCAACTCTTGATCTCAGCTCAGGTCATGACTTCATGACTCAGAAGTTCAAACCCAACATCAGGCTCTGAGCTGACAGCACAGCTGCTGAGAGCTCTCTTTCCCCTGCTCTTTCTCTCTCTCTCAAAAAACAACAAACATTAAAAAAAAAAAAAAAAGACATGTTTGTTTACACAGAAAATCACATAGATGTGAGGTAAAGATACACAAAATACATCAATAGAACAGTATAGAGAGACCAGAAATACACTTACACTTATATGATCAACTGATTTTCAGTGAAAGTGTCAAAGCAATTCAGTGGAGAAAGAAGAATCTTTTTTCTTTTAAGTTTATTTATTTATTTTGAGAGAGAGAGACAGACAGAGTGCATGCAAGTAGGGGAGGGACAGAGAGAGAGAATCTCAAGCAGGCTCAGCCTGTCAGCTCAGAGCCAACTCCAGACTCCATCTCAGGAACAGTGAGAGCGTGACCTGAGCAAACATCAAGAGTCAGACCAACTGAGCGACCCAGGCGCCCCAAGAAGAATCTTTTCAACAAACGGTTTCAAGAACTGAAAATCCATATGCAAAATAAGAACCTCAACCATTACCTCACACCATAAACAAAATTTAAATCAAAATAGGTGATAGACCGTGTAAAATCTAGGATTATAAAAACTTAAGAGGAGAAAACCTTAATGATCTGGAGTTTGGCAAAAACTTAATTTTTTATGTTTATTTCTTTTTGTGAGACAGAAAGAGCCTGGAGGAGGAGTTCAGTGAGGGAGACACAGGATCTGAAGCAGGCTCTGCACTGATAGCAGAGAGCCTGACACGGGAATTGATCCCACTTGAACCCCGATGTCGGGCACTTAACAAACTGAGCTACCCAGGTGCCCCCAAAACTTCTTAAATATAACACTTAGAAAGCAAGAAATATAAAAATAAAAAATTAATAAATTGGACTTGATAAAAATTATAAAGACAATCTCTCCAACAATACTGTTACAAAAATAAGGCAATATTTTATATAATCTAGTACTAAGATACATGTTTTCTAAATAATTTTATTTATAGTAGCCAAAAACTGGAATAGGTAACTAGATAAACAAATTGTGATATATCCATAGGCAGCAATAAACAGAAATTAACTACTCAGATGCACCACAACTTGAAGAAATCTCAAAAATATTATGGGAAGCAAAAAAAGCCACAGATAGAAGAGTTCATGTAAAATTCAAAACAAATATAATATGTTATGACAAAAAAACAGAGCAGTGGTTTCCTGGGAGCTGAGTTTGTGGAAAGTAGGGGAGGAGGACTAACCTGGATAGGGCACATGAGAACTTTATGGGGTGACAGAAATACTCTACATCTTCACTTCAGTGGTGGTTTTATGGGGGTATGAATCTGTCAAAATGTACACATATAATAAAATTGTATCACATATAAGTTAAACCTTAAAGTTGATTTAAAAAAATAAAAACAGGGGCACCTGGGTGGCTCAGTCAATTAAGCGTCAGACCTCAGCCCAGGTCATAATCTCACAGTTCGTGGGTTCAAGCCCCATGTCGGGCTCTGTGCTGACAGCTCAGAGCCTAGAGTCTCCAGATTCTGTGTCTCCCTCTCTCTCTGCCCCTCCCCCACTCACGCTCTGTCTCTGTCTCAAAAACAAATAAGAATTTAAAAAAAATTTTTTTAATAAAAACAAAGAAGAAGCAATCTAGGAAATCAGTATTCAGACGAAGAACACAGGTTGAAGGAAAACAATGCAACCAAACTTCAACACCCAATAAGGATTAAAATTCTCAGTCTAGCAATAGAAAGGAACTTCTTTAACTGAAAAAAGACATCTACAGGAGTGCCTGGGTGGCTTAAGTCAGTTTAGTGTCCAACTCCTGACTGCAGCTCAGGTCATGATCTCACAGTTCGTGGTTCGAGCCCTGCATCGGACTCTGTGCTGACAGCTGGCTCAGAGCCTGGAGACTGTCTTCAAATTCTGTGTGTATCTCTCTCTCTCTGACCCTCCCCTGCTCGCACTGCCTCTCTCTGTCTCTCAAAAATAAATTAAAAACATTAAAAAAATTTTTTAAATAAAAAAAATAAAGAGCATCTACAAAAATATGCAACTAACATACTTAATATTGCAAAAGTGAGGGGCACATGGGTGGCTCAGTTGGTTAAGCATCCGACTTCAGCTCAGGTCATGAGTTCGAGCCCTGCAACGGGCACTGTGCTGACAGCATGGGGTCTGCTTAAGATTCTGTCTCCCTCTTTCTCTGCCTCTCCCTGGCACACACACTTTCCCTCTCTCTCTCTCAAAATAAATAAATAAACTTTTTAAAAAAGACTTAAAAATATATATTTACCAAATTAAATATGTTTATAAGTACATATATTGATTGATTGATTTGAAGGAGAGACAGAATCCCAAGCTGGTTCCATACTAACAGCAGGGCTCAACCTCACAAACAGTGAGATCATGACCTGAGCCAAAATCAAGAGTTGGATGCTTCATTGACTGAGCTTCCCCAAATTTGCTTTCTTTTTCTCTGAGATGACCATTTCATCCTTTCTCTTACTTTTTCTTCAAACCTTACACTCCTGTCTCCAGCCCACTCTGAGCTAATAATTTCACCTCATATTTTATTTTTCATAAGTTAATCCACATACCAATTCCTTCATCTTCCTACTATCAGCCTCTCAAGAAGGTACAGGCCCTATCATGGTCATCGCTCAAGAGAGGCTAAGTTATCTGGCCAGCTTAATATTCAACCAGAACTTGAAGCAATAAACACAGGTCTTAACCTGGAAACCGTAAACAAGTGGTATTTCTCTATCAACAACTCCTACCAACCAAAAGAAACAAAAAACAAAAAGACATGGTCACCAGCTGCAATCTGGCACAAAGGCAAACTAAGACAAAAAATAATTAATCCCCAACCTGGGTTCCTCATCTTTGAGAATGGTTCTTGCCATTTAAAATATATAGTTACAATAATTGCATTTGGTTTCTGACCAACGAACGTACTAAACAGGAAAAGGAGCACACGCATGCACACACACACACACACACACACACACACACACACTGCTCAGGCAGGTGCGCAGCAGTTGATCCTTACCTGCTGGTGACGCGTGCTGGGAAAGGTGTACTGAACAGAGTGAGGAGGATAGCGACTTTGCTCCGTGCTGAACGCTCCTTGGTTGGGAGGGTAACCTGAACTTGACATTATCAGTAAAGAAGTCCTCACCAGGCTGTGAGATCAAGTCCAACAAACAATCATGTTTCTAGGAAACCACCTAAACAGGATGGGGCAAAAATAGAATTGATAAGAACTAAAGCACCAGGTGTACTTCTAATAAATTATAACTGTGGCTACATAAACAAAACCACAATTACCAGTAAAAGCTTTCTCTCATGTATTTACTTAACATAAGTTATTGAGGTTTGAAAAATATTAACAGGTCTTTTCCTGTACACTTCAAAAAACGATTCTTTAACGTGTCACAAATAATATTATCAGTAGCTACATAAAGTAAAAAGATGTATATGAAATATTAGCATGGGACCAGGTACACTGCAAATGTTCATTACATGTCTTTTTTTTTTTTTGGACAAATGTCTGATTATCAAATGTTGTATATTATAGAAACAAAAATTGATGGTTGTAAATGTTGGGGTTGTAAAAAGTCAATTGTTAAAAAGATTCAAGATTATTTACAAGGTAAGCATTCGTGCAGAGGAAATATTGTCTTTATTAATAAATTCTGCCCTCAAAGCAGCCTAAGACAACAGTGAGGATGAGAAAGCATTCAAGGAGAACACAGTGAACTTATCACTTCAGGGAAAACAACTGTCAGCATTTATGAAAATTAGGATTTTGGAAAAACTTGAACTTGCTTCCATGAACTTGATGGTTTCCCCATATTTAAAGACTTCTGGCAAGACTGGTGGTGATACCACCAGTGTGAGCTTTTGATGTTACATAATGAAATATGTCAACATATGAAATGTCTGTATAACTCAATGAATCAATATTTTCCAAATGACCAATATGGAATGTGACTAAATTATTCATGAATGCAATATTTATTTAAAGTGCAAGACATTTTACTACAAATAAAGTACAAGATAGCCCAATAAATATTTAATGTGATAGAATATGAAAAGTTCATTGATGTGGCTTCAGATTCTACGTAGCAATTAACCTTTAAAAAAAAACTCGTCACTTGTCTGGTTTGGCTGTGGTATCAAGAATATCTACCATGGTCCAAAAAGGCTCTTAAGAGGCGCCTGGGTGGCTCAGTCACTTAAGTGTCTGACTCTTGATTTCGGCACAGGTCAAGATCTCACAGATCATGAGTTTGAGCTCCACATCGGGCACGCTGCTGTCAGCACGGGCACGGATCTCCTGTCCCGCTCTCTCTGCCCCTCTCCTGTCTGTGCACTCACGTGCGCTCTGGCGCTCTCGCTCTCTTTCTCAAAAATAAACATTAAAAAATAAAATAAAAAGGCTATTCAATTCCCCTCTCTTCCCAAATACTGAATGAGATTAGCTTTTCTTCATAAACTTCAATCAAAACAGAATTGCAAGACTTAATGCAGAAGCAGGTATGGGAATAAAACTATCTTTTTAAAGCCAGATATCAAAGATGTTTGCAAAAATGTAAAACAATGCCATTCTCCTTATCAAATTTTGTTTTTGTTCCAGAAAAGAGTTACTTATCATAAAAATGTTATTTATCTTAGCGTATGGTGAGTTTATAGTATTTTTACATGAACTAGTATCTTTAAAATGGCC
Source organism: Suricata suricatta (assembly GCF_006229205.1). Lineage (NCBI taxonomy): Eukaryota > Metazoa > Chordata > Mammalia > Carnivora > Herpestidae > Suricata > Suricata suricatta. The sequence continues at coordinate 8,933,850 of NC_043716.1, read as the reverse complement.
ATCTTAATAACTAATATGGTAAATATCAACATATATAACCTACATAAGCAAAAGCTCTTTGGTGTCCTAAGTGAACGTTAAGAGTACAAAGGAATCTTGAGATCAAAAAGTTTGATGACCACTCACCTAGAGAATTAAGTCATCTTTAGACTGACTAGCATTAGTGACCTAGAGAGGCCAGCCACACTCAGGTCCATGCCCCACTGCTTCTAGAGAACCCACCCCTGCTTGAGGGAAGGTTTTGACACCATATTTATATCAAGTGGACTCTGGACTTGGACCGGACAAGCGACGTACCAATTAGATCCCTCTCTAGGAATGTGGAGTTGAGAATGTCAGCTACAGGGAACAGAGTTGCAAAGTGGCCAGAGTAGGAGTCAAGGTGAGCCAAAGAATGTGCCAGAGAAGTTGCAGAGGGAGCAGAGAAGGCCAGTCTGAACTTGCAGAGACACATAGAACCCACAGACCTTGCAGGCCCTGGAGCAACTGCCTGGGCTCCTGACTCTGCTCCTGATCAGTCCCCATAAGAGGGTGCTGTGTATCTTCCCTTTGTCCTTGGATACCTGTTAAACTACCTACGTGGTCTTAGAGTATGCCTCCTTTACTTAATATAGACAGAGTAGATTTTTTTGCTTAGAATCACCAGAGCTCACGTTAAGTCCCAAAATAACTATACAAACTTTGGGAAAAACCCAAATGTCATGTCCATCCATCAAGTGAAGAACGGATGAATAAAATCAGATACATCCTTACCAGGGAACATTAATCTACCAGGAAAAGAATAAACTACTGATACACACTCTAACTTGGACAAACCCTGAAAACATCATGCTAAGTAAAAGAAGCCAATCATAAAAGTCCACACTTTGTGTGATTCTTTGCAGACTGAAGTCCAGAACAGACAAATCTACGTGACAGAAAGTAGAGTAACGGCTGCTTAGGGATGCTAGGATGGGGACAGAGGGATGGCAGGTGATGGGCAAAGTGTATGGGATTTCTTTAGTTTTTACTGTGGTAGAATATACATAAAATTTACCATTTTAGCCATTTTTACGTATATAATTTTGTAGTATTATATACATTCATACTGTTGTACAACTGTCACCACCACAGGTATCCAGAACGTTTTCATCCTCCCCAACTAAAACTACATCCATTAAACACCATCTCCCCATTTCTCCTCCCCTGGGTCCCCAGTGACCACACTTGTAGCTTCCGTCTCCAGGGCTTCCACGACTCTGAGAACCTCACGTAAGTGGAACCAAACGGCATCTGTCCTTCTGTGACTGGATAATTTTACTTAGCACAAGGTCTCCAAAGTTTATCCGTGTGGTAAATATATCAAAATTAACTACATTTTTAAGGATGAATAATATACCACCATATTGGAGTTTCTTACTGAGGTGATAAATATGTTCTAAAATTGACTGTGGTAATGTTTGCACATATCTCTGAATATACTAAAAACCATTGAATCGTATACTTTAAATGGACAAATTACATGGTACACAAATTTTTATCTTAATAACGATGTGTTGAAAAAAATTACCAAGCCAAAAACAAACAAAACTATACAAAGCAACCACAAAATTTAAAAGCGATTATGCAGTGGGGGAGGGCAGTGGGAGCACGTGGGTGGCTCAGTTGGTTAAGTCTGACTCTTGATTTTGGCTCAGGTCATGATCTAATGGTTCATGAGATCGAGCCCTGCATCTGGCTCTGCACCGCCAGTGCAGAGCCTGCTTGGGATTTTCTCTCTCTCCCTCCCTCTCTCTCTGCCACCCCCCTCCACCATTCACTTGCTCTCTCAAAATAAATAAATAAAATTTTAAAAAATGACTGTGCAGGGCCGCCTGGGTGGCTCAGTCAGAAGAGCATGCAACTCTTGATCTCCGGCTCATGAATTTCAGCCCCATGCTGCGTAAAGAAATTAAAAAGAAAAACCTCGGGGGCGCCTGGGAGGCTCGATTGGTTAAGTGTTCGACTTCAGTTCAGGTCATATCTCATAGTTCGTGAGTTCGAGCCCTGCATTGGGCTCTGTGCTGACAGCTTGGAGCCTGGAGCCTGCTTCAGATTCTGTGTCTCCCTTGCTCTCTGCCCCTCGCTTGCTCATGCTCTGTGTTTCTCTCTCTCAAAAACAAATACACATTAAAAAAGAAGGAAAGAAAAACCTTTAAAAAATATTTTTAATAAAAGAAAATGTTTGTATAGTAGTCTAAGTTAACATGCCACATTTCACAGAATCTAATAACCACCAGTGTCCACATCTTAAGAACTCTAAAGTCAGAGCACCTGGGTGGCACAGTTAATCAAGCATCTAACTCTTGATTTCAACTAAGGTCATGATCTTATGGTTTGTGAATTTAAAACCTGCTTTCAGAGCAAAGCCTGCTTGGGATTCTCTGTCTCCCTCTCTCTCTGCCCCTGCCCTGTTTGTACTCTCTCTAAAATATATAAACAAACAATAAAAAAACCCTCTAAAATCATATGTATCTTTAAAAAATGGCATTATATGGTCTAATTAGCAGCAATTTTTCTTTAATCTTGGAGGTAAATAACATCTTATACACAAAGACATCTTTTTAATGAGATACTACAGTATTAGAGTTACTGCATCCAATAAGTCTTTGGTTTCTGCCTAAATTTTCCCCTGGAGACCTCACTTTACAGAAATTACTCTTCGCTTATTTTCCCTTTAATTTGTTCACCAACTCTTAGGATAAAGAAAAAAATTAAGGACCCTAATATTATAGTGATTTACAATCTGAGGTCCTTAAAAACCAGGTAACATTTACAGTACTTTGAAAAAGCCTAAAAGAAATACATATATAAACTAAGAACAGAGAAGGACATCCTAAGCACAACCCAAAAAAGCACAAACAAGACGGGTATCTGGGCCTTCTAAAATATATTGTTTTATTTTTCTGTATACTAAAACAGCAAACTACAAACTAGAAAAAATAAAACAGCAAAACTTTGATATAACAAATAAATCTATTTCTTACAAATCAGTAAGAAAAAAAAATGATCACAATGGAAATATAAGACATGACTGAAATATGGGATTAACAAAGGAAAAAGTTAATGAAGTCAACTTCATCAATAATCACAGAAAAATAAGATCACTCTTTCCAAGGAAATTGGCAAAATATTAAAAATAATACCTATTGGTAAAAGTTTGAAGAGAAAAGCACTCTTTGACACACGACTGGTGTGTATGTAAAATGGGCACAAACTGCTCTCTAAAGAAGAAAGGAAATATACATAATAAGCCTTGAAAATACATACATCCTTGGTGCACCTGGGGGCGCTCAGTCAGTTAAGTGTCTGGCTCTGGACTTTGGTTCAGGGCATGATTTTACAGTTCATGAGTTCAACCCCTGCATCAGGCTCTGCATGAATAATGCAAAGCCTGCTTGAGATTCAGTCGTTCCCCGCCCCCCACCCCCCGCCCCCGGCAACTTCCCCACTGGCTTGTGCGGTCTCTCAAAATAAATAAACTTAAAAAAAATATATGCATATCCTCTATCACAGCAATTCCACTTCTAGGAATTCATTTGATTATTCAGTACACAGATACCCAAAGATGAATGTTTGAGAATGTTTCTCAAGGAATTGCCCTAAATATCCTATACATCAGCTTAGAAAATTATTTTTTTTTAATTTAGTTTATAGCAGATTTTATTTAGAGTATGCCACAAGAAGACCACATACATGAGAACATTTCATTTTATACAAGTATGATTTGTATATAACATTTGTAACCAATTTTTCAAGTGTGCCTGTCATATATTCATAGGATTTTAAGACCAAAGGCAGAAACGTTACATATTCAACAAATACCTATTGAGCAGCACCCTACTATGTACCAAGACAGTTCTAAGCACTGGTATAGAATGGTGACCGAGATACGCCATCTTACCGTGAAGTGCCACAGAAATCACATAATTCACACAGAAATAACAAATCATCACAAGATAACATGATAAAGTGCTATAAATCAAACAGGATGGGTAAAAGGGGCCTCGGTGGCTCAGGCGGTTAAACACCTGACCCTTGATTTCACTTGTCATGATCTCACGGATCATGAGTTCAAGCCCCTTGTTGGGCTCCACGCTCGGCATAGAGCCTGCTTGGGATTCACTCTCCTTGTCCCTCCACTGCTCATGCTCACTCTCTCTCACACACACACAAAACAAAGTTAAAAAAAAAAAAAAGACGGGAGAGAAGGGATAAAGGGAGACATTTCTGATGGAGTGATCACAGGAAGCCAATCTCAGCTAGGATGACCCTATGCCCTGATTTCCTGAAACAGACACAATTTACAGCTATTGTCCCAGTGCAGTTATTAATTATGCTCCATTTCCTTCTCAAAATTGTCCCAGTTTGGGGAACAAATTATACTCTAAGATGACTTCTGAGCCAAAGCTTGAAAGATGAGAAGAAAGAGCTAGCTAGCCTTGAAGGGACAGGAGCAGCCACTGGAGAGGAACCACACAAGTCCTGAGGCAAAGCAAGGAGGCCCAAGGAGAATGAGAGAGGATGGCGGGGGGCAGGCCGGAGAAGGGGCGGGGGAAAGCGACATTTGGTTTTGCTGGTATACGTTTTGAAACTGAAATACCTCCCTCTGTATTCTGAATATTAATCCCTTTTCTACCTTTATGTGACAAATATTTTCTTCAGAATTCATAACTCGTTTCATATTTCTGAAGACCTTCTCTACCTCAAATTTAAAAAATATTCTCTACATTCCCCTCTATACTCAAGGTTATACGTATATATACACATATATGTACGTATATATGTATATGTGTGCGTGTGTGCATGCACGCACACACATGTATATACATTCAGCTCCTTAATCACCAATTTTTTTTCCTAAAAACTGCTAAGGTAGGAGTCTGGCTATATTTTACCAATAGTTAGTTAATTATCCCAGCAAAAACGTTTCTGAACATGTCTGTCCTTCCACACTGATCTGAAATGCCATCCTTATTACAACCCAGCAATTTCAGCCCATACTCTAAAGAAACTCACATACTATACTTACATACAAAAGGATGTTTACTGCACCAATGCAACCGACTGCATATTAAAACCACCTGTTCACAATCAACAAAACTAAAAGTCAAGCAACAAAATGGGAAAAGATATTTGCAAATGACATATCAAATAAGGGGTTAATATCCAAAATCTATAAAGAACTTACCAAACTCAACACCCAAAAAACAAATAATCCAGTGAAGAAATGTGCAGAAGGCATGAATAGACACTTTCCAAAGAAGACAGCCAGATGGCTAACAGACACATGAAAAGATGCTCAACATCAATCACTCATCATTGGGGAAATACAAATCAAAAACCACACTGAGATACCACCTCACACCAGTCAGAGTGGCTAAAATGAACAACTTAGGAAACAACAGATGTTGGTGAGGATGTAGAGAAAGGGAAACCCTCTTGCACTGCTGGTGGGAATGCAAACTAGTGCAGCCACTCTGGAAACAATGTGGAAGTTCCTCAAAAAATCAAAAATAAAGGGGCACCTGGGTGGCTCAGTCAGATGAGTGACCGACTTCGGCTCAGGTCATGATCTCGCAGTCCGTGGGTTTGAACCCCACATCAGGTTCTGTACTGGCAGCTCAGAGCCTGGAGCCTGTTTCAGATTCTGTGTCTTTCTCTCTCTCTCTGCCTCTCCCCAGCTCATGCTCTGTCTCTGTCTCAAAAATAAAGCCCCCCAAAATTTTTTTAATTAATAAACAGAATTACCCTATGACCCAGCAATAGCACTGCTAGGAATTTATCCAAAGGATACAGAAGTACTGATTCTTAGGGGCACATGTACCCCAATGTTTATAGCAGCACTATTAACAGCCCACGTATGCAAAGTGCCCAAATGTCCATCAACTGATGAAAGAAGAAAAATAAATAATATGTACATATATGTTATACACACACACACACACACAATGGAACACTACTCAGCAATGAAAAAGAATGAAATCTTGCCATTTGCAACAACATGGATGAAACTGGAGGGTATTATGCCAAGTGAAATAAGTCAGTCAGAAAAAGATATCATATGTTCTTACTCATATGTGGAATTTGAGAAACTTAACAGAAGATCATGGAGGAAGGAAAGGAAAAAAAAAAAGTTACAAACTGAGAGGGAACCAAACCTTAAGAAAGTCTTAAACACAGAGAACTGAGAGTCGAAGGGAGGTTGGCAGCAGGGGAGGGGAAATGGGTGATAAGCCCTGAGAAGGGTACTTGTTAGGAGGAGCGCTGGGTGTTGTGTTGTATGTAAGTGATGAATCATGGGAACCCACTCCAGAAGCCAAGAGCACACTGTACACTCTATACTAGCTAACTAGCCAATACAATTATATTAAAAAAAAAAACACTTGGTCAACATTCCCCTCCTATACACCTGCACGTGTTCCAGGTGGAAAAGGAAAAGCCAACACATGGTGGTGGTGGTATTTGTTTTAGAGTTTTTAAAAGTACCACAGAATAAAGAGAAAAATCTTCTCACTTTGGTCCCCCAGCTCCTACCCAGCTGTCCTTCCAGAAGTCAACCAAAGTTACTAGTTTCTAAAGTATCCTTCAGAAATATTCTACAGACACAGGGGCATCTGGATGGCTCAGTTGGTAGCGCATGCAACTCTTGATCTCAGGGTCATGCGTTCAAGCCCAATGTTGGGCATGGTGCCTACTTAAAAAAAAAAAGAAGAAATGAAAAGAAATATCCTACACACACACACAATTCCCCCTGATATATAAGCAGTAGCACAGTAGATATATACTGTTCTAAATCTTATCGATATTAATATATCTTTAATAATCATTCTCATTGAGTCCTTAAGAGCCTCTTTATTCTTTCTATTGCTGTAGAGTATTTCACAGTATGAGCATTCACAAATATTTTATAAATGTTCTCCAAGTAATTCTGATCTGCACCCCTAAGACATGCTTACATGATCTGAGGCACCTGGCTGGCTCAGTTAGTGAAGCATACAACTCTTGATCTTGGGTTGTAAGTTTAAGCCCCATGTTGGGTGTGGTGATTACTTAAAAATGAAATCTATAAAAAAAAAAAAAAAACAAAGAAAAAAGAAAGAAATGCTTACATGATCGGTCTCTGAGCTCTCCTCCCAACTCAGACATCTTAAGTAAATAAAGCTATAAATGGAATGGAGGCAAAAGGAAAGATCTTAGCTTAAGGTCATCCAAATTTTTTCCAACAGTAGTCCCTATGACGAGACATCCATGTCTTTTGGGGTGTTTGTGTTTATATTTTTGGTGGGGTTTTTTTTAAGTTTCAGCAGTGAGGAGTCCCTGAGTTCAACACCTGTATTCAGTGTCACTCAAATATGATTTGTCCATGTTTCCCTTTTGTCAGTAGTGCTTCACAATATTCTAGTTTTAATGCTTGACTTCAGGGAAGTTTAACTTAAATATATCAAATATAAAGTCAGGTACTATCAGCCCAACACAAGAAGCAACAAAAATATCAGAGAAATGAGAGATTAGCCCTCATAGGCACACAAATTTACCGGTCAAAGCAGGCCCTCCCCTCGCTCACAAGAGAGGCAGCGTGGAGACCCCTATGACTTCCTTCCTCAAAACTTACTCATGAGACACACAGCAATAGTCCAGAACTTTTAGGGGTTTTTTTTTTAATGTTTATTTTTTGAGAGAGAGAGAGAAAGAAAGAGGACAAGCAAGGGAGAAGGAGAGAGAGAGAGACACACACAGAATCTGAAGCAGCTCCAGGTTCTGAGCTGTCAGCACACAGCCTGACGCAGAGCTCAAACTCAAAACCTGTGAGATGAGCCGAAGTCGGAGGCTTAACCAACTGAGCCATCCAGGCGCCCCTAGAACTTTCTGTCTTTTAACCAGACTTTCCCCTCAAACATCTTACATGGAAGCCAAATGTAAGCAAAAAATATGCACAAGAGAAATACTCCAGTTCAGTGAGAATGCGGACCCTCACAAGCTATCTTTTCAGGCTGCAGCCCCCCTGCTCCCACCTTCCACCCTCAGGCCAGGCCGGGCTCACCAAGATGCCGCCTTTAAAAAAATCCAGTTTAAAGTTAAGGCTGACGGGGAAAGACCTTAGGTGGCAGTTTCAAATTTTATGTTCAGTCCTTAGCACCCAAACTCATTAACTCAGGGTCAGGCACATTCTTGACACTTGACAGCCAAACAGCAAGTCCTATTCTTCTTCCTTCCACACACTGTAAAAGTTCTGTGAAGTGTTTCAGAAACACAGTCAAGGTTTTCGGTGCAACCCCCTCATATCATAAACATACATAACCATATTTTAGGATGAGAATACACTAAAACTAGAAGCCATTGTTACAAGCGAGAAGAGCACATTTCATCTGCATTTTATGAATAACCCCCAAACTAGCCTCCTGTATTTTGTAAACAGGCAAGAAAATGTAGTAAAATAAAAGTGGTCTATTTAAATTCCTTTTTGAATCTTCCCATATTAAAAAAGACACACATCAATTTACCCAACAGAAAACTTCTGTTGCAACAAAATTTCAAATACAATCCTCAAGAAAATAAAATAAAATAAAATAAAATAAAAATCCAATCTCCTCTCACTAGGAACTCCTGGCTTTTGGCCTACAATCTTTGCATAACCAAAATGTACTTGGATAAGTTTTCAAGGTGGCCTAAGCTATCTTGGAAAAAATAGCTAAAAATATACTTCACTGTGGCAGGACCGTGAATACCTCTTCAGATAAGCAGGAATGAATCCACTGAGGGTCACAACAGAGTGAGAAGCCCACATTTCACCAAAGCAGAAGAAGAAACACACTATTCCATTTTCTTTTAAATGATCAAAGAATAAAACCTTTTGATACAGAAGTATGGGCAGGAGAATGGCTTTTGTGACACTGCACATAACAAAATATTAGTTATTAAACTGAGACAAATCAGGTCACACTAATTCTCATAAACCAGCCCAGCTCTAGTCCAAATCCAAAAGTATTTTAAACAAGGAGAGGCTAAGGACCACCTCCCTGGATTATCCCAGCTACCTAAGACTCCGAGACTGGCCATGACTTCGAGAAAGCAGACCTCCTGAGTCCATCTGAGAGGCCAAGTCTCCAGCAGACAGCAGGAATCATCTAAGTGGGGCCTGTAATTTGTAGATCAGAGAGGTGTTAAACTGGACTAAAATTTCTCCTGTAAAATAAACTAAAGCAGTCTTCCCTTTAAAACAACAGCAGCAACAACAAACCAAAGAGCTACTCTGGGGCAATGCCATTAACCGGGTGTTTATCTTACTTGTAGCCTCCTTTGACATTATGACATGTCACTCAGAAGGCAAATGAATGGGGGCTAAAGAAAAGCGACCTTTCTGGGGCGCCTGGGTGGCTCAGTCGGTTAAGCCTCCGACTTCGGCTCAGGTCACATCTCACGCTCGTGGGTTCCAGCCCCGCGTCGGGCTCTGTGCTGACAGCTAGCTCAGAGCCTGGAGCCTGCTTCCGGTTCTGTGTCTCCTTCTCTCTCTGCCCCTCCCCCTCTCATGCTCTGTCTCTCTCTGTATCAAAAATATATAAAACATTAAAAATTTTTTAAAAAATGACCTTTCAGGTTAAACTATCCCACCTCCAATCAAGTACGATATTGAAAGAAACACATTAATAAGGCATAACTTTTTGATTAACCTAAGAATACAGGCATTCAATAAGTAATTCTTGAACTTAGAAAACCTAAAATGCTGTTTTCACCTTAAAGTGAGAAAGGAGACGTTTCCCAAGACAGCAGTAGTAGAAACAACGCCAATGAGCACTTTGTGGTTCAGCTGCACTCTATTGAACTAATTCTCTGAATTGAGCAATAATCATTCCTTCAACTAAGAATGAATGATTTCAAAGCCAAAATGGACAACTCTTTGCCAATTCTCTCTTCCATTAATACACAAAAGAACAGTAATCCAAGATTAGAAAAATGATAAGCTTAGATGCTTGACCAAAATTAAGACATATGACGATACCTAAGGAGAAGAGCTTTTAAAGTTAGCATTTACTGAGCCTGTGTTACATCCTGGGCAGCATACTAAGAGCTTGGCCGGCAAGCAGCTCACCTAACACACTAGTTCCATTATTATCCCTCATTAAGGCTTTTGAGAGCCTAAGTAACTCCTCCCACGTAATTTTTTTAACTCACAGGCAGATCTTTTAAAGATCATGTTGTGCTGCCTCCCCTTTGACCCACTAACAGAGACTGCTAAATGTTATGAAGCAAAGTAAAACAAAGCTAATGAGCAGACTCTATTTCTAGGGCCTATACCAAAACAAAATAGAAAAAGAGCAGCTGACTTAAAATTTATTGAATGCTAGAGGAAGCTGGGCGGCTTAGTCAGTTGAGCGTCTGACTCTTGGTTTTAGCTCAGGTCATGATCTCACTGTTGGTGAGTTCAGGACCCTCGTCGTGCTCTTCACTCTCTTTCTCTCTCAAAAGTAAATAAACATTAAAATAAGTATTGAATGCTATACAAAAAGCAAAGCGCCCGGAAGCATGTGAGGGGCAGGGACCACCTCTATTTCGCTCACAGGGCCTCCCCAGCACCCAACCACAGCGCGTGGCTCCCATAACACCCATTCCAACAGCGACGCGGCAAGTCCCCTTCCTCCTGCCACACACCGCCCCGCAAGCCTCCCAGCCTTTTCCATCCCCACTACCCCCCCCACCCAGCACGCTACAAGAAACTCCTAACCAGACTTCCACTTCAATACTTTTCTCTACCCAGAAGGCCGTATGATCTTTTACACCATAAATCAGAACACATCACTCTTCTGCTTCAGCACCCCCCCCAGGGGCTACCACCATGCACTTCAAATAAAACCCCAACTGCTCACCATGGCCCACAAGGCCCCACCTGATCTGGCCTGCTTCCTCTCTCAATGGCTCAGGAGGCCCTTGCAACACGAGCTTCCTTCCAGTCCCTTCATCCCACGCCAAGACCTTCCTTGCCTCGGGCCTCTGTCCTTCTTTACTCTCGGCCTGGAACGCTCTTCCTGGCTCATTCATGTGGCTGATTCCTCATCAAACTTACAGTTTCATTTCAAATGTCATCTTCTCAGAAAGGCCAGTCCCAACCACCCTATAGGTGGCTTCCCATCAGTCACTCTCAACTCTCAACCACGTAAGCCTGTGTCCCTTTACAGATTAATTACAATTTGAAATGGACCTGTTTTACTTCATTATATTCTGTCCCCCTCCACTAGAATATAAACTGAGCCCTGCCATATTTTCCCCTACCATATTTTTTTAAAAGAAATAAAAATTGGATAGAACTTATATGAAAGGTTTGAAAACCTACTGAAGAAAATTTAAAAAAGCTCCATTTTAACAAAAGGAGAGGAAGTACATGAAGTCAGTCTTCCAAAATTAACCTACAAATTCAATATTCGTAATCAATATTCAGTATTTCCCCCCAAAAATCTCAGCAAGATGTCTTTTTGAACTTCACAGAATAATCTAAAGTTCATCTGGAAGACACATGGGCCAGAATTGTCAAAGTCTGAAAAAACAGAGCAATGAACAGGTGACTAACTCTATCAGTATTAAATCATAAAACAATAGTAATTTAAAGGATATGGTATATACAAGAGATCAAGAACATAATAAATTAGAAACAGTTCCAAACATGTTTAGTAAATGACAAAAGCTGCAAATCTAATCAGTGGGACAAAGGGTGAATTATTCACTAAACAGTGCTGACACAACTGGCCCACTATTTGGGAAGGAAACATGCACACACATGCCCCCCAAAACAGACAGCTCTACCTCACTTCCTATACCAGAAATAAATTCCAGATGGATCAAAAAATTAGAAGCTAATAGGAAACTTTAAAAAAAAAAAACATGAAAGTTAAGGCGCCTGGGTGGCTCAGTCAATTAAGCGCCCGGCTTCAGCTCAGGTCATGATCTCACGGTTTGTGGGTTCGGGTCCCAGGTTGGGCTCTGTGCTGACAGCTCAGAGCCTGAAGCCTGTCTTTGGATTCTGTATCTCCCTCACTCTCTGACCCTCCCCTGCTCGTGTTGTCTCTGTCTCTCAAAAATTAAAAAAAAAAAACACACATTAAAAAAACCCCATGAAAGTACTAAATTAAAATCTGAGGGAGTCTTGGTCTTAAAAATACAAAAAAGGTATATAATTAAAAGACTTCTCAGGGGTGCCTGGGTAGCTCAGTCAGTTAAGTGTCCAACTTCAGCTCAGGTCACAATCTAGTAGTTTGGGAGTTCAAGCCCCACATCGGGCTCTGTGCTGACAGCTGGCTCAGAGCCTGGAGTCTGCTGCTCCTTCTCTTTCTGTTCCTCCCCCTCTAACTCACTCTTTCCCTCCCTCCCTCTCTCTCTCTCTCTCTCTCTCTCTCTCTCTCTCTCTCAAAAATAAACATTTTTTAAAAAAGCCTTCTCAGTCATATGTCTCAGTCAAACAGTCAACGTTACCAGTTTCTTGGGTTTCATTTGAGAAATATCCTATAACATACAAGCATATATGTATACATTATTTCTTTTTTTTTTAAGTTATTTAAGTAATCTTTACATCTAACATGGGAATCAAACTCACAATCCTGATATCAAGAGTCGTATGCTTTTCCAAATGAGCCTGTTTTTTCCTCTTTAAAGCAAGCATTAGCATGCTATACAATACTATTTCTCACTTTACTTTTTTAGTTTAACAGATGGGTGAATATTTTAAATTTTAGAGTAAGGAGATCTTTCTAAGTAGAGCATGAAACCCAGAAACCATATATAGACTAATAATGAAGACCGCTAACATTTACTATTCACTACATGCCAGCAAATGTTATTTATATTATCTACATTCTAAAAATAAGGAAACTAAGGCATAAAGAGGTTGGGTAACATGCCCAAGGTCACACAGCCAGCACAGTGCAGGGTTGGCTATACTGGACTACAGAATGACACAAAAGAATAGCTGGGGGTGGGGGGGTGGTAGAGGACACTTATATTTACAAAAAGTGAATACCCTTAATATATAAAGAGCTCTTCAATCTGAAAAAGACCAATAACTCCATCAAAAAATAACCAAAAGCAGTTATTTATAAAAGAAATACAATTTCCCTCATTAAAAAAATGCCCAAACTCAGTAGCAATCCATAAAAAGTCTATTAGAAACACTCCGCCCTACCCCCACCTTCTTAAATGGTCAAAATATTTTAATTTGTAACATCCGGTACTGGCCAGGGCTTGGGACATACTCATACACTTGTGTCAGTATCTTCCCAAATCCACACTATTCATTTTACAGCAATTCCATTTTTGGAATCTATCCTATAAAGCTGTTTGCACAAGTATACAAAATAAATGCACACAATTCACCTCAGCTTTGTTTTTCTGGAGGGTGGAAAACAGGACTAGCTACAAATTGATTAAACAAATCATGTATTTTCATAAGTGAAATACTACATAGCCATTAATGATAGAAGTACCTCTAAATATACCACCTTGCAACAGTAGTATATGAAAGAATTGTGACACTCCCATAATACAGGAAATCACACCACCAAAAAAAAAAAAAAAAAAGAAATTTGAAAGAATATGCAACACTTACAAGATTACATCTAGGAAGTGGTACTTTCAGTTTCTCTACATACTTCTACATTATGCTTCTGTAAAATAACGTATTACTTATAACAGATGAAAGACAAATATTCTAAAATAACACATCCTCCTGCACTCACTAAAATGGTTTTGTGTGAATATACAGCAACTCCTCCTTCCATCCTTCCCCTCCTGCCCTGTTCAGTTCCATCCTCCCCTCTCTCCCCCCAACCCCCAATATATACACCCACACACATAGAGTTAATGGACTATATACTCCCTACATCTGGTATATTACACTGTGTATATTTTAGGCTGTAACTCCTAGAAAGCACAAGTTTTGGTTTCATTCCAAATACATAAAAGTTATTGTAATTCAAAACTGAATTAAAAGAACTTAATCAAAAGTAATATAAAGTTAAACATCTTTGAACAGACATTCAAAGACATGATAATTACCATTTAAAACTAACATTTCAAATTATACAATCTATACAAATCTATATGCTATTGCCAAGGGAAATGAACTAAAACAGACTGCTCTGATTCTGAACTGTGTATGACAACTAAAATGTCAAGAAGAGTCTGCCAGTTAAACACAAGTATGGGGGGAGAGGCAAATTTAATCAGAAAGATGACCCTAAAAACCAAACTAAGAGTGCAATTTTCCTAGAAAAATGTAACCTCAACTTACTTTGGACTGATATCAGTTTATTCAAATATAACCAAACAAAAACAGAAAACCCAGCCCAAGTTTTATTCCTCAAGTAGACACTGGATGGAGGGATCAAAATAATTTGGTCATCTTGACTTTTCTCCTCCTTTGCTCTTGACTAGTCTACTTAAAGATTTAATTTTTGATATAAAGCTAATCAGTACTATTCTTTCAAAGGAAACTGTCAAAGGTATTTCATAATAATCCTAAAAAGAAACTAATCCAAACATGTTTTTCCTACCATGGAAAACTATTCCAAAATTTCCTGAATATATAAACTAATATATTCTTGTTCTAACATCATGTGGAAATACAAATAGTCAGATAAACCAATCCCATCTTTACTTACTCTTCTTCCCCAAAATCCCAGTAAACAGATAAAAATATACTTTTAAAGAAATGCTGTGATAATTCATGGAGTACAGACATTTTCTCTCACTGACACTGGTAAACCTCTACTTGGTTTTAAATTTACATAAACTATTCATCAAGTTCCCACATGTGTATCAATCAGCTTCTTCAACAACCCCACCAAGTAACTGGCAGCTAGGTAGTTTATGCATCCGACAGATTTCAATCACACCCTTCCTGGGTGCAGTGTTATTCCGGGAGCAGGGACGGACAGGAGATACAGACATACTCCCGATGAGCTTACGGCACAGCAGGAATTAAATGGACATGTCCGTAAATAGCTATATTATAATAGAGGCATAAGCAAAGCATTAAGAACTTCCAGAATGAAAAATACACATCTTTGAAGAAGAGGGAGTAGGAGGGAGACTTCCTGGCTGAAGTAATATGTGATTAAACACTCAAAATATAGGCAGAATTTAGATGTGGTAGATTTCGGAAGAGTAAGGCACACTGGCAAAATAGGCATATTATCTAACAGCCCAAATGGAATAAATATGACATGCTTCAGTATTCATGTGAGGACATCAGTTGAAAAAGAACATGCTTCGTCCTCTAAAATAAGTTTTATGCCATAAGTACTACAGAAAACTAATACTACACGTGCACTTTTCAACAGAGCATTAAGAATACAGTTCGGGGCACCTCGGTGGCTCAGTCAGCTGAGCGTCCAACTCTTGATTTCAACGCAGGTCATGATCGCAGGGTTGTGGGATCAAGCCCCATGTTGAGCCCTGTGCTGAGCATCGAGCCTGCTTGAGACCCTCTCCCTCTCTCCCCACACCGCTTGTGCTCTCTCTCTTTAAAAATAAATTTTTAAAAAAATACAGTTTACCTTCATGCTATTTAGCTAAGCTTTAACAACTGTCCTTTATACTTAAAAAAATTGTTTTAATGTTTATTCATTTTTGAGAGAAAGAGCTCAAGCAGGGAAGGGGCAGAGAGAGAGAGAGAGAGGGAGACACAGAATCCGAAGCAGGCTCCAGGCTCAGAGCTGTCAGCACAGAACCCGAGGCGGGGCTCGAACCCATGGACCGCAAGATCATGACCTGAGCCAAAGTTGAATGCTTAACCAACTGAGCAACCCAGGCCCCCTCTTCATTCTTTAAAAAGAAAAAATCCAAAAGTTTGAAAGTGAAGCAAGCAATAGCTAATTTATAAAATAACTTAACCTGTTTGGCTCTCAGAAATACCTAACCATAGACATAATAAAATTTCTACTATTATAATACTTAAATTCCATGAAAGATCATTAGATCCAGATAACCTTAAGGACATTTTTTTAAAGAAGATATTCAATCATAGCAAATTAAAAATTAAGCAAACTATTTCCTGGCGATCTTATTACTGAGGTAAATCACTAATTTTTTCAACCTATATTTTCATTGAGGAAATTTAAAGCTAAGAAATAACTTAAAGATCTAAGCTGAAAAAGTAATCTCTCATTCCCCATCCACCCTGATTTTTGTTTTAACTAACTGCCCATCATCACACTGAATCATCCCATGGACAAGATGGTGTAAAGGAATGAGCCCTACACACCAATGTCAGGAGACTGGCTTCTACCACTGCCCAACTACAATAATTTAGGCAAATCACTTCACTTCTGCGGCCTTCAGTTTATTCACAAGAGGTAAAACTAGATAATATATAACTCTATCTCTCATAATTCTATACATTATTAGATTTTATTTTAACCAATTTAGATTTATTTTGAGATCACTTTTTTTAAATATTTATTTTTGAGAGAGAGCAACAGAGCTTGAGCAGGGGAAGGGGCAGAGAGAGGGAGACACAGAATTTGAAACACACCCCAGGCTCTGAGCTGTCAGCACAGAGCCCAACATGGGACTCAAACTCACAAACTCTGAGATCATGACCTGATCTGAAGTCAGACGCTTAACCGACTGAGCCACCCAGGTGCCCCGAGATCCCTTTTAACTAAAAGTAACATAACAGTAGCACACATGGAGGAGGAATCAAACTGCAGAATTCCATAGAACACTCATATGGCTTTGTATAATCTCACTTTCAAATGCAAAGAGAATAAACAAACAAACAAAAGTTGGCTGTAGCTGTAGACTATCCACGTAATATTTTGACCACACAAGTTTCTGGGGTAGAAAAAAAACTGTAGAAGAACAGTAAAAATGTTCAAGGAAAACCACCACCACAAGAATACCAAATAAAAAACAGATGCCCTACATACAGTGACTGCTACACGACAGAAGCTTTTCATAGCTTTTCAATACTCCTGGGCCCTGACAGAAAAAGAAATACACAGAATGTTTTCTTGACTATCAGTCTAAAGGTACTTCTTGCATCCTCAAACCTGAAAAGGACCAAACATCAGGCAATCTAGAGACAGTTATTTGTGCACATAATTGATCTGCTCAACTTTATCCCTTTACAGCATTTAGTAATAGTAATGCACCCTGAAAAAAAAAGTACAAAAATGTACCCTGAACACACCAGTTGAACAAGCGAATTAACTATATAAGGATCTCTAATCAACAAATATATCCAGACAGAATAAATTCCAGTCAAGCTTTACTACTTCTTTGTACGTATTCTAGTAAAATGCAACATCTGAAGTCAGAAAAGACAGAGTAAATAACACTAGACCTCTATCATTCCCAGACATCAACAGGAAGCTGAAATTGCAATTAAGACAGATCACAAAATACAATTAAAACTGAGTAACAACACACACACACACACACACACACACACACACACACACGCCTGACATTTACCTACATCAATCCCTGGCCTATTCAAAAGCCTTTGCTTCCTAAGCAGCAAGGACAAAAAAACCTCACCACGTCCCAAATTTAAAATTAAAAAAAAAAAAAAGCTTAAAAGAACTTGACTACATTTGCCTAGCCTTGGAACCAACTTTTACTCAATTAAACTCGAAGTTAACTTCAAGTATTTTGTTTTTAAAACTCATGTGGGTACACCAAATACTTAAGTTTTACTCTGTGATTTCATCCAATGAGACATTCATTTAAAAACAGGTCTTCCTTTGAGGCCATGAAGGAAATCACAGCTATACAGATATGTCCTAGGAGATAACAGGCCTATTCAGGTAAGTTGTAATGTAAACATGCTTTTCTAATTAGAATACAATGTTTATCCATTCAACAAACATTTGCAGTGTCAATATCCTACACCGAAAATTACTGTCCTACATGGTGCCTTGAATGTAAAGATAAAATCTGAGAAGGGCTTATCCTAACCTCAAAAGGAGATAAAACTGGTACATAAAGACCTAAATACAAGTACAAAGTGTGACTGCCATGAGAGATTCGCAGATAAGCATTTCAGGAGTCCAAGGAAATTGTCACTATCTCACAGAAGCATCACCCTTTCAACCTGTTTAAAGCAATTTCATAATGATTAACTTTCTTAGGCTCACAGCAGCCAATCCTGGGCCAGTGGATGCTTCCCTACCACCGCAGATAAGGAAACTGAAGCACAGAAAGGTCAAGCAAGTTCCAAAAAGTCACAGTCAGTAAAAGTTAGAATCAGGACTCTCTATACTGTATCTTCTCTGGGGGAGTAGTTCAACATATGGTAAGCCTTTTGTAAAAGGAAAGAGTATTTTGGTGTTGCAAGTAATCCCATCCCTATGTATGTACGTAAGTATGTGCATACTATTTCTGTATACGTGTGTTAACCTTGATTTACACTGACAGGTGTGCTTAAAGGAAGGCAATTGTGTACTATAAATATTAAAATGAATAAATAAGTTTCCACCAGGATTTAACAGAATGAGCAAATACCAACAATATTTCTTTCTCCAACAACTTGTGTTTATTCCATCAGTGATCTTTACCCATTTTTAAATAAGATCCTAAAATTGTTCCATCTGCTCCTGAGCCAGGGCCACTTGGTTTGGCCAATAAATATCTTAACGAAAGGGTACATTAAGACAATTTTTTTAACTATGAAAAATCAAATAATGCCATCAGCTCTCCAGCTATTGAAGGGACAATCACATTTGGCCTATCAGCAGTAGCTATTGATCAAGATATGTTGAAGGAATGAATGAGTATTTATTGGCATTTTAAAATCCCGGGCCTGTTGCTCTTGGCTCAGTGTTCGGCCTCCCATCGTTGCCTCACCAGGATGCGCACAAGGAAGGTAAATTTCAATACAATTAGGATACAATTAGGGAAGCCAATCCGGTGTAGGTGAATATACTAATCCTGAAGATTAGAATTACCTACACCACAGCCGTCCAAGGTTAACTCTGTTGAAAGTGGCACTATGGCATGCGATAGCAGGAAAAGAACTGACCCTGAGCAAACACTGTTCATAAATATCACTCATTCCCATCCACACCTTTAAGGCACGACCATACCTAATCCAGTTAAATCCAAGAATTCGGTCTCCTCTCCATTAAGACCGGTTTCTCAATTACAGTTTCTCAAATCCCTCTTCCTCTAAAAAAAAAAAAAAAAAAAAAAAAAAAACCCACAGAACAGAATTCATCGACTTCACACAGTAAGAGACCAGGCAGAAGGTATAGGGTTCCGATCTTTGCCGTCTCCACCACGACCCACCCTTCGCCATTACACCCCGAAGTGGTGTGGTTAGAAGGTGAACTAGTTTGCTCTTCACGCACTTGTCCATCGCTGTCACCCTCCCTAAGCCCTTCCACACTCCCGAGACGGCCACCAACTCCGCCTCAGAGTGAGCCCAGGCCCGCCACCTGCGCCGGCCACACCTGGAGGTCCCCGGCCCTGCGGGTCTCCCTCAGGCGGCCCGCAGGTCCGCACGCCCCCTCCCCACAGGACAACCGGCCGGCCGCAGCCCATTCTTCCTCCAAACTCCATAAGCCTCTTCCACTCGCCCAGCCCCGGCTCCGCGCCGCGCCCGACTCACCCCGGGCGGCCGAGCGTCCGCGGC
>NC_043716.1:8864578-8914108 GCF_006229205.1 Suricata suricatta | reverse complement strand
CCTTCCGGAGGGCTGGGAGACCGACTCCCTCCGCTGGCAGAGCGCGGCTCCTACCTCGGCCGAGCTTCCTGGGTCGCCCTCACGCCAGGGCCCCTCAGGTCTCCCCTCGGCCTGCCGACGGCGGTCCCCTCGAGCCGAGACGGGCCGAGGCCGCGCCGCGCCCGGCCGAAGCCAGCGCGCTGCCACCGAGCACTCGGGCCGGGACCCCCGCCGCCAGTCGGCTGGTCTCGGCGCGCTCGGGGCCTTCCCCCAGGGCGTGGGAAAAGGAAGGATCCAAGGCCATGCCTCGGGCCCTGCGACCCCTCCGCGTCCCGACGGGACTGCAGCCGCCTGCTCTGGCGCCGGGCTGTTGGGAGGGAAGTCAGGTCCCCAGTGCTGGGAGCCAGCAGGGGGCACGTCGGACCTAGCCTGGACACTTTCCGGGGCCGCGGCTGTAATTCGCAGCGGGACTTCCCTGATATGTCAGGCGATGCTGATGTGTCCATGATTGTCGTTCCTTAATCTAAAGTCACACTCGTCGGAAGAGCCTGTGGCCCTCGCGACTACGAAGTGCGCTCTCTCGGCCCTACTCTTCTATAAAAGTGACTGGACGGTTCCTCGTAACCGTATGCTCTTCCTTCAGAGGAACCACCACTCCACATCCCAAAATTAAGAAGGAAGAACAAAGTTTATCAGGATAAGGAGCTAACCATACAATTATGAGAAAGTCACGCGTTTTAAGATCTGAGTTACAAAATGGTGCATTGAAGAGAGGAGGGAATTCACGATGGAGAGGGAGGGTATTTTCAAAAGCTTTTTAAACCCTTGGCGCTAAGGACAAGGATAGAAAACTGGACCGCAAGGGGTTTGTCTCTGAAATCAAAAAGGCGTCGTAGATGCTGCATAAAGTAGAGAAAACTAGATAAAAGAAGGTTTGGGAGGCGTCCTTATAAAACCACAACAGGAACGCGTCTAAAACCTCTGGCCCGCAAGACCGACTTAAACTCGGAACGCGAATTCAGCGAGCGGAGTTTTCCCGCCGGAGTCTGGGTCTGAGGCGGCCTTCCTCCTGCGCAGGCGCAGTGCCACCTACAGAGCATGGAAGCGGTGGCTTTTCTGTGTGTGGCAGCGGCGGCCCTAGGATGGGGCTTCCTCCGGGTTTGGGACTCTTGGGAATGCGTGAAGAGTCAGGAGCCGGCTGGCGTGCCGGGAGACGGAAGCAGGACCCTCCTGGTGATCGCGCACCCCGACGATGAAGCCATGTTCTTTGCTCCCACTGTGCTAGGCTTGGCCCGCCTGCGGCACCGGCTGTCCTTGCTCTGCTTCTCTGCAGGTAGGAGGCTGTAGGCGGGGTGCTGGGAGCCGGGGCTAGGAAGGGTGTTTAGGTGCCGGCTTATCTCAGTCGGCTTCTTCCTGAAGGGTTCTCTGCTGTAGGGAACTAAGTGAATACACCGAAGGTCCTTACTGTGGGCACTTCGCGGAGAATCCGGGGCCCCAGCCTGTGGATTGTCGGGGCCAGGTACTCAGGTGGATTGGGGGACGTCCCCAGCTTACGTACTTCACTGCCCGCAAAATTGAGCGCAAGAAATATGTTCATATTTCATTGCTTTCAATACCTGCATTTCCGTTGGGAACTGCGACTGCGCTCATTATTATATGGAACCTTTTTATATGCTAAATGGACCATGAATAATCTTACTGGGGGACCCCAAACAGATTCTAGGCTGTATCATGCCTGCTCAACCCTTAATCTTTTACTACTCAAGGTAGTAACGGACCTTCCCGATGCTTTTAAAAATCCATTTTGTCCTAGAATGATGCATATGTCAAACTAAAGAGATACTTACTCAGAGCATTAGACTAGAAAATAGTTTTATAGGCAATTTTAGGGTTCAACGCCACCAACTACCAGTGAAGAGGCCATCCTCCTTTTCCATACAGAAAAGATGGACTGAGAAAACAAAAATTGACCATGATACTGGACTATGGTGATACTTGCACGACTGTATAAGTGTAATTGAACTGTACACAGACAATGGGTGAATTTTACATATGTAAAATTATACCTCAATAAAGCTGTCTTTTTAACAAATGCCCATGACCGCTTTTCCCATTTGGTTGTGTGTCATTACACTTCTTTTTCTACACAGATTTTTTTTTTACAGAAATCTCGTAGTTTTATATTTTTCACTGAACATTATTTTTTGCTCATTTACCAAGTTTTTATTTAAAATGTATGTACACTGCACACTATTAGGATGGCCAGAATCCATCGCCATGACAACACCAAATGCTGGTGAGGATGTGGAGCATAAGAACTCTTATTCTTTGATGGTGGGAATGCAAAGTGCTTCAGCCACTTTGGAAGACTTGTTAGTTTGGCAGTTTCTTATAAAAACTAAACATGCTCTTACTGAACCATTTAGCAGTTGCCCTCCTTGGTATTTATCCAAAGGAGTTGAAAATATGTCCACCCAAAAACCTGCCTACAGACGTTTATGGCAACTTTACTCATAATTGCCAAAATTTGGAAGCAACCAAAATGTCCTTCAACTGGTAAATAGATAAATAAGTTGGTACCTCCAGGCCATAGAATATTATTCAGAACTGAAAAAAAAATGATCTAGCAAGTCATGAGAAAACATGGAGGAACCTTAAATGCATATCAATAAGTGAAGGAAACCAATCTGAAAAGGCTACATACTGTATGATTTCAACCATATGACATTCTGGAAAAGACAAAGCTGTATAAGACAGTTAAAAGATCAGTGGTTGCCAGGGGTTGGGATGGAAAGAAGGATGAATAGGAGGAACACAGGATTTTTCTATGACAGTGAAAATACTCTATGTTGTTATAATAATAGATACATGTCGTTATAAACCCGTAAAATGTACAACACCCAGAGTGAACCCTAATGTAAGCTATGGACTTTGGGTGGTTATGATGTGTCGATATAGGTTCATCAATTGGGGATCTATGTAAAATCTCTGTACCTTCCCCTCAATTCTGCTGTGAACCTAAAACTGCTCTGAAAAGAATAGATTTAGGGGCACCTGGATGGCTCAGGGGGTTGAGCATCCGACTTCGGCTCAGGTCACGATCTCACGGTGTGTGGGGTCCAGCCCTGCATCTGGCTCTGTGCTGACAGCTCAGAGCCTGGAGCCTGCTTCAGATTCTGTGTCTCCCTCTCTCTCTGCCTCTTCCCTGCTCCCACTCTGTCTCTCTCTCAAAAATAAATATTTAAAAAAATTTAAAAAGAATAATTTTAATTTAAAAAACCTTTTTAATTAAAAAAATTATATGCTAGGCCTTATTCTTGACCCTAGGAGTAAAATAATGAAAACAAGCTAGATTAGGATCATGTCCTTGTAAAACAATGTAAACTTACACATGTTAATGAGAACTAGAAGAATAATAGCCTTTTGTTTGTTTCAAATGTTTATTTAAATTCTAGTTAGTTCATACATAGTATAATAAAGGTCTCAGGATAATAGCCTTTTTTTAATTTTTTTAAATTTTTGATACAGGAGAGACAGAGCATGAGAGGGGAAGGGGCAGAGAGAGAAGGAGACACAGAACCAGAAGCAGGCGCCAGGCTCTGAGCTAGCTGTCAGCACAGAGCCCGACGCGGGGCTCGAACCCACGAACGTGAGATCTGACCTGAGCTGAAGTCGGAGGCTTAACCGACTGAGCCACCCAGGCGCCCCGGATAATAGCCTTTTAAACAGTTTCATAGATGGGGCCTGGGTGGCTCAGTCTGACTTCAGCTAAGGTCATGACCTAACGGTTCCTAGGTTTGAGCCCCGCATCTGAGCCCGCGTCATGCTCTGTGCTTAGAGCTCAAAACCTGGAGCCTGTCTTCAGATTCTGTGTCTCCCTCTCTCTCTGGCCCTCCCCTGCTCACGCTGTCTCTCTC
Source organism: Suricata suricatta (assembly GCF_006229205.1). Lineage (NCBI taxonomy): Eukaryota > Metazoa > Chordata > Mammalia > Carnivora > Herpestidae > Suricata > Suricata suricatta. The sequence goes on along the minus strand of NC_043716.1, from coordinate 8,910,212 downwards.
TCTCAAAAATAAACATTTAAAAAGTTAAAAAAATAGTTTTATAGAGATAAACCTTAATTTAGTCATCCCTTTAGTGTATTTATATTTATTTAGAGGTCTTTTTCTCCCAATTTATCACTATTTCAGAAACAGTGAACATCTTTATGTATTTCATATTATTTCAATAGGACTGATTTCTAAATTTGGCTATTTCCAGGCTTTGCATACAACTTACACTCCCCAAAACATACCAATTTATAGTCTCCCTGACAAGTAATAAGAGTATCTGCCTTAATATAGTATGTTCTCTAGCACTGATTAACATTTCTTTATATTTACTTCTTGGTATAATACTTTTTCCCCTCAAAATCTTTTTGTTACCAATAAGATTAACCCATTTTTTAGTGTTTACTGAGAATGTGGGTCTAAGCACTTTTTTTCTCAGCTTGTCCTATTAAGGATATTAATTGCAAACAGATGCAGGTTACGGCCTCATTGTTTGCTTTTAATGGTATTTATGGTTTATATTACAACTGTGGGAGTCAACTTATAACAAATTTACTCCAAGTTCTATGAGAGAAACCTGGGTTTTATTTTCCAAGGATTATAGGTGCAGTGACTTCTTTAGGAAATTTCTCCTTATTTTTCAGCAGGTTGACCCAGAAATTAAAATTTTTTCAGGTGAAAATTATAAAGCATGCCTTTGGTACATATTAAACACACAGTGTCTTTGTCTTTCAGTGTTTCCTCTGAATCAAACTTGCCATTTAATTATTCTCTCTTTGGAGCACCTGGGTGGCTCAGTCGGTTAAGCGTCCAACATCAGCTCAGGTCATGATCTCACCGGTGGCTCATGGGTTCGAGCCCCAGGTCGGGCTCAGTGCTGACAGCTCAGAGCCTGGAGCCTGCTTAGGATTCTCTCTGTCCCCCCCCCCCCCCCCCCCCCCCCCACTTATACTCTATCTCTTTCCCAAAATGAATAAATGGTAAAAAAAAAAAAAAAAAAATTTTAAATCCCAAACTCATTAAAAAATGTATGGATTAAATATTACCCACACACTCCTAATTTATTTTAACATGAAAAACAGGGAGCTAATAACTTGTGATACAACAGTGAAAGCTGTAATGGCATGCTAGAGAAAATACAAGAGACACAAAATAGAGCAAAGCATGATTTCTCACCTCTGGGTTTTAGATTAATGAAACTTCTCCAAAGAGGTTTTCTTTTGAGCTCATCTTTAAAAATAGGAGTAGGTAGGGGCACCTGGGTGGCTCAGTCAGTTAAGCCTCCAACTTCAGCTCAGGTCATGATCTCACAGTTCTTGACTTCAAACCCCAAGTCAGGCTCCATGCTGACGGCTCAGAGAGTGGAGCCTGCCTTGGATTCTGTGTATGTGTGTGTGTCTCTCTCTGCACCCCTCTCTCAAAAATAAATAAACATTAAGATTTTTAAGTAACCTCTAGACCCAACCTGGGGCTCAAACTCACAACTGAGATCAAGAATTGCGCACTCCACCAACTAAGCCTGCCAGGCTCTCCTAAATGGCTGTAGCTTTTATACAGTATTATCTGATATGATGAGCCCTCTGATATGTTGTTCTTCAGACCTTTTTTCTTCCAAATACATTTCAGAATAAGATTGGTCATGTTCAAGGAAAAATGCATCTGGCATTTTCATTGGAATTGCACCAACTCTGTTGATGAGTAAAGGGAAAGCTGACCTATTTTCTATATAAGCCTTCCCATCTATGATTTTTTAGTCTGTCTCTTCATTTACACTGGACTTCTTTAATGTCTGTTAAACAGTTTGAGAATAAGTCTGTATGTATTGAGAAGATTAGTAATTCTGTTCTTTAATCTGTTTCTCATATCTGGAGGCTCTCTTTGCAAATATTATAGTCTTGTTACATTCTCATAGTTTGATGCTTTCTTTTATTTCTTTAAACATATTAAATGTCTATCTGTTTCTAATAAATCCAGTGTTTTTAGTCTATGTGTCAGATTTAACTCTTTGCATAACTCATTCTGAGTGACTTGTTTCCAAGTTTATTTTGTGAGTGTTTTTATTCCATTGTGAGCACATTTCCTGGAACCATATTTATGATAATATTTTGATGATTTATATTTGCTTCAGCCAGGCTCCAAACGGCACTACCCACCTTAGATCTCTCTAAACCAAGACTGAGATGTTTTCAGGCTATGGAGGTAGTATAAGTTTAGGGCCCAAAGCCAAGTGTGTCAGCTGTCTAATGCTGCCTAACAAGTTATCCCAAAACTTGGTGGCTTAAAACCAAAATGATTCCTTATCGCTCATGTTTCCAAACCAAGCACAGTAGTCTCTGCCCCACAATGCTTAGTGCCTCAGCTGGCCACCCCAAGGGCCATGGGCCAGAGCATCCACATATGGTAAATCCGTGTGGCCTGGGCTTCTTCACAAGCTGGTGGCTGGGTTCCTGGACAAGAACTGAGAGAGAGAGCGAGAGAGCACGAGCGAGCGAGCCTGTGCTGGGGGTAGCCACATTGCTTTTTATGGCCTAGCCTTGGAAACCAGGCAGTATCACTTTCCCCACATTCTGTTTGTCAAGGCAGTCACTGGTCCCATCCAGATTCAAGGAGGAAATAGAGAGAAATAGACTCCACCCATTGACTGGGAACAGCAAGGTCCTCTAAGTGCATGTGGGACCAGAAGTGTAGCAGTCGCTATTTTTGGAAAACACAGTGTGCCACACCAAGTGAAGACAAACATGTAGTTAACAGTTGTGTGGGTGACATTTTTCTTATTTTCCTTTACACTAGAAACAGGACCGGGACAGAGATGTAGCCCCACCATCTCTGTCTAGAGTGGGGTTTTTTCTAGTTCCTCTGCTGTAAACATTGCCTTTCAAAGGTCCTGTCTCCAAGAAGAGGTCTCTTTATTTGTGCCCAACCTTTATCTCCTCCTCCCCTGACTTTAGGCCATAGACAGATACCCTGGCTGCAGGTGCCCTCCGCCGGTCTGGATTTATGCTTCCCTGTTACTTAAAGACCTCCAAAAACAGCCCTTACTTTCTTGCTAATTCAGCCATGCATTCTAAAACATGCTTGCCTTTTATTTCTCGTGCTCAGGTATTCTGTCCCAAAAAGATCTCCAGACATCTGATTCACTTTATTTCCTAAAACAGAACTTAATCAGGTTATTTTTAATATTGCTTTTTAACTCTGAATAACTCTTCAACATTTTCCTTATTGAGATATATTTAGATCCAACCTCCAAAGTGTTAGTCTCTAACATTTTTCTTTCTGACCCAACACATTTGAGATTTCTTTATTTTTTTTAATGTTTATTTTTGAGAGAGAGACTGAGTGCAAGCGGGGAGGGACAGAGAGAAAGGGAGACACAGAATCCGAAGCAAGCTCTCAGCTCCAAGCTGTCAGCACAGAGCCCAACGCGGGGCTCAAACTCATGAACTGCAAAATCATAACCTGAGCCAAAGTCTGACGCTTAACCAACTGAGCCCCCCAGTCACCCCCACATTTGAGATTTCTAAGAAAGCATGACTTTAAATATTAACCTCAACCTGTTGAAAATGGAATAAATTAGTAATATTTAAAATATGACTTCTGTGTACACAGGAAACTAATGTTATACATCAATTTCATTTAATAAAAATCAAACAGAAAATTAAAAAATAAATAAAAGCATGAATTCTGTTTCTTTAAGGGAGTTACTGGAACTTCAAAACAAGACTTAAAGGTTACATATATTTTTAGTCCTAATTTATAAAAATAAATAAAATAAAAAGCTCATATTTCTATGTATACATGTGTCAATAAAATAGGTACTTTTCTCTTAGGTTTAGGTTGATAGGATCTCCATATGATCATTCCAACTAAGGACATAGGCATCCAAGGACTAACTGAAAACAATGCTTATTCATAAATGTTGATGCTGATGGGTTAACTGATAGGTGATAGGTTAGTTATTTATGAGCATTTTATATATTTCTAAGCATATATTTACTTACCTTTTTTATAATTAATCTTAGAATTTATAGGCCAGGTAACTTTATGCACAACCTCTATTTTGAACCCAACATATATAAAAATGTTTATGTATTGCTGAGTATTAACCTAATTAAAGAATGCTACATACTTTCTGAGCTTTTGTTTACTTAATAAGTTTGAATTTTAAAGGACTTGCTTACACTATGAAAAATCATAAAATAAATGCTAATAAACATCAGAGGAGAAGAAGGAAAATGCAGGAGAACTAATCTAATCGAAGTGTAGAAAGGGAATAATCAACAAAACAATGCATTTCAAAGAGCTTAGTATTGGAAACTTGTTACTACTGCTCATTGCAAAGAGTTGGACACTGTTCTCATGCAGTGCATACTTCTAGTCCCATCTGATACAAATATGCCCAGATCGAAAAAGACAGTTTCCCAAATAATTGGCCCTGTTAATGATGACCTATCTGTAAGTCACAGATCAGAGAAACTAACAAAAACTGATACTTCCCTTAGTAAAGTCAATATTAACGTACTTCTTTTAGGAATGATCAGAAAACACAGTACTTACTGAGTCTGAAACTAAGTAACATTGTGTAGCAACTATAATAAAAAATATATACAATACTTACAAGTAGGGTACATTGATTGATAATAGCATACGGCAGTGTTTCCCAGTCTTGACCACTTGATATTTTGTTTTTAATGATCTTTTAAAACCTTGTTCTACAGTTGTTGTTGTTTTAAGATTTTATTTTTAAGTAATCTCTACAGCCAATGTGGAACTCACAACACCAAGATCAAGAGTCGTGTGTTCCACTGACTGGGCCAGCCAGGCACCCCTCTACCAGTTTTAAAGACATAATTTCTTTTTTTACAGTGATAACTAGTAACTAAAAGATTTTTTTTATTCAATGCAAATCTAATTTTTTTAAGTTTGTTTATTTTGAGAGAAAGAGAGCACGAGAGGGGAGGGTCAAAGAGAAAGGGGACAGAGGATCCAAAGCAGGCTCTGTGCTTGACAGCAGAGAGCCCAATGCAGGGCTCAAACTCACAAAGCATGATATCATGACCTGAGCCAAAGTTGGATGCTTAACCAACCGAACTACCCAGGCACCTCATTGCAAATCTAATTTTTAAATATTTTTTGTTGTGGAAAAATATACATGACATACAGTTCACCATTTTAGCCATCATTAAGTATTCTGTGAGTGGCATTAAGTACATTCACAATACTGTGGAACCACCCACCTCCACTATCTGTCTCCAGAACTTTTTTATCATCTGGAGCAGAAGTCTACCTATTAAGCGGTGACTCCCTATTTCTTCCTCTCCCCAGCCCCTGTCAACTGCAAATGTACTTTCTGTCTCTAGAATAATTGATCTAGAATAATTTAATTATTCTAGATACTTCAAAGTTCATTCATGTTGTAGCATGAATCAGAATTTCATTCCTTTTTTTAAGACTGGAATAATACCCTCATTATATGTATGTATCACATTTTTCTTATCTGTTCATTTTTTTATGGACACTTGGGCTGTTTCCATTTTTTGGCTCTTGTGAATAATGCTGCTATGAACACAGGTATCCAAGTTATCTGTTTGAGTCTCTGTTTCCAGGGTCTTTTTAGTATAGACCTAGAAGTAGAATTGCAGAGTTACATGTTAATTCTGTGCTTAAATTTTTGGGGACTTGCCATCCTGTTTTCCACAGCTGCTGCATCATTTTATGTCCCCACCAGCAATGCACAAGGATTCTATTTTTTCCACATCCTCACCTACATCTGTAAGTTTTTTGTTTGTTTTTTGGGGACTCCAACTCAACAAACCGTGAGATCATGACCCGAGCTGAAACCAAGAGTCAGATGCTTAACTGACTGAGCCAGCCAGATACCTCTATTTTGTTTTTGTTTTTGTTTTTGCTACAGCCATCCTAGTGGGTAGAAATGATACCTCATTGTGGTTTTGCCTTAATTTCCCTAAGGACTAATGATAGTGAGCATCTTTTCATGTGCTTATTGGCCACCTGTCTATCTTTGGAAAACCATTTTCTGTTCAAGTAATTTGACTATTTTTTAGGATTTTTTTTTTTTTTTTTTTTTTTAGTGTTTATTCATCTTTGAGAGAGAGAGCCTGGAGGAAAGGCAGAGAGATGAAGAGATAGCATCTCAAGTGCTGACAGCACAGAGCCCCAAGTGGGGCTCGAACTCATGAACCTTGAAATACAACCTTAGCCAAAACCAAGAGTCGGATGCTTAACTGATTGAGCCACCAGGCACCCCAATTCTAGTTTCATTTTTAAAACATGATTTCTCCAGCTGGGTTTTGTGGACATGTTCTACTGGAAGAGAGTCTAGCTCTTTGGGTTTCAACTTCCTTTGGGGAACCTAGGCCTTTGGGTTCTAGGAACACTGCCTCCTCCTTTTATCTGTCCACCCTAATGTTGCTAATTACTTCTTGCTGTCACCACTTTACTGGTCCCTGATTGGTCCTCAGATCTTCCACCAGTTACATATCATTAAACTCTTACTTATGTAAATATTAGGCATGGGTTCTGTTTTCCTGGGTAGACCTTAACTGGTCCAGAACCTGAAATCCTTCATTTTATGGTTGAGCAAATGTTGGCCTTTTTTTCTTTCAAATGTATTTTAGAATTAGGTTGGTCATATTCAAGAAAAAACCTTGCTAGCACTCTTGAAACCCAGGAGCTTAAGGAATTTCTTCAATATTCATACAGTTAATAGAAAGTATTGAGCCTATGATGTTTCAATTCTCAGTCTATTTCTCATTTTAACAAATTAAAACTTACAAGGTAGGGTAACTAAAGGAGGGAAAGAGGGACTTTATATATATATATAAAACATATATATATATAAAACATAGTTAAAATAAAAAGGAACATCATATATATATTATATATATGTGTGTGTGTGTGTGATTTTTAACTATGTAAGCATTTTACCCACTTAGAATAAATTAAATTTTAATTTTAAAGTAAAGTAAAATGTTTACACTTATACACTATGGTGTATAAGTGTGGGTCTTTACAAAGTGGCTTTTATTTCTATTAAATGTCATTATGATTACTAGTAATTATTGAGAAATATGAGTTATTACAAGATGGAAGACTTCACTAAGCATAGTTATCCATAAGCTTATCAGTTACACACACACACACATACATACATACACACACACGCACACACAATGTAGTTCTATGTAAACAAATCTACATTAATCCCCTTTATTTTCTGTTTGAATAATAATCTCCAAACCTTTTTGGGTCATATTTTCCTATTGATAAAAACTTTTGAGCACATACTCCCATTATATGTAGATTTATTTATAATTATAATACATGGACCACTGAACTAATGTGTACATTATAAAACATTATCAAAAGTTGATATTTATGAAGGACAAAGTTAACAAATTAAGAGGAAAAGTTCCAAAGCGTTTCTTCTCCCCAACAGACAGCCTTGTGCATCCCAGTGTGCACCTACCCTACCTGGACACAGTTCTTTATTTTGTTTTTAACGTTTATCTATTGAGAGAGACAGAGAGCACATGAGTGTGTGTGTATGTGTGTGTGTGTGTGTGTGTGTGTGTGTGTGTGTGTGTGTGTGTGTGAGAGAGAGAGCGGGGAGGGGCAGAGAGAGAGGGAGACACAGAATTCAAAGCAGGCTCCAGGCTCCGAGCTGTCAGCACAGAGCCCGATGCACAGTCCGAGCCCATGGATTGTGAGATCATGAGCTAATAAGCCAAAGTCGGGCGATTAACCAACCAAGCCCCCCAGGCGCCCCTCGACACACTTCTAAAGCGCGTCATTAAGAGCTGCTGCAGGATCTCAGACACTTATTTTGTTGAAGCGCCTACATGTTCACCAAACTGAGGGAAAATATTTAACATGATCTCTGACATTAACTCCCTAACCCATTCTAAGTTCCTTAATTCAAACACAAAGCAATCAACTCCTTAGCCTCCATTCCAAGCAGTTTCTCACAATCCTGAGAAGCTGATGTGCACAGACTCTGGCCTTAGGAATCACATCGCTAGAGCATATTAGTCTCTTTATCACCAAAGATCAAGGAACCTGGAGATGAAACAGGAGACAGTATGTGTATGGACTGGAGAGGAACCTAAAGTAGAATGACCGTCATCAAGTTGATGATAATTTCTATCTGACTTTTCTTTTAAAAAAGTTAAAAAAAAAATTGTGATGAGGACAATATAAACTACACTATTATCTGGAGCCTTTTTAGGATTAGTCCCTTTGTTGGATACAGTGTAATGACTGTCTGCTTCAGACAGTTCAAAACCAGCTCTGAATAACTCCTGCCAAAGTTGAAAGGTCTCGTGTGGGAGTTTTTCTCAGCATTATCTGGCCAGTAAATGACACCTCTGTTCAGTGCTTTATGTGTGCCTGGGTGCAGGTGCGGGACACCAGGATGACACAAGTTGATTGAGACTTTGACTTTTAAGGTCAATGACATTTAGGAATTAATAATCCAAACATGGAGAAGAGTTCATATTTATGAGCAGAATACTGGAAATGATTCCTTGCCAGGGGAAGAGTGAAAGACTTCCCAGAGGGAATGCCATGTGGTCAGGACAATGAAAATGAATTGTAATTCAGGAAGAAAGGAAGCAGAGCCAGGGGAGGGTAAAGATAAGGAGGTGGAGGAAAGAGAAAACAGTCCTGACCTGGATGGATGTGTATGGCCTCATGTAATCGTCAGGAACGCCTTTGGAGATGACCATGTCTCCACTTTACAGGTGGGGAAACTGTGGCTCAGGAAAGTTAGGTCACGAGCACACATTACACATGCAATTCTCTGCTGGAGAGTTGAATTAAAGGGTGCCTTCGCTAGACAATTGCTCGTAGGTGCAGTTTAAGTGGTACTAAAACTCGCCTGTATATTATTTGTAAGGATACAGGGAAGCTCTACTTACCAGAGCGATCCTTAGGAAATAGAGTACACGTGTTGGGAAAATAAAGGTTATATAAGCTATTCGGGGCACTGATGTGGTCAAGATCTCCAGGGACACATTTTCCTGTAATACTTAAGAATAAGAGCCTCTTCTTTAAAGAAATGTTTAACAGATACTGGAGTACTATCGATTTAAAGGGGCCCAAACTACTAGCATTTCCAGGTACTAACTTATTCTGAGTACTTAGAAAAGAATGAGTTTTAAATCTGCTTAACTCCAAATGCAGTGGTCTTGGCAATGTGCAATACTGCCTGTAACATGCCACTGAAATGCAGATGGACAGAGGGACAGACAGATAGGAAGAGATGGGGGAGCATCAAATGGTGCTTCTAAAGACGGACTGGGCTGCCGGTGGTCTTCTCCCCGGGGGAGCCTAGTGTTGTATTTTCTTCAACTTTTTCTCATAACCACGCATTTTTCATGCAGCTTAAGTCCCTTAAGGAACAAGATAAGAATGAGTAGATTGATACATTTTCACTGTTAAAGCAATCTACCACTGTACATTTGTTATCTTCAGGAAATTACTACAATCAAGGGGAGATTCGTAAGAAAGAACTCTTGCAGAGCTGTGATGTTTTGGGGATTCCACCCTCCAGTATAATGATTATTGACAACAGGTAATTTATCTTTCAAAAATGTAGAAATTCTTCGGCAATAAATATGCAGTGGTACGCTCAAAAGACACAAAAAAACGAATGTGGGTGGGTAAGAACATCTTATTTGAGAAGTCTACTTAAAATAGTTTCACATTTGTTTTTAAGTGACAGTGTAATGCAAATAAGTGTTTTCAACGTCTGTTCAGATTCTTCTCTGAAGATAGCTACTTTCATCTTTAAAAAAAAATTGTTACGAAATTTTCAAAGCTACACAGAAGTATAAAGAGCAGTGTCGGGAGCCCCCATATGCCTCCTCCTAAGCTCAGTTAATTATCAGGCCTTTGTTATTATACTTGCTTCATCCAACAACTTGTGTGTGTGTGTGAAGCTTTTTTAAAGAAAATCTAGTCCTCAGGTCATTTCACCCCTGCATACTTAGATACACCTCTCTTAAGAAGATAGACATTTTTTTTCCTATGGTCACAATGCCATTATCATATCCAACAAAATTCATAGTAACAATTCCCTGGTGTCCCCCAACACCTACCTAGCCCATAGCTATTTGTCCAAGTAGCTCAACGTCTTTTTATAGTTGATTTGTCCACGGCAGGATGTAAATGAGTCCACACACATACTTGGTTGATATTCTGCGTTTCATTGTCCCTTCCTCCCTTCCCCACCTTGTCTTTGTTGAGAAAACTGAGTTGTCATTCCGGACGTCACACATTCTGGATCTGGCTGCCTGCCTCCTCATGGTATTAAGTTGTTCTATCGTCCATATTTCTTGCAAACTAGAACTTAACTGTAACCTTAAGGGGTGAGAATACTGCATAAACTGTACTGTGCACTTCACATAGCATCATTTCAGGGTACACATGCTATGTGACTGTCTCACAGTGATTCCACGGTGGATCGGTGAATTCACGTGGCAACAGCTGTTCCTTTCATTTTAAAGACCCACATCCACCTTTCACGGAATGTTCTCATGATTGCCTGAATCACTGTTTAACTAGAAATAGCCAAGTGCTGAGTTTCTAAATGCCTCCTGCGTTCTAAGTATATTAGCTATAATTCTTCTGCAAAGCAAAACTTTATCAACTGGGGTTTTTTATTTAGTTATCCCAATATGTAATTTGATCTGAAAAGACAGGATAAATGCTTAATTCTTTAATTGCCGTTTTCGATCATTGCCATTTTCAGAGGAAGGAGTTGGTGCCCTACATACTTCCAGTGGTAATATGCCATTTGTTGCTTGGATGGGGGAGGGCATTTTTTCATTTCATTGGGTACCTATGTGTTTTTAGGTATTCAGGGTTTCAGTTTCAGTCATGTTCTTTGATTCTCCATTTGTCTCGTCTATGGCTGTGAGACTCTTCGTGTTAGCTCCTGTGTCTTGGCATGACCTCTTCAGGCTTACAGGATTTGCTTGTTGTCAAGGACAATAAGATTTTCCAGCACCTTCTCGTGTGCTTTCCTGCCTCAGTCCTTGCATCGGCCATCCCTCCAAGGAGGTTTGGTGTCTCTTAGGAGGGTGTGGTGTTTAGAGACCATAACCAGAGTGACTAGGAGTGTTTATTGCTACTGTGTTATTATTTCCTGTAGTTACTTGACCTTCATAGGACAGAGCTATATATATATATATTTGTTTAAGGAAAAAGAAATCAGAAATACGATTGCAATGTAGAGTTAATATTTCAGGGGTTTTGTTTAATGCCTTTGATTTATACATCAAATCTCTTTTCTCTTACACTGTAAGTCTTGCTTTTGTTTTTTTAATGTGTATTTATTTTTGAGAGAGAGCAAGAGGGGAGGGGCAGAGAGAGAGGGGGACAGAGGATCCAAAGCAGGTTCCACACTGACAGCAGAGAGCCCAGTGCAAGGCTCAAACTTGCAAACCATGAGATCATGACCCGAGTGGGAGTCAGATGCTTAACTGACTGAGCCAGCCAGGCAGCCCGTAAGTCTTGCTCTTTAAAAGGAGAAACATAATAATTCTTTTTTAATCTTTTTAAAGGATTTTATAAAGCATAAATGAAAAAATACTTGAAAAGCAGATTTGAAAATCAAGGCTAAATATAATATGACTGATCATGATGTCTGTAATTACTTTAAAGTGGTTTAGGAAAAAAATGCATATCTATATAGATCAAACCCAAATAGCACAATATTAACAGTTTGAGCCTGGGTGAAAGGTACATGTGTGTTCCTTATACTATACTTTTTAACTTTTATGTTTGTTTGAAAATTTTTATATAGAAAAAATATCCTCCTACTATTTTCTGCCATATATAAATATATTTTAGTGTCTTATTATTGTTTAATGTATTGTTTATTTTTAAAAATCAGAGGTCTGTATAACAGCAACTGGAGTTTGTGAGCTTTACTACCTTTGGGGCTTAACCGGCAACATAGCTTTTGGGATTTATTATAAATTCGATTGTCCTTGCTTCCTTTTTCTGAGGCTTTTATGTGATTGAGTAATATGCAAGAACATGATAACACAGCTTAAAACGTGATGAAGACACAAGTTCCTTTAAGTGTAGGCAAAGAAGAAAAAAATGACCACCCTCAAAACATGTAAAAGGCCACAGTAGTAATTCTGCTGATGTTTTCAGTTCATTCCTATGAAACAGAATTTGCTCTGCCATTTTTGTAGGACAGGAGTGCTAAAGAAGAAGTCACATCTTTACTATAACCTGTATCTAGTGATATCATCATTTTCAGATACCATTTGTCCAGGAACTGAGCTGGATGGGCATTTGGATAGTTTACCTTTAAGTAGGTAAACACTAACCAATTTCTAAGATGAACTGGTAATGTTACTTAAGAGTTGACCTTAATTCTGGGACATACAAGGGAAATCTATAAGGAAGAGATAGCTCACTTATCTGAGATGTGGTTTCTGTTATCTAGATTCTAGATCTACAGCTAAGGACAGGGAAGAAGTGCAAAAGTAGAAGCTGCTATGTCTGTACACAAAGAAGGTACCAGTCAGATAAGCACCTGACTCTTGATTTCAGCTCAGGTCATGATCTCACAATTTGTAAGTTCAAGCCCCATGTCAAGCTCTGCGCTGACAGTGTGGAGCCTGCTTTGGATCCTCTCTCCCTCTCTTCCTGCCCCTCCCCCCCCCACGCGAAAATAAATAAATATTATTTAATAAACATTATTCTGACATCAGAAATATCTGCTGTCGAGGGACACCTGAGTGATTCAGTTGGTTGAGCATCTAACTCCAGCTCAGGTCATGATCTTGCTGTTCACCAGTTCAAGCCCCACGTTGCTGACTACTCAGAGCCTGAAGCCTGCTTCAGATTCTGTGTCTCCCTCTCTCTCTGCCCCTCCCTTGTTCATGTTCTGTCTGTCTGTCTGTCTCTCTCTCAAAAATAAATAAAACATTAAAAAATTTAAAAAGAAAAAAGAAGATACCACTGCTTTCACCCAGCATTTGCTTATTCCTTACTAGTTTCTGCACCATTTCAACAAAGCCCCAGTTGGAATTTTGGTTTTTACCCTTACAAGATTAGAATGAGTGTGCTAGTAGATGCAGGAAGGGAGTTACAAGTATAGGCAGGTGTGGGTGAGTCTAATAAATTACCAACGAATGATGGACCTGCTGGGATCCATTTAGGTGGCTTCAACAGTAAGACGTGTCCTCCCACTTACCAAGTCCTCCAAAAGCAAGATGGCTCCGGGTTGGCTCGACAACATCTAAAGCCCAAGTCCTTCCCGCCTCTCTGTGCGGCCGTCCTCCTCATGTCAGCCAATCTCCCCTCATGGTTGCAAGGTGATTGTGGCAGCCTTCCAGGTGTCCGCCACACACTCAACTGTGTTCTGCCAAGAAGCGGGGAGTCTTCCTTCTGCCCATCTCTTTATGTTCTGGAGAAAAACTAGGAGTCCCCGACAGACCTTCCCTTAGGTCTCCTGCCCTGTATGGCTCATCGCTGCCACCACCTCTACCAACTTCTCACCCACTGTATTAGCTACTAGAAACCGGCTTTCCCAGTATAAGAGTGCTTTATTTCAGCATCAGAATGCCGGGAATGGCTCTAGGTAGGGGGGGGGAAACATGCTCATTTTGGCTCACTGTCTTGCAAAGACTGTATGCTTTATACCGCCCCATAGCCTTGTGGTTTTGTTTGGTTAGTAAAGGTCTAGGGCACTGGCCTAGGCTGGGGCTTCCTTTCAGGACTGCATAGGATACAGAGATGGATTTCAAGTGTCCAGTCCATAGCAAGGAACGAAAGGTGGGTGACGCAGAGGTAAACAAAGGAAAACAGGCCAAAAAGACACAATAGGTTCAGTGCGGAGTACCTGGAAAAGTGCTAGCATCTCTAGGAGATCCACAGCAGGCCTAGGAAAGGGAAGAACCTATAAATAGCACTAAGTTGATTAAAAACCACTTGGGTGAGAAACTGCCAACGGATTGTTAGGCTTAGATTGTCTCCATGCATTGTCTGTGAGCTGAGTCACTCTCCCTGGGTTTCCTTTTTCATTTCGGTACCTGCTTTACTTAGCTGCTTCCTCCCACAGTAGGAAAAGGAGGAGGTAGGAAAGTTTAGATGAGCAGTAAATAAATTAGCCCTGGCGGGACATGCATCTCTTACTGTTTGAACCTTCATGACATCACAGCAGAACAGAAACCATGAACAGCGGAGACAGAGCACCAGCTGTGTGCCTTAGGATGAAAGGAGAATGTCTCAATTTATTTTATTTTCTTTAGTGTTTTTATTTTATTTTTGACAAAGCAGGGGGGTTGGGCAGAGGATCCGAAGCAGGCTCTAAGCTGACAGCAAAGAGCCCAAAGCAGGGCTCAAACTCACGAACCACAAGATCATCACCTGAGCCCAAGCTGATGCTTAACTGACTGAGCCCCCCAGGCACCCCTGAGAATGTCTCAGCTCAGAGTACAGTACAGGTAAGAGAGAGATGAGGGGATGAATGAATTCAAGTCTTATTTAAGAAGTTTAAATGGCAGGATTTGAAGAAAGAAGAAATTGGGGATAATGAAAACTACACACATAGAGATCTAGGTGGATAAAGATTAGCTGGCGTAGTTTATGAAGGAGACGAATTAGATTATGGGAAAGAACAGATTAGACATTTTTAGCACATAGGAGAATTAAAACTATCAGAGTAAATGCAATGCCTTTCAATCAGTGGGGCAAGAAGAGAATATGGAGATCAGTCAAGGCAAGAAGAGAAAGCACATACAATGAATGATGAGGCGAATTATGTGTTTGGTGTCATGTAACCCAAGGGGTGGAAATAGGGGTACTTGGGGCGCCTGGGTGGCTCAGTCGATTAGGTCTCTGACTTTGGCTCAGGTCATGATCTCACGTTCATGGGTTCATGCCCTGTGTCAGGCTCTGTGCTGATAAACTCATGCTCATGCTCTGTCTCTCTCTGTATCAAAAATAAATAAAACATTTTAAAAAAAGGGAATAGTGATACTTAAACAAAATTAGCATCAGATGGTATCAAGAATTCTGTATCCTACTTTTTTTCATGAGACAGTAGTCTAACATTTCCCCAAGTCATTAAATTGTCCTTAGAATGGTTGTCGAGATGTGATCACAGGATGTGCCATAACTTAATTAACATACTCCTGATATTGAATATTTCAATTTTTCCAATATTTAAGTATTTTAAAATCTGCTAATAAATCATTGAAGTTCTGGCCCTTTCCTTAGGTAGATTCCCAGATGATGAATTACCGAGAAAAAGGACAGGACTTCAGGCAGTTTTCTCCATTCAGGTTCCAAAAACATTCGTAACTAAGGTCTTTTTGGTTCATCTTATTTTTTATTATTGGTACGAATAACTTTTTCTGATATATTTTCTAAGACTTTACCCTGGTTTGGAGAAGATTTGCTGATTTTTACACGTGTTTTGTTAATAGCCATCCCCATATGAAATTTTAAAAAGCCGAACAGCCTTTCACCTGATTCTCATAGTGTTATGGGTAAATCATCTGCAAATAATACTAATATAGTCTTCTGTTTTTCCACGTATGCCTCTTATTTATGTTCCAATTCTTATTACTTGGAGTGGAATTTCTTAAACTATGTTAAACAGTTGTTTAACATGTCCCAAGGATTAATGATTTGTTTGAGAACACATCTAGTGTTTATCATTAACACTAAGTTGGCTCCCGGTTATGGAAGATATTCTATAGTGTGTTAGGGATTTTTGCTGGAAATTGACCTTCATTGGGTTAGATTTGGAGACTCCCGTTCATTTCAGTGCCCTACAAAGGGATAAGAAAAAGTTTCAGGGGCACCTGGGTAAATCAGTTGGAAGATCATATGACTCTTTTTTTTTTTTTAGGTTTATTTATTTATTTTTGAGAGAGACAAAGACAGCATGAGTGGGGGAGGAGCAGAGACAGAAAGGGACAGAGAGAATCCCAAGCAGGCTCCATGCTACCAGCTGCAGAGCCCCATGTGGTGCTTGAACCCATGAACTGCAAGATCATGACTCAAACCAAAACCAAGAGTTGGATGCTTAACCAACTGAGCTACGCAGGTGCCCAGAGCATGCAACTCTTGATTTTAGGGTTGTGAGTTTGAGCCCCACTGACTCAGGGTAAACTAACTATTGGAATCATCATAGAGAGAGGAATTTCCTCTCTTATCTATGCCAGTAGGTTCTGTAATGCTTACTGTAATTATACTAATGCTTACTCTGTCACTGTCCATTGTGATTTCTTTGCTCACTACTAAGATTAATAATAATATGAATGGGCTTGTACTCAGGCACCCGTGTTGCACCCACAGACTTCCACCGATGCGTATCCACTTCGGCCCGCAACGCAGGACGTTTTCTCAGGGCCAGATCAGAATTGTGAAAACTGCCCTCGAGCCAGATTTTTTAACTATATCCTGAAGAGCATGCAGCCTCAGCAGCATCCCCTCCTTGTGAAATGCTACAGTGGAGAGGTAGTAAACGTGTCAAAAGTAAATACTTCAAGGGGCACCTGAGTGGCTCAGTCAGTTAAGCATCTGACTTCAGCTCAGGTCATGATCTCACAGTTCGTGGGTTCTAGCCCCACATCAGAGCCTGCTTGGGATTCTCTCCCTCTTTTCCTCTCTCTCTGCCCCTCTCCCACTCGTGCTTTTTCTCTCTCTCAAAGTAAATAAATAAACGTATAAATTTAAAAGATAAAGACTTCAAGAAGCCAGTTTGAAGATTCAAGGGGCCCATGTGTCTGAGTCAGCCCAAGCTACCAACTTCCATGGCCCGCGTGGCGTAGACAACAGAACTTTATCTCACAGACTGGAGGCTGGAAGTTCCAGATTAAGGTCCAGCAGCACCAAGTTTCTGCAGAGAGCTGACTTATTACTGTATGCTCACATGGAGAGGAGTAAGGGAAATTTCCCTCTCGTTCTCCACTTACAAGCCCACCAGCCCTACAGGATTAGGACTCCACCATTGTGACCTCACTTGACCTTAATTACGTCCTAAAACCCTGTCTGCAAATAGTCACATTGGAGGTTAAGGCTTCCAACACATGAATCACGGGAGGACACAATTCAATCCCTAGCAACACACAAGCTTTATTCACTCTTCCCAGCTCTCATTTTATAACCTAGAAAAAGAAGAGCTTTGGAATCTTAGGATATTCAGAGGAGTCAAAGAGAGGAATTTGGCTCAGTCGGTTAAGCGTCAGGCTTCGGCTCAGGTCATGATCTCACAGTTCATGGGTTCAAGCCCCGTGTTAGGCTCTGTGCTAACAGCTAGCTCAGAGCCCGGAGCCTGCTTCAGATTGTGTATCTCCCTCTCTCTCTGACCCTCCCCTGCTCACACTGTCTCTGTCTCTCAAAAAAAATTTAAAAATACATGATCTCCCTTAATCCTCTAAATTATCCGATTACTTTACACATGTTGTAGATAAGAAACATATGATGTAGGGAGAGGCTGAGAAATTTGCCTGAGGTCATCCAGCTAGTTAGTGCTGGAGCTGGCATTTGAACTAAGGCACTCTGGCTGGAGAACCCAGGGTTCAACCATCATGTCTTCCATCTACCCCATGCCTGACACATACTTGCACAAAGGTCATCTTTTCCAATCTTTGACTGACTGTCCAAAATAGGTTTTCTTATCCTTTATTTGTTTCACATGAAGAAACTAAAGGTCAGACTGATTAAGAGAACTCTCTGCAGTCACCGATTTAATAAATGGCAGTGCTGGGATTCAAACACAAAGGAAGACGGAATTGATTCCTGCCTTTCTGCAGGAAAGTAGGTCACCCGTTTGTTACCGTATTTGAAAGACTCATGTGTATTTAAGAGTACATTGTGTTGGCATTGTGTGTAGTCAGTTCTTTTTTCCATTGTTCTGAACCTCCTTACTGGATTTCGGGCAAACATTTAGCCAGAGGAGCTCACCCAAGCAAACCACTTGCATAATCACTTACAGAGGGGGAAATACTCGGTTGTCAAGAAAAGAAAGCATAATCTCAGGCATTAGGCAACTAAATGGATACTTTGGGTAACTTTACCCAGGTCTTAATACCTCCAGGTTCTGCAGATGTATTGAGTCATAGGATATTTAAATGTATATTGTTTTTTTTAATTTTTTTTAATGTTTTATTTATTTTTGATACAGAGAGAGACAGAGCATGAGAGGGAGAGGGACAGAGAGAGAAGGAGGCATGGAACACGAAGCAGGCTCCAGGCTCTGAGCTAGCTGTCAGCACAGAGCCTGACGTGGGGCTCGAACCCACGAATGTGAGATCTGACCTGAGCCAAAGTCGGAGGCTTAACCGACTGAGCCACCCAGGCGCCCTAAATGTATATTGTTAACAGATACATATTAAATGCCTAGAGTGGGCAAGGCACTGTGCTAGATGTTGAAGAAAGAGAATGGTTCAAGGTAGAGGAGCTTGACTAATAGGTGTTGAGCAGACAGTCATCGAGGCTGCGTTTGTGGAAAGCTGTCTCTGTGCATGTGTGCTAACGTTCAGGCCTACAGCGGAGACCGGAGACCCTCTCTGGAGTGCTTGGGAACTGCATGGGGCTGGGAAATGCAACCTACAGATTTCCTCTTCACTTGCTGTTTTGGTGGTTCTTCATGTATTAGAAGAGTCGATAGAATTATTTTGTTTATACTTTTCAAAGCAAAAGACATGCGTATTTCTGTGTGGACAGATAATTTCTCAAAAAGATGCATACGAGACTTCTTAATAGTAGCAGATCCTTAAACTGGGGCAGGGAAGAGCGATACTTTCACTTTTTAATTCTGCAGAAGTCTGTACAGTTTGATTTTTTTTTGAGGAAGCCCATATTTCTAAATTTTATATGTATTTAAAGACTACCCCACAAACTAATAAAATCCTCTTCCCTCTCTACTTAGGTTCTATCCATACAAGCGAATGCAAAGTTAGAAATAATTCTGTGTACATTGTGATACGATTTGATGTGATAAATTCAAAGCATAGAATGGAGTTCCTTGAAAATATAACAATGCTTTTAAGCCTTTTTATAAACACTGTGGTCTTTTTGGGGGCCTCATTCTGAGGGGTAAGTGGGAAGAAAGTCAGATACAAGACTCCAAAGGGCTCTGATTGGAAAGGGTGGGGATTCAAGAGAGGCCTGATCATCATAGAATGAAACAAAGCTGGTCCCCCAATTAGAACCCCTGCCCATTCAAGTGCCCTGGGGCCCCGTGACCTATTGTTAGGCAAGATTTGCAAGGTCTCAAAACCTTCCGCGGTCTGATCCTTATCTCCCTGCTTATACCCACACCACATCTATTCAGGGACAAAAATAGGCAGGACTACGCAATGCCGCAGTCTGTGTTCAGGCTCAGATCTAGGCAGAGCCTCAGAATGTACGGGGCTCTCTTGTGCATCCACACATTTGCCCGTGCTAGCCCCTCCCTCTAGCAGACTTCCTCCCTTCCTAGCACCCATCTGGTCCCTCTAGCAAACTCCTCTTCCTCCCTCAAACCTCAGCTGGAGGGTTACCTTAGAATCTGTGGCCTCCCTGGTTTGCCCAGATTTTCGTGGGCACTTCCGTTACATTCTTGTCCCATTCTATCCTAGCACGCACACTGATTTTTTACTCTATGCCATAAGCCCCAAACTCTATCGGAACCCTTGATACATAGTGGTTGTTCAGTACGTATTTGTTGAGTAAATGAATGACTCCACTTACACCACAAGCTTTCTCCCCGCGGCCAGCATGGAAAGGTGTGGCCTCACACATCCCAACTCCCTTTCCTCACTTTTTCTTTCCTGTCTTTAGTAAAATTGTTTTCACTTTCTTTAATTAAATAAAAAACAGTCTAGGCCCCTGCCTTGCATCGATATTTTTAATTTTCTAGAAAGTTACAGATGAGTCCTTTAGCTTGGAAGGATTTTCCTACAGCTCTTTATTTTGCCATTCTGTAGATTTGGCTCCACCTTGTCCTGAGGTTGCAGCACAATAAAATTCTCATCTCTTCCAGTTCTTGTCTTAATATCAGTTTGACATTCACAAGCCCGAGACTTCTACAGACTAATTTTAGCTGAACAGGGAAATAGAATCCAGTACCTACTAGGAAACATAAGTGAGTCTGGCATGCTAGGAGTTCCTGGAAGTCTTCGTGTTTTCCAATAAATCCGTATAAATCATACAGTGAGCGAGAAGCCACAAAGCAGAGTCTAGCACTATTGGGGTCATGTTGGTAATTAAACCCCCTCTCCTCCGGAGACCCTCAGAGCCTTTCCCTACAAAAAAAATTTCAAAAGACCGTAAGCTGGCTGACAAAGTAGATCTGACCAAGCATCCTCTCACTGTGAGAGATGAAAATAAGCCTGCTGCCGTCCTCTCCGAACACACAAAGAAGTGACTGGGCTGAGGCTCAGGGCACGGTTCCAGTCCCAGTTGGCAAGAGCGAGTCGGGGCTCCCGTCCTCCCAGAAGGCGCAAAGGACAACAATGTTTCCTGGAAAATAAACCAGGGATGGGGACCGAAGGAGACGTAGCTGATATGGAGCCATTATGTGAAAAGTGAAAGCTGCTTCAGTACTCCTTCAAAGGGAGATTATTCTAGAACGTAAGGAAGGCTGGGGCTTTCAGTGACAAGACTGGGGGAAGCAAGGCAAGAGAAGTGAAGCAGGCCCAGAGAAGCGCGGCCTTAACCAAGCATGCCTTTGCGTCCACTATTATTCTTGGAAGAGGTGACGAATATACCGTAAAAATAGGTGGAGTGCCCGCTGGCTCAGTCACAGGGCACGCACCTCTTGATTTCGAGGTTGGAAGTTCAAGCCCCACATTGGGTGTAGAGATTATGTAGATAAATAAATAAGTAAATTTTTTAAAAAATAGGATTTGAGGCAACTGTATATTGTGGTATTACAGCACTACATCTAATAGCAAGAAATTGGTAACAACCCAAATGTAGCAATGTATGACCAATTACATAGTCGTGCTCCTGAGCATTGAACCACAACTTTCTAGTAGCCCAGGAAGATGTTGGTTAAATATATAATACTGAGTTTTAAAAAGGAGTATTTACTTTGTTTATACTTTTCTATATTTTTGTCATAGTTTTGATAATGAACATACATTAGTTATAAACCAAAAGGTCCATTAATTTTAAAATATTTTATTTCCAAGTGCATCTTGTTCAGCCTTTATGTTTAAAAAAAAAAAATTGAAGAGGGGCACCTGGGTGTCTCAGTCAGTTAAGCAGCTGATTTTGGTTCAGGTCATGATCTCACGGTTTATGAGTTCAAGCCCTACATGGGGCCCTGTGCTGACAGCTCAGAGCCTGGAGCCTGCTTCCGATTCTGTTTCCATCTCTCTCTGCCCCTCCTATGCTCATGCTCTGTCTCTCTGTCTCTTTCTCAAAAATAAATTTCAAAAAACATTAAAATTAATTAATAAATTAATTTTAGAAATGGAAGATTTTATCTTTGCAGGGCAGCTTAGGCTCAGTTTTAGTCCACAGTCTACATTAGGTCTCACTCTGGGTGTTGTACATTCCATAGGTTTGAACAAATGTACGATGACGTGTCCCTATCGCTGTAATACAGAGTATTTTCACTGTCCTAAAAATCCTCTGTGTTCTGCCTACATCTGGCAACCACTGATCTTTTTAGTGTCTCCATAGTTTTGCCTTTTCCAGAAGGTCATATAGTTGAAATCACAGTATGTAGCCTTTTCAGACCGGCTTCTTTCACATAGTGGTACGCATTTAAGGTTCTTCTGGGTCTTTTCAAGGCTTGATAGCTCCTATCAGTTTAGTGCTGAGTAATATTCTATTGTCTAAATGTACCACAATTTATTTATCTATTCACCCATTAAAGGACATCTTGGTGCTTTCCAGGTTTTCGATATTATGAATAAAACTACCATAAACAGACAGACACCTGGCTAGCTTAGTCAAGAGCATGCAAGTCTTGATCTTGAGGTTGTGAGTTCGAGCCCCATCTTGGATGTAGAGATTACTTAAAAGTAAAATCTTTAGGAAAAATAAATAAATAAAAAATAAAATGAAATCTTTAGGGGTTCCTGGGTGGCTCACTCAGCTAAGCATCCTGACCCTTGGTCTCAGTTTGGGTCATGATCTCACGGTCATGGGATCGAACCCCGTGTCAGGCTCTGTGCTGCCAGTGCAAAGCCTGCTTCGGATTCTCTCTCTGCTCCTCCCCTGCTCGTGCTCTCTAAATAAATAAATAAATAAATATTTAAAAAACACACATACACACACAACCATAGCTGAAAATGTATGTCCACAAAAATCAGCATACAGATATTTATGATAGCTCTTATTTTTAAGATTTCATTTGTTTCTTTATT
Organism: Suricata suricatta; assembly: GCF_006229205.1. NCBI lineage: Eukaryota > Metazoa > Chordata > Mammalia > Carnivora > Herpestidae > Suricata > Suricata suricatta. Next base: position 8,887,866 of record NC_043716.1, on the reverse strand, counting down.
TTTATTGTGGTGTGTGTGTGTGTGTGTGTGTGTGTGTGTGTGTGTTTGAGAGAGAGAGTAAGTGTGTGTAGGCAGAGAGAGGTAGAAAAAGAGAATCTTTTTTTTAAGATCCTGACCTGAGCCAAAATCAAGAGACAAACATTCTTAACCAACTAAGCCACCCAGGCACCTCTATACTTGTGTTTTTAAAAAATGAAAAGGGACACCTGGCTGGCTCCATTGGTGGAACATGCGACTCTCGATCTCGGGGTTGTGGGTTCAAACCCCACATTGGGTGTAAAGATTGCTTAAAAATAAAATGTTAAAAAAAAAAGAGACACTGAACAAAGGAGCAAGATGATCAGATTTGTGTACATATATATTTTTCATAATTTACTTTTAATAATATATTCTTGTAAAAAAATAAAAATAAAGCAAAATCATCTAGATGCTCTTAGCTTGGAAATAATCATAGTCAGTACTTTCTTTCCAAGCATATTTACAGACAGAAAGATAGATGGATACATGTTATAATTTTGGGAAAGTGGGAATAATTCCATAGATGCCACAAAATTGAATGTTACTTGAAATAAAATGGAAATAAAACTGAAGGACTTTCACTTGGGGTGAACGTCAGATAAATGTTCCATCTAATTAAATTATAGTGGATTAATGCCTAAAAATATCTGTCCAAAATTAAGAAGAAAAGATAGTGACATGTTTTGAGGTTTTCTCTTTGGTGTCATGGTGATGGTGATGGTAGTGTTTTTAGCCCACATTTCAAATCACCTACTTCTACTAACTGCCTGGAGGAAGTGAGTGCATTTGGACTTTTCCCCAGAAACCCTTCTCCCCAAATTCCCATTATATTATTAGTTTTACTTTGTCAAAGCTTATGACACATTCTTTTCAAAAACAACTTTTCTCAGGGGCACTTGGGTGGCTCAGTTCAATAAGCATCCAATTTTTGGTCTCTGCTCAGGTCTTGATCTCAGGCGCATGAGTTCAAGCCCCGCACTGGGCTTCACACTGAGCACGGAGCCTACTTAAAACACACACACACATACACACGCACAAACACATACCACACACACACACACACACGCACACACACACACACACACACAACTCTCTTCCCATAGTTGTTTCATTGTTATCCTGTGTTAGTCCAATCAGTCTGTTTCACCATGCTTTGTCTGACTTGATGAGGATTCACCCACCAATATGTTTGAGAAGAGCAGTGCATGGATGCTGTATTTTTGTATATTTAAGGATATCTATTTATTGTCTTTATACTTAAAAGGACACCTTGGGCGGCTACAGAATTATCAGGCTGTTCTTCCTTTTGCTCGTACACACTGTTTCACTGTTTTCTGGCAGCAAGGATTGTGGAGATGTCTAATACCGACTGATTTTTCTCCCTTGTAGAACATTTTCTTCTACCTGGATACCAAGTGATTTTCTTTATCCTTGTAGTTTCAGAACTTCACCATGTTATGTTTTGGCATTGATTGTTCTAGATTGAGTTTTCTTGGGGCGTCTGGGTGGCTCAGTCAGTTAAGCTTCCGACTTCAGGTCAGACCATGATCTCGCAGTTCGTGGGTCCAAGCCCCATGTCGGGCTCTGTGCTGACAGCTCAGAGCCTGGAGCCTGCTTCAGATTCTGTGTCTCCCTCTCTGTCTGCCCCTCCCCCACTCACTCTCTGTCTTTCTCTCTCAAAATAAAATAAAGACATAAAAAAAAATTTTTAATAGATTGAATTTTCTTAAGATATGGCAGGCCTTTCAACCTGTAGATTCAATTTTATCTCTCTGTTCCATTTGCTTTGTCTTTTTCTTCAAAAACCCTAATGTGTGTATGCTGGACCTTCTTTGACTTTTATAACATCTATGATGTTTGTCAGCATCCCTTTAATTTTGAGATCTCTTCATCATGTCTCTCTCTTTATTTTGAATAGTTATTTTTCCCTGCCTATTTGTCAAGCTGCACTCACTTCCATTTCCCTTATGCAAAAACCTCTTCTTGAAATCCTTAAATCTCTTGTTTAAGCCCTTGTTTTGTTTTGTTTTAATATCATGCTGCTGGTAATTCTTTGAGACCCTGGAAGGTATTTTGGAATTATGTAGGTTTTTCAGCTGCTTTATCTTACATTCTTTTCTCCTTACTCCTTTCTTTCTGTTGTTTTTAAAGTTATCATGCATCAGGGGTACCCCCATTGGCTGTTTTGGGATCGTTTCCTATGAGTGAGTAGGGCCAGCTACCTACGGGAGAGTTGGGTTGGAGAGGCAGAGGAGGGTGCAGGTATCGGGCGGGGGCCATCTGAAGCTTCTGCTGAATCTTATTATCTACAGTAACTTTTTTTTTAAGCTTCTATTTCTTTATTTTGAGAGAGAAAGAACAATCAGGAGAGGGGCAGGAAAAAAGAGAGAGAATCCCAAGCAGACTCCACATCACCAGCACAGAGTCCGATGCAGGGCTCAAGCCAGTGAACCACAAGCTCATGACCTGAGCTGAAACCAAGAATCTGGACGCTTAACCAGCTGAGCCACCCAGGTGCCCCTCAGCTCAGGGCTGTGTGTTTGGGCCCCGGGCTGGGCTCTGCACTGGGTGTGAAGCTTACTTAAAATATAATAATAATAAAATGCAAGCCTTATAGACAAATCATGCTAATGACCAGAGGAAAAGTTACTAGGTCAGTCTTTCAGATGGTTTCCTCATAGCACCAAGTTCCAAGAAATAATTCTTAGTCATTTGTGGGATGTGCCAGAGAGCCCTTGGGATAAGAAATATTGCACTGCCTACATGCTGCAATCTGAGATGATATGGTGTTACATTTGCTAGTTTGGTAAAACTGTCATGGCTAGTTATACCTAGTTCCCAGGGCTGACATACAGCTTAACTGGGCATTTCTGTAGTTAAAAGATTTGTAGGCTTTCCTGTTTTTTAATTCTCTTTTTTGTTTCTCTCTTCCTTTTTTTTTCTCTCTCTCTTTCCTTCTCCCTTTCTCTTTCTCCTTTCTTTATTTCAATAATTCATGCTGTCTTCACATATGTAGTCACTTAATTGTCAATAATAGAGCCAAGACAATTAAACAGGGAAAGAATACTCTCTTTAAAAATGATGCTGGGGACAACTGGGTAGCCACATGCAAAAAACCAAAGTTGGACTCCTTCCTCACACTGTACACAAAAATTATCTCAAAAAGACATAAATATAAGAGCAAAAATATGAAGCTCTTAAAAGAAAATATAAAAATGAATCTTCATGAGCTTTGGTTTGGCAGCACTGTCTTAGCTAAGACACCAAAAGCACAAGCAGTAAAAGAAAAACTAGACAAATTAGACTCATCAAAATTAAAAACTTTCCTGCATTAGAGGACATTATCAAGGGGGCCTGCCTGGCTCAGTCAGTTAAGCATTTGACTCTTGATCTCAGCTCAGGTCGTGATCCCGGCTTCATGAGCTAGAGCCCTGGTCGGACTCCAAGCTGTCGGCATGGATTGTCTCTCTCCCTCTTTTCGTCTCCCTTACTTGCTTGCTTGTGCTTTCTCTCGAAATAAATTAATGACATTTAAAATAAATAAAATAAAAAAGGAAATATCAGGTGTTGACAAGGATCCAGAGAAATTGGAAACCTCCTACATGGCTGTTGGGAATGTAAAATGGTGTAACCACTGTGGAAAAATAGGTCGGTGGGTCCTCAAAAAAATGAAGCATAAAATTACCATTACTCAGCAATTCTACAAAAATGCCTAAAAGAATTAGAAACAGATATTCAAGCAAAAACTTATACATGGGAAAGAAAAAAAGATTCCTGAATGTTCACAGCAGCACTACTCACAATAGTCCAAAGTTAGAACCAACCCAAATGCCCATTGGCTAGTGAGAAGATAAACTAAATGCGGTCTAGCCATACATTGGAATATTATTCAGCCACAAAGAGGAATGAAGTATTTATTCATGCTACAGCCTGAATGAACCTAGAAAACATTATGCTTAGTGGGGAAAAAGCCAGATACAAAAAACCACACATGTATGCTTCCATTTATTTTAAATGTCTAGAACTGGCAAACCAGCAGAGACAAAAAGTGGAACAGTGGTTGCCAGGGGGCTGGAAGGAGAGGGAAATGGGGAGTGACTCATGATGGGGTTTGTTTCTGAGGTGACGAAAATGTTTATTTCTGGGACAGTTGCACAACCCTGCGAATATACTAAAAAAAAGTGAATTGCACACTTTAAATGAGTGAATTCTATAGCATGTGAATTATATCTTGACAAAGCTGTTATTAAAATAATAGTAACACATGCTCATTGTAAAAACAAACAGTATGAAAATGTATCAAGTGAAAAAATGAATGTCTCCCTTGATTCCCCATCCACTTCTCTCCTCAGAGAAAACCATTGTTCACTGTTGATGTGTAGATTTGCATACCTTCAACACTTTACAAATTTATGTTTACATACAAACACATAGGTTTTCTTTAATGCTTATTTATTTATTTTGAGAGAAGTGTGAGAAGGGGAGGGCAGAGAGAGAGAGAGAGAGAGAGAGAGAATCCCAAGCAGGCTCCATGCTGATCCCAGGAACTGTGAGACCGTGACCTGAACCAAAATCAAGAGCCGGACACTTAGCCGACTGAGCCACTCATGTGGTCCCGTAGTTTGTTCTTTAATAATGCATACTATTCCTGACTACTCCTGTATCATAACCTCTTTAACTAGTAAAAATATCCCCTGGCCTTCCAGAACAATCATTAACCATCGTAAAATAAATAAATTACTGCTGCTGCTCGTTCTGGAATAATACATGGAGTAAGAAGCTGTTCAGTTATATATTAGTGCCTGCAGGACAAGCATGTTGGGGCTCCTACTTGAAACCATTCTTCATTTTTCTGACAATAGTGTCTTAATACCTCAGGCCGATCAGCTTCTCTGAAAGTTGACTACCTATCTCTCTGAGGTGTCTTACCTGGCATGCTCTCAGAAGGAATTTTCTGTGATGGGAAAACTGAGAGGTCAGTTCATTGGCCCCCACGATCTCTCTTTTCTGCTTTAGCCTGTGCTTATGGCCACACTCCACCCAAACAGACTAACTAGAGCAGTAGTTTGTAAAATATCGGGAGGGATCTTCAGTTCGGTGCATCAGAGTTATCTGGGACTTTTTTTTGTTTTGTTTAAAAAAAATTTTTTTTTATGTTCTTTATTTATTTTTGAGAGACAGAGCCAGTGGGAATAGAGGAGGGTCAGAGGGAGAGGGAGACACAGAATCCGAAGCAGGCTCCAGGCTCTGAGCTGTCAGCACCGAGCCCGACGCGGGGCTCAAACCCATGAACCGTGAGATCATGACCTGAGCTGAAGCCGGATGCTTAACCGACTGAGCCACCCAGGCGCCCCTTGTTTTGTTTTTAAACATTTATTTTTGAGAGACAGAGCATGAGTGGGGGAGGGGCAGAGAGAGCCGGAGACACCTAATCCAAAGCAGGCTCCAGGCTCCAAGCTGTCAGCACAGAGCTGACACAGGGCTCAAACTCAAGGACTGTGAGATCATGACCTGAGCCACAAAGTTGGACGCTCCGCCGAATGTGCCACCCAGGTGCCCCTGGGGCATTTGTTAAAACACAGGTATCTAGACTCCCCTGTAATCCTCATAGACCTCATGTGGTGGCGGATCAGGACTTTGTATTTTTTCACGAACTCCCCAGGTGATCGATCCTAAGGCACAGTAATGCCTGAGAACCTCTGGGCCCCTTTCTGAGCTGCGACTCCAGATTCCCACGAGAGAGAGCTGGACAAAACAAATTTGAGTGAAGTAGTCTGGAGAGTGGAATTATTTGGTCTCTTTGCTTAGGGTGTAAGCCAAGGAGCAAGGTTTCTGACAAGAACGCAAGGGCAGAGGGGCAGGGCGGCTCAGTCGTTTAAGCGTCTGACTCGGCTCGGGTCATGATCGGTGGACGTGAGCCCGAATCAGGCTTTGCACTTACAATGGAGAGCCTGCTTGGGATTCTCTTTCTCTCCTTCTCTCTCTGCCCCTCCTCTGATTCCCCCCACCAATAAATAAATAAATAAAAGCTTAAAAAGAAAAAAAGAATGCAGGGGCAGAGAGAATGATGAGAGTAAGGAAGAAAGTACTGGAGTCTCCAGTCGCTTGGCATTCCTGGGCAGCACCTCTGTGTGTATAGCCCAGACCGTGCCATCCCCTTGCCCAGTGTACAAGATAACAGAGCCTTAGCTCTTTTTTTTTATGCTTTTTATTTATTTTTGAAAGACAGAGAGAGACAGCGTGAGCAGGGGAGGGTCAGAGAGAGAGGGAGACACAGAATCCAAAGCAGGCTCCAGGCTCTGAGCTAGCTGTCAGCACAGAGCCTAACGCAGGGCTCGAACCCACAAACTATGAGATCATGACCTGAGCCGAATTCGGATGCTCAACCGACTGAGCCACCCAGGCGCCCCTGACCTCAGTTACTTCTTACAAGACACGGAAGCAAGTGAGTTCTTGGTGCTCGGTACTTGGGTGTGATCCTTGATGGGGCCCTTGCTGCATCTCAGCTTCCCTCTGCCTAACAGAGCATGAAGTTCCCGTATTTTCATGAGGCACTACTTCAGATTTATCCATTCTCTGCCATCCCTCCCTCCTCCTCACCCTCCAATCCAATGCCTTCCTCCACTTTGGAAATCACAATTTTTCAGAGGAAAGGCTTGCATCTGTAACAAGGCACAGAGGCACATCTTTTCATTGTGCCATGGTCCTGGCTGAGCTGAAGGAGAATCCAAATGACTCTCTCTACTCCTGTTAAGCACCACCCCCGGAGAAGTGTGTGTGGCGGAGCTACTGTAGGGAACATGAGGTGACACCGTGGGCATTTTTACTCACACAGCCGCCAGCTGGGACTGGGATGGCACTCCTTAGGCGCAGAAGTCAAGATGGACCGTCAGATGCCAGGACCATGGAGGAGTCCAAGCTCCAGTGCTCCAAGGAGTCAGGAGGGATGGGAGAGGGTGAGCTAAGAGATAGGATCTAGGGAATAGAGGTCAGGTAGGAGTGCAGGGGAGTGGGTGTTCTGAGCAGGCCAAAGCACGCAGTTTGCTCATCTAGGCCCCTGAGCCACCTGGTTAGACAAACAAGGATTTGTTTCAAAGAATGAGTCACTGCACCTCTCAAGGCTTCTACCAAGATTATCTTCAAAGCCCTGCATTTCATTCATCAGCCTCTACAAAGTTATAGAGCCGAACCCATGTCCTAAAAGAGGTGTCCTCAGCACTAACCTATATTCTTAAGATTAGAATCATGTATGTCAATTATACCTCAATAAAAAACACACAGAAAATAAAGTCATAGAAGCATGTGAGGAATAAAAGATTATAATCAGACACCAGCCTGGCCATCAGTCTCCATTTTCCCCAGGCAGCATATTGCATTCCTACCCTACTCCCACCCATAGTCTTACTTTGCGGGTGGTTTCCTGAGCAGATTCTCTGTGATCCCACACTGGGTTTCAAATTATTAGAGCCTGGGATGAATTTATGTGGCATTTTTTGCATTAGATGATTATCACCACCTACGTAAGCGACCATGCTAGCTACTACCCTTGAAAACTTAAGTAGACATAACCTCTCCCTTGGACTCAGATCCAGGGTAACTATCATTTCTCAACCTTTTTGGAACGGGGGTATGTTATGCAGGATTGCTCAACGTAACAACACACCTTTTACAAAAAGTCATAGAATATATGTCATATGCTTTTGTTTAAATAAAGTACATGAAAATTAACTGATCATAAGGCACCCTAGAGAATTTCATGATGTCTCCTGGAGACTCAGGAATGGAATTGGGAGTTTTCTTTCTGTGACAGCCGCAGGGGACTGACTGTATGCTATGGTCCCCAGTGCACCTCCTGACCAGCAAGGTGACCTAGGGCGGGCGTATCTGTGCTCTGATTCTTATCCTCCTCTTAATAAAATACAGATGTCGAATTACATTATTTCTAAGGTCTTTGTTCACAACCAACATTTTGTGATTCAGTGAACAGAATAATTGCCCTATAAAAAGGTATGTTCCCACGGGGCGCCCAGGTGGCTCAGTCAGTTGAGTGTCTGGCTTCGGCTCAGGTCATGATCTTGTGATTTGTGGGTTCGAGCCCCGCATCTGTGCTGACAGCTAGCTCAGAGCGTGGAGCCTGTCTTCAGATTCTGTGTCTCCCTCTCTGACCCTCCCCTGCTCATGCTCTCTCTCTCTCTCTCAAAAAAAATTTTTTTTTAATTTTTTAAAAAGGTATGTTCCCTAAACAAGTTGTCAGACGTACATAGTCCAAGGGGCCCAGTTAAATTTGAATTCTAGATTTAAAAAATGTTTTAAACGTTTTTTTAAAGTTTATTTTTTGAGAGGGGGAAGAGGACAGAGGCAGGAGAAAGAGAGAATCCCAAGCAGCCTCCACATTTTTGGCACAGAGTGTGAGGTGGGGCTCGATCTCATAAACCATGAGATCCATGACCTGAGCTGAAATCAAGAGTCAGACACTAACCAAATAAGCCATCCAGGCACCCCTAAACTGTAATGGTTTAGTGTAGCTATATCCCCAGTATCACATGGGACATAATTACATTTCTTTTTTCCATTTTAATGTTTATTTTTGAGAGAGGGAGACACACAATCCAAAAACGGCTCCAGGCTCCACGTGGGACATAACTACATTTCAAAATTATTCATTGTTTATCTGAAATTCAAAGGTTAGCTGGCATACGGGATCTACAACCTAACACTATTCCCTTTCCTCCCATTTGTGAAGGCGATTTCACCACCTTCCTGCCGTGAACCTGCTTGTCTCCTCTTGTCTTGAGTCCCTAGCCTGAAATAGATTGTGAATATCAAATTGCTGCTTGCACTTTGCCTTACCTGTGACATAAATTCCCAGAGTTCAGAGAGGACAGTTACCAACGACTCGTTTCGTAGATGTGGCTGCCTGGACAATACCGGGGCATCTGCTACTTACTTACAGCCTCATTATTATTTTTTTAAGTTTATGTATTTATTTTGAGAGAGAGAGAGAGAGAGTGCATGTGTGCAAGCAGGGGAAGGGCAGAGAGACAGAGAGAGAGAAAGTGAGAGAGAGAGAGAGAGAGAGAGAGAATCCCAAGCAGGCACGGCAGTATCAGCCCAGAACCTGATGCAGCACCCAACCTCACAAACTGTGAGATCGTGACCTGAGCTCAAATCAGGAGTGGGATGCTTACCCCGCTGAGCCACCCAGGCGCCCCTTATAACCTCATTACTGACACCTTCACAGTAATCCTGACCTATACCACATGAGTTATTATACCCACAGCATGCTGGAGTGGGAATTTTCACTTGCCTCTTACTTGTTCTAATTTCATGATCTTGGGTCAGGATTCTCTCATCGTTAAAACAAACAAACCAAAGCACCTCCACCTAACTCTCCCCCCTCCCGTTACCTCTGCCCCACTACTCTCTCTTTTCCTTCGTGATCAAGTCTTCTCTATACTCACCATCTATGCAGCCTTCTCTCTTCCTCGTTTCCCAATGCAGGAAAACATGGTCCGCCATTCTCCTTCCTCCCTCATGGTCATTGAAACTCCCCTTGGTCTGGGTCCCTGCTAACTGCCTAACTATGAGACCAGTGGGATACCTTCCCCTTCCAGTCCCGATCTTCCTGGATCTTGTAGCAGCTCTTGTGAATGGTGACCACACCCCCACCTTTGGGAGCTACTCCTCGCTCCTGTAACAGCGCTGGGTCCTCCCTGTCCTCTCACCTCCTTGCTTGACGAGTGTGTGTCCATCACCTCCAGCCACTGTTTTGTCTGCCTGGTCCCTAAATGCCGGAGCCTTCATACTTTCTGCACTCTCCCTAAGCCTGTGTGCTCTGTGTGCTGGGTACACCCTTCACCGCCAGCGAGGTCATTTACAAAACACCAGTGCCTCAAGGGGGAACGTGGTGTTTTGGTTTTGTTTTGTTTTGTTTTTAATTAAGTTTATTTATTTTGTTCGTTTTGTTTTGTTTTAATTTTTTGTTTGTTTATTTTTGAGAGAGAGACAGACAGACAGCGTGAACAGAGGAGGGTCAGACAGAGAGGGAGACACAGAATCTGAAGACAGGCTCCAGGCTCTGAGCTGTCAGCACAGAACCTGACATGGGGCTCGAACCCATGAACGTGAGATTATGATCTGAGCTGAAGCTAGACACTCAACCGACTGAACCACCCAGGCTCCCCTATTTATTTATTTTGAGAGAGTGTGCAAGCATGAGCAAGGGAGGGTCAGAGAGAGAGAGAGAGAGAGAGGATCCCAAGCAGGCTGAATGCCATCAGCATGGCACCAAATGCGGGGCTTGAACTCCTGAACTATGAGGTCATAACCTGAGCCACAAAGTTGGACACTTAACTGACTAAGCCACCCAGATGCCCCACCAGGGGATGGGTCTGAAAGTTCATGGAAGGCACCCAGGTTCTGGTTTGCTTGTTTTTTTATTAATCTTTGAAATGTGTTTATTTCATTAGTTTCCACTTAACAATCACTTTTTTGAGCATATAGTACATCACAAATGCTACGTCTTAGGAATACAAAAGAAACGGTCAAGGCCTCATCTTCAAGCAGCTTACAGGCTAGTGGAAAAGGCCATGACACTTTCTGACAACAGGAGGGTGGCCCACAAACGGTGCTGTGGACTGCAAAGTGGGAGTCAGGAAAGACACCATAGACTGGCTGCCTGGGACCCAAGTCTTGAAGGAAAGAGGCACTGAGCCATCTGTAACCCGTGCAGAGTGCGCTCTTCCTGGGGAGCTGGAGCACAGCGCTGCTGGGGACTGTGATGGAAAGTGGAGTGAGCCAGTGAGGCGATGCAGATCCCAGAGGTCGCATATCAGGTGACCTCAAAAATGTCGCTCTGCCTAAAGTGGAAGGAAAAGGAATAGTTTTGGACGGCCCAAATTTGCCCTTTTCCTAACACAGAACTGAGCCCTTGGAAATGAGTGGGGCCAGGCGTGTCAGAACTGTGACCGGGGCTCCTAGGTGAGCTGGAGCCCAGGGTTCCTGCCAGAAAAACAGTGTCAGGTGTCAAGTCTGAAAGCAAGGACAAGGCCAGAAATAGGAAATCAGGAGTGAGGCCAAAAGTGAGGAGGTTGGAACGTGGTGTGAGGACGGGGTTGGAACAAGCAGGGAGGCCAGGAAAGGAGGAGGGGCTAGAGGCCGCCCGCAGGCCTCAGCGGGAAGCCTGGTTCCCACGGGCTGTCTAATGGGACGCATGTTTACAAGCTAAATTTTAGCACGTTTTACATGCCAAGTCTTATTTTTCAATGTTTATTTTATTTTTGAGAGAGAGAGAGCACAGGCAGGGAAGGGGCGGAGAGAAAAGGGTACAGAGGATCCAAAGTGGACGCTGTGCTGTTAGCACAGAGCCCAACACGAGCCTTGAACTTGCAAACCTCAAGATCATGACCTGAGCCCAAGTCAGGTGCTGAACCGATTGAGCCACCCAGGTGCCAATTCTGTCAGCAATTAGGGCCTCTCTGAAGACAGCAGATTAGGCTTGCTGGCCTCAAAGGATGGTGCCTTCTAGATTTATGTGTACAATAAAGAGACTTTTTGCCTAAGAGGCCACTTTGGATGCTCTGGCTTAGCATCCTTTAACACATTCATATCAATCCCTAAACTTTCAATTTTCAGTTACATTTGTTTTGTTTTACTACACTTCCCAACAGAGGGTTTTCTATGCATTTTATCAACTTATTCCCTTTACGCCTAAATCCGGTCCCCATTCCACATGTCTCCCCTCCAGATTGTCATATCAGACACTTAGACCTACCAGAGGTACAGACTTCCACAGCACCGGCCAGTCATCAGATGATAGCAGCCGGAGGATAATGGGAATTCAGGCTGGAAACAGACTAAGTATCTATTTCCAAGGAGGCCCAATCTAGTGGGTAAGAGGCTGCAGCAAAAGTTTCTCACTAATAGGGATGCTCAAAGTCAGGCAGGTGGCCAGGGGGTGCTTCTGAGTTGGCCTTCTTGTTTGGGACAGGACACTGAGGCACGACGCAAGGCCTTAACATGCGCCCTCACCCAGAGCCTCACGGGGGCCTGACCACGAGGGCTGGCCTCACTCTCAGTAGAGGGACATCCAGGAAAATCAAGGCAGAGCCCAGCGTGTGGACCCGGAAAACCACAAGAGTCCTTGAGGGAAAGACAGAAGTTTGACGTGCACACAGATGCGTTAACGTTCACCTAGGAGGCGCCTGGGTGGCTCAGTTGGCTAAGCCTCCGACTCTCGGTATCAGCTCAGGTCGTGATCTCACTGTTAGTGAGTTTGAGCCCTGCATTGGGTTCTCTACTGTCAGCCCAGAGCCCACTTCAGATCCTCTGAGTACCCCCCATTCTCTCTCATTACCTGCTCATTCTCTTTCTGCTCATTCTCTCTCTCTCAAAAATAAACATTTTTTAAAATAAATAAAAATTGGTAAAAGGAACCATGATACTTAGCATTAACAAAAAAGATTCACCTTGGATACCAAGTCGAAAATATGCCTAGACATCCGTAATTCTATTCCTACTTGCTCCTGGAATTGGTCCTACCAAATCGTTACCTGAGTCCATATTAATGCCACACACAAGAGGGACTAAGGGTCCTATACGGCTGGGGAGGGACAGGGTTGGTACAGTCTGGTTCTCAACCCCCAATACTTTGGAGCAGAGTTTGTTAACCCTTCAGTGATGTATGGGTCTTTTTTTCCTCCCAATTTTCTGTGTATGTTTAGCTTACATACAGTACTGGGTCCTTTATAAAAGAAAAATGCTTTGAGAATTCTTGACGTTTAAGCACGTGTGCTAAAATCACACCAACAGATCCACTTTGTTGTCAATGAAATAATCACAAAAACTATTGTCATCTAAGTAAAAATACATTTTTGAAAGACCTCGTGGACCCCTGAGAATTGAGCCGCAGAATCAGGGATTTGTGGCCCTCGGCTGGAAAGCATTGCTGCAGAGCCGTGCTTTATTTTGAACTCCTTTTACAAGCTGCATTTTGACATGCTTTAGTTGCTAATTCTAGGAGCCCTCCACCTTGCTTGGGAAAGGTCTAAGTATTTTTTAATTGCTCTGAAAGCACATTAGCTGCTTTTATGTTTCAGAGACTGGGTACCAGCGATTTTTAATAAATGAATGCCAACCTGCCCCTGGGAATGCGTATACTGCTATCTCCAAACCCAGACAGAACATTCAGAATAACTATCTCCGGGCCAGCACAGCAAGTGTGTCCTTATACATACTTTCAAGTTACCACACCAAGTAGAACCAACCCAAATGGGAATAATCTTGAAGTGACCTGGATTCTTTCTTGCATGCGTTCCTTACAGATCCTCAGCCTGGTAGCTGTGCATATGTTCTACTGTAATATTTAATGTTTAGTGCTTTTCCAGTGTCTAAGAAATACTAACTTTAGAAGGATTAGGATGCTAATATTGGCAAATTTCTATAAGATTGGCCAAAGGAGAAGAGAGAAGAAAAAGGAGATCCGTGATAGAATTTTCAATGGCAAAAGGGAGATAAAGAGCTTGGTCTCGGGCAGAAGAAAGAGCTGGTATTCGGGCACACTAGTGGTAGTGCCCAAGGTTACATCTTCCGAGTGATAAGGACTGAGCAAGCCACGGGTGGACTAGAGCAGTGAACACCTCCCAATCCTCACTGATCGGAGACTGGAAGGAGGAAGGAGCAGGTGTCCACCGAGCACCACTGAGAGGGGGCTGACCGGCGGGCCGAGACTGTAGCTCACCGTAGCGGGAGGCTGCCCTGCTCTGGACACCATGCTTGCCTGGGAGACTTTGCCCTTCAGAAGCCATCTGACCACCAGCCAATAGGGTCTTTCTGGGGAATGTCATATGTCTCACAGTCCCCTCAGCTTCTGCTTGCATGAGCCCCGATTCACCAGGGCCTCAGAGAGTGTAGAAAAGAGATAGAAAAGGGGAGCCTGGGTGGCTCAGTCAGTTAAGTATCCATGATCTCACGGTTCGTGAGTTTGAGCTCCATGTTGGGCTCTCTGCTGACAGCTTGGAGCCTGGATCCTGCTTTGATTCTGTGTCTCCCTCTTTCTGTGCCCCTCCCCCTGCTCATGCTCCCTCTCTCTCTCTCTCAAAAATAAGACACACATTAAAAAAGAAAAGAGGGGCGCCTGGGTGGCTTAGTCAGTTAAGCGTCTGACTTGGTCTCAGGTCATGATCTCACTGTTCATGAGTTTGAGCCCCGCATCAGGCTCTGTGATGCCAGCTCAGAGGCTGGAGCCTGCTTTAGATTCTGTGTCTCTTTCTCTCCCTGCCCCACCCCCACTTGAGTGCTCTCTCCCTCTCTCTCTCTCTCTCTGTCTCCCTCTCTCTCTCTCAAAAATAAATAAATGTTTAAAAAAATTTTAAAGAAAAGAGATAGAATCCATATTGTTATTCTTTTTTTTAATTTTTAATTTTTTTTTTTTGAGAGAGAGACAGCGTGAGCAGGGGAAGGTCACAGAGAGAGGGAGACGCTGAATTCAAAGACAGGCTTCAGGCTCTGAGCTAGCTGTCAGCACAGAGCCTGACGTGGGGATCGAACCCACAAACCATGAGATCATGACCTGAGCTGAAGTCAGACGCTTAACTGACTGAGACACCCAGGTGCCCCCATATTGTTATTCTTTACAACTTTAGAAAAGCCCAAGTTTTTCTAAGGATGTGGCACAGTAGAATGCTGAATTAGACAGAGAGGTGATCGGTCTGGGTTTTGTTTCACCCAACAGTTGATACTATTAAGGAAAAAACCTATTGCTATGTAGCCTAAATACCCTCCCCTAGACAGCTTGAAAACAGAACCACTTTACCTCCCAAACGTACCCTAGTCTGACTCCCTAAGGCTCCTGGGACTACTCAGAAGGCTGCTCACGCCCCTTCTAACTCTCCCCTTCTCTGATTCGTGGATCAACAATACTGTTTGGGAGGAAGGTGTACTTCCTCTTCCTGTAGCCAATCTTAGGGATACCAGAGGGCTCATTTAGTTGGTGAAAGGGTCAATGCAAATTGCAGCTTCTGCAAATAGGCTGATGTTTACACTGGGCAGGAAGCTGGGCAAGTTGTCCACGCCAGTCAGAGGACTCAGCCCCCCTATGGGAGACCAACGCAGGACCGTGAGTAACGCCTACTTCAAGACATCTGTGTGAGGAGCAAAATCTTACCACTCTTTGGAGAGATCTTACTCTATATTAAGCAATAGAACAATGGGGTTTTATAAAAATTATAAATCTTCGATTATGCGGAAGCTCTTGAAAACCATTAGGAAGTTAGTGATTATTATGCATACTGGTGAACTAGCATAGGAATCCACTGCTGAAGCCTCAAGCCTTGTCTCACAGGAGGCCTGGTCAGGGGGCCCTCAGGCCTCCCCTGCAGGCCAGTCACGGCTGTGGGGTCACTCTTGCTTCAGGGACCCTCCGCATTTTCTTGCTCCCCACGGGCTGCATACTGCGCTCCTCAAAGCGGCTAGAATTCGTCACACAGAGGGGAAATCATCCGTCACGTGCCTCATCCTGAGCTTGGATGACACCAGGACCTGGCTCGGGAGAGCTGCTTTTATACGCTGTCAAGCCCTGTGCCTGGCTGCTGGTGCTCGGTGCACTTTTGTGAACTCTCCAGAGCAAGTCAGACCAGCGACCCGCCAGCTGCTCCTTCTCCGTCTCCTCTGGCTCATCTCCTTGCTAGCCCCTTCGTTGTGGATCTTCCCCTTCAGCCCTCTTCGGAAACTCTTCATTCTTACATCTGCGAGATGTGAGGCTGGCACCTCCGGCTTCCCCAAACAAGTCCCTGCGGTAGGACCTCTTCGCCTTCCTTCCCCACCCTCTGGTCACGTAGCCCCAGCTCTCCCTCTCGTCTCATATTTCCCTCTATCTTTTCCTGCCACCATCTCAGTTCAGGCCCTCAGCGCCATCGCCTCCCGTCGGGATTTCTAGAGACTTTGCCCTCATTTAGCCTGACCCAGAGTATGCCTTCACTTGTTTTTTTTTAATGTTTATTTACTTTTGAGAGACAGAGAGAGTGCATGCACACACAAGCAGGGGAGGGGCAGAGAGAGCCAGAGGCTCTGAGAACCCCATGTGGAGCTCGAACTCACAAACCGTGAGATCATGACCAGAGCCGAAGCCAGACGCTTTCACACAGAACCGTTGACTCTCAGCTGACCACTTCCTTGTGACCTCTCCTACCCCGTTGTCCTTTCATTCCTCAGCACTGAATTATCTTCCACTAGAGAAGGGGCTCAGGGGCGCCTGGCTGACTCAGTCAGAAGAGCATGCAACTCTTGGTCTCGGGGTTGTGAGTTCGAGCCCTACATTGTGTGTAAAGATTACCAAAAATAAATAAATAAATAAATAAATAAATAAAATTTTAAAAAGAAGAAGAAGAATCAGCTTAATCACAAACACTAATTGGACACTACTGCTTGCCAAACTCCATTCTAAATGTTTTTCAAATATTATCTCATTTAATCCTCACACAGCAACCTGCTGGGGGGAACAGTTAAAACCAGCAACTTTGCTCCCTGTTAGATATATGTATCGCTCTTCTGCAGCCACAGACTGCCCTGTTCTCTTACCCACACCTCCTTCTGTCCCTTCTCGGTCACCTTGCCCCTGTTGGGTAGCTTTACTCTCTACCAGCTCCTGGTGATTTCTTTGCCTCACTCTTCAAACGTCCTCAAGGTTGTAAAGCACCGTTCCCCAGTCAGCCATTCCTGTAGGCTTCCTTTCTCTTGCTCACTGTCTTGTCCCCCTCAAACTTCATTAAAACACTTTTGCTGCTACTTTCTCACCACCTTCCACCCTCTGTCCTGGTAGTATAGCCTGTGGCCACCAACCTTCAGTAGCACTACTTTCGGAAGCCACTAATGATTTCTCAAGGGGTAAAATTCAATGGCCTTTTCCTTTCTTCTTTCTTATTTAAGTTTATTTATTTATTTTGAGAGAGAGTGCAAGCGGGGGAGGGGCAGAAAACGTGGAAGACAGAGAATCCCAACCAGGCTCCACTCTTTCAGCACAGAACCCAATATGAGGCTCGAACTCACGAACTGTGAGATCATGACCTGAGCCAAAATCAAGTGTCTGAAGCTTAATGGCTGAGCCACCCAGGCGCCCCTCCAGTGGCCTGCTCTTAAGATTCATCTTCCTTGAGTTCTCGGCAGGTCTGCTCCCACTGGCTGCTCTGCTCCCACTAAATCTCTCTCCCAATTTTTATTTTACCACCCTGGCTTCATTGTCTTCAACCCTGTCCTTCCCACCCTGTCCCTGCTCCAGAGTTTCTCAAGCAAGGGCTCCTGCACCCTTGAGGCAACCACGGGATAGTTTCCCTGTGGCCACAACTTCTTTATGAGAATTTCTTTTTTTTTAATGTTTTTATTTATTTTTTTAGAGACAGCATGAGCAGGGGAGGGTCAGAGAGAGAGGGAGACACAGGATGTGAAGACAGGCTCCAGGCTCTGAGCTAGCAGTCAGCACAGAGCCTGACGTGGGGCTCAAACCCATGAACCATGAGATCATGACCTGAGCCAAAGCCGGACGCTTAACTGACTGAGCCACCGGGCGCCCCTCTTTGCTCTTTTTCCCATGACCACTTCCTTGGGACTGTACCACGATTGTAGTCACCTAGCCATCTTCCGCTCCCCCAATCTCTTCCTCAGACTGTTTCCAGGCTGACTTCCTAAAGCAAACCTGATCTGGCCACCCCTACTAGAACTTCTCCGTAACCACTTTCTACACGCCAGTCTTCCATCAGGTGATACGTACCGGATGTCCCGGCTAAACTAACTTCCTGTTCACCAGTCACACCCCTGCGTTCACCCCTGGGCCCCTCAGCTTACTCTGTTTTCCTCCCTGGGCCCCTCAGCTTACTCTGTTTTCCTCCATCTGGGATTTGGCTCTTTAATCTAGCACAGATGCCTCTTCCTTCATGAAACTGTTTTAGATTCTTACCATAGAATGTCCTTCTCTGAACCCCCACAGCCATTTGTTTGATTTTTCTTCTAGTGCTTTTTAGTCTTTGATTTCATTGTTCAAATGCATATCTGATCCTTCTGCCCATTTCCATCCCTTACATCATCTCATACCGTGCCTGGAGGCCCAGTGTGACCTAAATAATAATGTACCATTTCTGCCTTAAAAGCCTTCCCAGAGCTCCCCGCTCGCCCTCTTTGGGATTCTGGTGGGTTCATATCGGGAGCATGGCCCTGGGTGGCCCAGAGGGATTCAAGGCCCTGCCCTCTGGCTTTCTGTCTTGTCTTGTTTCCTGGAGTATGACAATGTTTGAGGGCTTGCCAAAATCGTGGATGAACCCCTTCTCTGAGGTAACTCTAATTTTGATTTTTTTAAAAAATAGCAAAGAGGGCTCCTGGGTGGCTCAGTCAGGATGCTTAACGCATCTGATTTCAGCTCAAGTCTTGATCTCAAGGTCTTGAGTTCAAGCCCCACATTGGGCTCCACATTGGGCATGAGGCCTACTTTAAAAAATAATAATAATAAAGTTTTAAAAAAACAGCAATGAGGCAGAAATTTCAGGCACCAGAGATTTAGAGACCAGTCCAAAGGTTGTGGAACTTCCTCTTTCTTCTCTATTCAAAATAACACCACACCGCCTTCTGCTTAGGAAAGCCCTCTGACTTCAAGAATACATGCAAACCTGTTACCACCGCCACCCTCTCTGTCAAGGGTTGTGGGGAGGGAAGGAGGGATTTGGACATGGCACCTCCCTCTGAAACTACCCCTTTTGGGGCTGGAAGGGCAACCGGATGTCTGAGCCCTCTTTGAGAGTTCAGCCAGCGGGTTCCCCTCTGGTTTTCGGTAGCCACGTGAGAGGACAAATTGGCAATTTCTGGACAGAGATTTCTCACAAGAACTTTGCGAGTTTTGCCTACTTTATTTCTTGCGGTAATATGAAGTGCATCTTTCTGAGCGAGGTGAGCCCAGGGACAGTGTAAGTGCCTTCAGTACAACACCTAACAGTTGTGATCTGGGAATCCCGTTTGCGTCCTATGAGAAAGAAGAACCCACCCCATTCTAGGGATTGGACTGGGGCTTAAGCTTGAGGATGGAGGCCCTTGTCAGCAGATACATAATAAAAATGGACTGATTTTTTTTCCCATCTTCTTTCTTTTTCAGACTTTTCCTTTCTTCGTCTACTCATTTTCTCCCTGTGTTTCTTTTCCTCTCAGTTTATCTTAGGCCAGGCTTTGGTGACCCCGAGACACCCTAGAAGCCGCCTGACCCAGCTTTAGAATGTCACCCCTCCAAACTTCCTTCAGCCTTAGTGCAATTCCTGTGCACTCTCCAGGCCTCCCCTGCCTTCTTCAAGGAGCCCCGCTCCAGCTTGGCGTCCAGACAGAGACCTCCCAGAGTGGCCCACTGGGGGCGGTATTTGCAGTCTGAGGCCTCTTGGGACTGCACAGGCCCCAGGTAATCTTCCAGACGCTCCAGGGCCTCAGCGGCCTCCGCGTTAGCACTGAACTTAAATGACCTTTGCTTGCTTTGCATGACAAAGGAAGTAATCGAGTTTAGAAAAGTGCCGGTGGTGGAGGGGGAGGGGCAGACTGAACCTTCCAGCTTCGGCCTGACCAAGCCACAAGACCAAATAAGGGCGTGTGAGGCACCTCCGTCTGTGTTCAAGTTCAGAGTGCAGTGTGCAAAAGTGAGGCTCGGTTTTCAGAGAGATAAGCTATTGCCCAACCCTCGTGGAGTTCTAGCAGCGGGGATGCTGTGTAGCCGGCCTCTGCCTGCAGGGCTGGGGTTGGGGAGGGAGGACTTGGGCCCTCCGGTTTTCCCAGCCTGGACAGAGGAGGGGGTGGGGGGACGCCTTCCTTGCCAGAGCCATCTGACTGCAGGGACTGATAGCCCACAGCTTTTCAGAGCCTTTCCGTGACTCTCCGGACCCGGCTCTAAAGAGTGCCAGCCAGGGTGAGTCATTAGAATGTGTAGGAAGGGTCAGAGTTTGAGGATTTCGGCCAAGAGGAAAATAAACATTATTTTTATGAACCCTCACAGGCGGAGAGGCCCGGCTTGTTTACTGAACACTGAGGTCTAGGGCCAGGCTAAGTTCGGGCCATTTTCCAGCAGTATTAACTCTGTGTTTCCTAAACATACTCCAGGGAAGAGGTTGTGATTTGCAGTTACCAGATCAAAAGATAGGCAAGAGCTGGCTTTCTCTGTGTCCCAAACACTGATCTTGTTCTCCTCTAGGGCCTTCTGAGCCAGACCCAGGGCCATCGTCTCCATGAGGTGCTCTGGGTGCTTTAATAGTCACTGATTGATGGCAGTGCCCTCAGCCGGCTGCACTGCTACCGGCCTGGGTTCCTTCCTCCTGCTCTGCCCCTTCTCCTCAGCCCTCTGCAAATCCCTTCTAGTCTTGCAGCAGTGCAAACCTCACCCTCGCACCAGGTCAGCCCTAAAGTCCCGGAGAGTTAGCACCTCTGGAGATAAATACTTCTGCCTTTTTCCTCCCAGACGGACAATTTTAAGATGTTTTCAGGGGCGCCTGGGTGGCTCAACCAGGCAAGTGTCTGAGTTCGACTCAGGTCATTATATCACAGCTCATGGGTTCGAGTCACATGTTGGGCTCTGGGCTGACAGCTCAGAGCCTGGAGCCTGCTTCCGATTCTGTGTCTCCCTCTCTCTCTCTCTCTGCCCCTCCCCTACTGATGCTCTTTCTCTCTCTCCTTCAAAAATAAATATTAAAAATATTCTTTGCAAACAACTTTTCAGTCCTGTGGGATCACATGGCCAGTGTCCATACATAAGACCAAGTCAACAAAGCATCACTGTGTTGGCTGTCCCTCGTGGCCACTCCCCCATTCTCACTCCTGCTTCCGGGATCACACACCCCGTTAAGTCCATGCCCAGGCTCTGCTTCCTAGGCTGATAGCTGAAGGCTCTGATGCCTTCTGAGCCCTTTATATAGAGTTCCTCGCAGAACTGTTGTATTTTCAAAATTCAATTCCTCTAAATACAGTGTCTATTCCTCTTGCATAGGAGCCTTGTTCTATCCAATCTGAGAAGTCAGAACCAAAATTAAAGTTTAATAACTCGAAGATTTTTTCCCCATTCTGCATGAACATTCCTTACCTTGGGTGTATCTACACTTTCTCTGCTTTTACTTTGAACGTGCCCCAGAACTCTGTGTTATCTTTAGCAATTTTTTTCATAAGCCACAATTCAGGTAGTTGGAGGAATTGCTCCCCTGGTGGCAGAACAACAGAACTGCAGGCTCTTTCCCCTGTAATTGCAGTGAAAGTGACCAATGCCTGAGCTGCTTTTGACTGTTCAGCTTCTTTAGTGATTTCCTGAGAGGAATCTTTTGAAGGATGAGGTCATGGGGCATAAATAATCACATCTGGCCAAACTGCCTTCTCACTGAGGTGTAGCAGCTGAAACGCACGCCGACAGGTTAGACCAGCGCCTCAGGATGAATGGTGATCTCCACACAATGTCCTGCTCTCCTGTCGCATCTCTCCGGTTCTTTCTGAACATCAGAATATTATATGTTGGCAGCTTCCATTTCTTGCTTTGTGAAATGCCTGATTTCTTTCAACAATCCTTAAAAGACCTTTTTGATGCTTGAAATAGTCCTCAGAGTTCTCCGTGAATGACCTCGGAAGTTCCACCGTCTCTTCCCAGTTTCCCTGTCGTTGGCCTCTTACCAGGAAACACCACCTGGCTGATGTGAGACGTACACTGAAGGAGCCGCCTCGGAATTAGAAAGGCTACTTTCTCATTTCTACCTGTGAGGGCTCCGTAGCCCGCGGTGTCCCCAAAGGGAGAGAGGCACACCACGGAAGGGCAGCTCAGACGGCGCTGATGCAGTCCCCAGTTTTCCTCACCCTGGGTCCTTCAGGGCCTGTCCTCTCCGCTCCCCTTGGGCAAACCCCGGCCAGAAACTTGCTCTCAGTCCACCATATCCATCCGTGCCAGCCAGGAAGAATTGTTCAGCTTCACATCTTAGCAAACTCCCCGAGCACTACAGCATCTGGGAATTTCCAGACTCTTTCATCAAAATCGCAATTAAAAACCCAAAAAGGAAGACGCCTGGCTGACTCAGTCGGTTAAGCGTCCAACTTCAGTAGGTCACGAGCTCATAGTTCCTGAGTTCAAGGCCCGTGTCGGGCTCTGTGCTGACAGCTCAGAGCCTGGACCCTGCTTTGGAGTCTGTGTCTTCCTCTCTCTCTCTTTCTCTGCCCCTTCCCTGCTCATGCTCTGTCATTCTCTCTCTCTCTCTCCTCTCAAAAATAAAATAAAACATTAAAAAAAAGTTAAAAAACAAACAAAACCTGGGGCACCTGGGTGGCTCACTTGGTTAAGCGTCCGGCTTCGGCTCAGGTCATCATCTCACGGTTTGTGGGTTTGAGCCCCGTGTCGGGTTCTGTGCTGACAGCTCAGAGCCTGGCGCCTGCTTCAGATTCTTGTCTCTCTCTCTCTCTGACCCTCCCCTGTTCGTGCTGTCTCTCTCTGTCCCGAAAAGACTTTGCTCATAATTAACAGAAGTTCCTAGGAGCACTAAGCCCGATAACTCTTTTACCATTCCCTGTGGGGCTGCACAGATCTGGACCCGGGGAAGGGAAAAGCAACGAAGGAATTGCTGTTTAGAATACCTGTGTCTTGCTGAAGCAAATCCGTCACACCTTCACGTTTGCATCAGATGGGGAGTGTGATTCTGAAAGTTCTTGAAATGCAAAGATTGACTCTTCTTCTCTGAGACTCGACCTCTATTCTCATCTTGGCTTTGAATTACATAATGTGATTTCTCAAGGAGAAAGGATGGCTGACGCGACAAAACTGGAGCCTTGACAACAGAGGTGGTCTGTTAACGCCCAGTCACCCGGCTGTATAACTGCACATGGGACTCCATTGTTCTCTCCTGACCCGCTCTTTCCAGCTGCCCACGGACGTAAATGAACCGAACTTTTCAGGGAGCTCATAGGGATAAGAAAGTAGGTACAAAAATACCTGAGATGGGGTGCCTGGGTGGCTCAGTCGGTTAAGTGTCTGGCTTTGGCTCAGGTCACGATCTCATGGTTCATGGGTTCGAGCCCTGCGTCAGGCTCTGTGCTGACAGCTCAGAGCCTGGAGCCTACTTCAGATTCTGTGTCTCCTTCTCTCTCTGACCCTCCCCTGCTTACGCTGTCTCTCTCTCTCTCTCTCTCTCAAAAAAAAAGCACCTGAGATTTTTAGGAGGAATGGAGCTCCTGATAAGAGTTATACTTATGAGTCTTCCTGTCTATAAAATACACAGACCTCCTTCCCTCCTTTTTAA
>NC_043716.1:8841873-8864478 GCF_006229205.1 Suricata suricatta | reverse complement strand
CTCTGAGCTAGCCGTCAGCACAGAGCCTGACGCGGGGCTCGAACCCACGAACGTGAGATCTGACCTGAGCCGAAGTCGGAGGCTTAACCGACTGAGCCACCCAGGCGCCCCTGTTTTTTTTTTTTAATGTTTATTTATTTTTGAGAGAGAGACACACAGTGCAAGTGGAGTAGGGGCAGAGAAAGAGGAAGACCCAGAATCCGAAGCAGGCTCCAAGCTCTGAGCTGTCAGCACAGAGCCCGATGCGGGGATCAAATCCACAAGCTATGAGATCATGACATGAGCTGAAGTCAGACGCTTAACCAACTGAGCCACCCAGGCGCCCCTTCGTAACACAGTTCTTAAGAGAGCGATCTACACGTGTTCTCTTCACTTCATCTTTGACTGAGAAATTAAATTTCTCTAGTTTTATTCCACGGAAATATTGAGAGATGCATACAAAAAGATATACAGGTGCCCCCGGCTGGCTCAGGTCAGGTGATCTCAGGGTCATAAGTTCAAGCCTCACGTTGGGTGTAGACCCTACTTTAAAAAAAAGTTATGTATAAAGATGCTTGGTACAGCCTTATAATAATAAAAATTGGAAACAACCTAAGTAATCAATAAAGTGGAGGCTTTACATATTACGGCATATCTAAATCCAGGATTTGGTTATGCAGCAAATGACAGAAAGCCCTGTGAGCCGAGGAGGTATGCCATCCGGGACTGGTGGGGTTGCCTCCATTCTGGAAGTCCTTGGGGCCAGGGCTGCTCTCTCTGTGTTACTCTGTTGTGTGTGGCTGTTAAACCCAAGATCGCTTCGTGGGCCAAGAGGGCTACAAACGCCAGCCAACAGGAAGAGGGACAGGACAAAGAAAAGTGAGGCAAAGGTCCTGTGCCAACTGTCTCTTCAAGGAAGACCTTCTGCCAGTGTGTTTACCTAAGGCAGAACTGCTCATCTGTCAGAGCAGAAAGGTACTGCAAATGTTATCACTTGAACTCAAGGCTTGAGTTGATTAGAGTTGAACTTTGGGCAAAGAACCACTCAGGTAGTTGGGCTGAAAGGAGTCACCTTGGTATCTGTGGGAAGGTTCCCAAGTCAAGTTTTATATTTCCCTGCCTTGAGGGGAGGTGATCCCTCTGGGATGCCTTGCTCCAGGAGGGGATTCATACTTTTTTTTTTTTTTTTTTTGGTGCCTCATCTCTTTTATCAAGTTGCTGTATTCCAAAGCTCTGCCTTGTGTGTTCCAACCTCCAAAGGCTGGGACAGCTGGCTTCGGCCCGGCCAAATAAAGGCTACTTCCGTCAGCCGGCTGGTGTCCACCCTTGCACATGGCAGTGGCTCCGACATTTACTGTTGTTTATTTCAATGTTCTTTGACTTGGATTGTGCGAAGTTTCACATGAGAAATAGAAGAGCAAGAGATGCAGGTCTGTCCTCATATTTTGACTTTAGGTAGGAGACAGACACATCACAAAGCAATAGAAAATAATAGAATACTATATGTTTTGGGTTTTTAATGTTTATTTACTTTTGAGAGAGACAGATAGAGTGTGAGTGGGGGAGGGGCAGAAAGCAAGACGGAAACACAGAATCCAAAGCAGGCTTCAGTATCTGCGCTGTCAGCAGAGCCCAACATGGGGCTCAAACTCATGAACCGAACCACAAGACCATGACCTGAGCCAAAGTCAGACACTGTACCCACTGAGCCACCCAGGGCCCCTAGAATACTGTATCTACTGAGGCGCTAAGAGGGGAGAAATGTTCAGTAAAGTCCCTAAATGCAAGAAAGGCTTGCATTTAGTAGTATCTTTAGGGTTTTAGGGCCAGGGCTTTGGGCCATGCAGTGTCAGTCCACTTGGAGACTGAGGTCAACCATGTAGACAATCAGTCAATCAGTCATACTGAGTAATGGAGCCCCAATAAACACTCTGAACCCCAACGCTCTGGGGAGCCTCCCGGGTTGACAGTACTCCACATGTGTCATCACACATTGCCAGCAGAATAATGGCTCCTGACTCCTTAGACGACAATAGATCATCCACATTTAGAGCCCTCCCAGACTCTGTATGCATCTCTTCCTTTGGTTGACGTAATCCGTATCCTTTCTCTGTAAAAAACTAGAATTGTACATTATAGCTTTCACGGAGTTCTGTGAGTCCTTCTAGCAAATTATCAAACGTGACGGTAGTTATGGGAAACCCTGAACTTGCCCTTGGTGTCAGGAATGAGGGCAGTCGAGGCACCCGGCTGGCTCAGTCAGGAGAGCAGGTAACTCTTGACCTCGGGGTTGTAAGTTCGAGCCCCATATTGGGTATAGAGATTACTTAAAATTAAAATGTTTTTTAAAATTGAGGGCCGTCTTGGGGGCTGTGCCCTCTAACTTTGTAGTTGGCCCCAGACTCCTTCTAGATCTTGTGGAAGAGGCAGCGCTGAAGCAAGGCCCTGAAGATGGTGCTGGGTTCAGCAGGGGAGAGAGAAGAGCAGGGAGGAATCCCGACTTAATCATAAGCCAGAGGTCAGACGCCCGCATTCCACACGGAGGGAGGATTCCAGCAACGTGGGAGCAGAAGGCTGTGTTCCTGACCTTGATGTCCTCATCCTCTGGGAAGGCTGATCAGACTAGAGTTGCATCACAGAGGTTGAGCTCTGTGGCACAAGACATGTTGGAGACGACATATATATATGTGCTCAGCCCTTCTTCACGGTCACAAGTCAGCAGCTACTGACTGACACTCGTCCAAAATCAATCCCAGTGGCACCTGGGAGGCTCAGTCAGTTAAGTGTCTATCTTCGGCTCAGGTCATGATCTCAAGGTTCGTGATTCCAAGCCCTGCATCAGGCTCTGTGCTGACAGCTCAGAGCCTGGAGCCTGCTTCAGATTCTGTGTCTCCCTCTCTCTCTGCCCCTTCCCACACTCTCTCTCTCTCAAAAAATAACTCAACATTAAAAAAAATTTTTTAAGTAATCCCAGTTATTCATAATGATGATGAATGATCTCTCTCTCTTGAGAAATGGTGAGGGGAACATTCCAAAATAATACGGGAAAAACAATATTTAATGAGTGCCTACTCTTTACCAGACCAGTGCATTCTAAGTACAAAGTACACAGCAGTGAACAAATTCTGTAATATAAATAGGTCATCACTTAATACTGGGCACCTGATTCAGCTCTGGGAAAGGGAGCAGGACCCCAGGAGCCAGGTTTTCTCCATCCTGACGCTATTAACCATCCAAGACCTCTACTTTTTCCTAAAAACTACCATCCACAGTCAGTGTTTTAAACCCACTCAGAAATTGCTTCCAGTGTGCAAGCCTAGATTTCAGAGCTGGAAAGGCCCTCGGAAGGTCACCGGGTACAGCTCGGGATTACCCAGCGTTTCTGCCAATGCAGCTCCTGCCTGCATCCCGTGATGAGCAGGGAACTAGAAGTTGTGACGGCCACCCCGATGATCTGTGTCTCTCCCACCTCACATTGCCCCCTGATGACACCGGACTGCTTTAATCCTGTGCAGCCCTGTGGCGCCTGGGTGGCTCCAGTGGTTAAACACCTGACTCTTGATTTCGGCTCAAATCATGATCTCGGGGTTTTTCATGAGTTTGAGCCTCACATTGGGCCCTGCATTCACAATGCAGAGCCTGCTTGGGATTCTCCCTCTTGCTCTGCCCCACTCCTCCCTCCCAGCTCATGCTGTTTCTGGCCCTCAAAATAAATAAATAAAGTTTAAAAAAATAAATTTAAAAAATCATGTGCAGGGGCGCCTGGGTGGCTCAGTCAGTTGAGCGTCCGACTTCAGCTCAGGTCACGATCTCACAGTTTGTGCGTTCAAGCCCCTAGTTGGTCTCTGTGCTAACTGGTAGTTCAGAGCCTGGAACCTGCTTCAGATTCTGTGTCTCTTTCTCCCTCTGCCCCTCTCCTGTTCACGCTCTGTCTCTCAAAAATAAATAAATGTAAAAAAAATTTTAATAAATTTTTAAAAGAAAATTTATTTATTTTGAGAAAGCCAGAGACAACACAAACAGGGGAGGGGCAGAGAGTGAGAGAAAGAGAATCCCAAGCAGGCTCTGCACTGCCAGTGCAAAGCCGATGTGGGGCTCGAACCCATGTACCGTGAGATCATGACCCGAGCCAAAACCAAGAGTCAGATGCTCAACCAGCTGAGTCACCCAGGGACCCCTGTATTAAAATCCTCTGATACAACTAGCAGTTTCTTTTTTTCTTCTTCTTTTTTTTTAAATGTGTCATTTAGGGGTGACTGGGTGGCTCAGTTGGTTAAGTGTCCGATTTCAGCTTAGGTCATGATCTCACAGTTTGTGGGTTCGAGCCCCGCGTCAGGTTCTGTACTGACAGCTAGCTCAGAGCCTGGAGCCTGCTTCGGATTCTGTGTCTCCCTCTCTCTCTGACCCTCCCCTGCTCACACTCTCTCTGTCTCTCTAAAAATAAATAAACATTAAAATGTGTCTTTTATTTATTTTGAGGGAGAGAGTAGATATGAAAGCAAGGGAAGGGCAGAGACAGAGAGGAATCCCAGACAGGCTCCATGCTGTCAGCACAGAGCCTGATGAGGGGCTCCATCTCACAAACCGTGACAGCAGGACCTGAGCCAAAATCAAGAGTTGGACACTTAACCAACCGTGCCCCCAGGGGCCCCACAACGGGCAGTTTCTGTTTTCCCAGCTGAACCCTGACCATTAAATGGCTTCTATCACATTTGGCCATCAGGGAACTTATAATGGTTGGAGAATCAAGAATTTAACATACACAAAACACTAGCAAAATAAAATATACAAATTCCAGACATTTACTAAAAAGTAACAAAATTGTATATTTAAAATGGGTGAGCTTCATATTATGTAAATTACACCTCAATAAAGTTGTTCTTAAATATCGGGGTGGAGGAGGGAACTATCCAGAACCAAATAAAGGAAAATGTAGGGCGAATAGATTAAACCAGCAATCCCCAAACATTTTTGACCATTATTGCCTGAAAAAAGAAACAAAATTTGAGTATGCACTTGTAATATGTATGGACTTACTTATTTAAATTGTGTACATGTTAAACTCTATTAGTATATGATACCTTATAAAATTCGCTGCAAGGGCACCTGGGTGGCTCAGTCAGTCAAGCATCTGACTCTTGATCTCGGCTCTCAGGTCAGATCTCACAATTGTGAGTTCCGAGCCCGGAGTCTGGCTCTGAGCTGTCAGTGCTTGGGATTCTGTCTCCATCTCTCTCTGCCCCTCCCCCACTAATGTTGTCTCTCTCCCTCTCTCTCTCTCAAAATGAATAACCTTTAAAAAAAATGCTGCAAATTAGCAATTTAAACATAGAAAAATATAGACGTTATAGTAGTGATTTCTTGCTTTACCTGAGTGGATCATTTCATACATTTCCTCAGATGCCTACACTCACTTTGAAACCACTGACCACAAATCATTCTAGGTAGGTAAGGGGCAGGAGAGATGGGGGGTTTCTGTCTTTTCCTTTCCTTATTTATTTATTTATTTATTTATTTATTTTGGAAAGGGCCTAGGCTAATGCTGGGTAGCAGCCACTATGATGGCATTTTCATATCCCTTTACAGGTTTCATGCGTTATCTTATTTGCTCCCTCAAATCAAGAGGGATGAAGTGGATCAAAATGGGAGGTAGATGGGTGAAATCTTGAATGCCTGCCCAAGAGCAGTGTAGACCTGATCACTAATTTAGTGCTGCCAGATTACCGGATTACAGAAGGGATATTTACATCCAAAGCGGGCCCCCCAGCCCCCCATGATCAGCCTCCGGCTTCCTTATCAGCGGTCAGAGGGTGGAGCCACAGAAGGAAGGGCGTGGCTTCGCACCTGAGCTCAGAGCCCTGGAATAGCAGACCCCGCTTCTCTGAAGATCCACGAAAGGTGGCAGTGAGCTCTCCCACTCACGGATTCCTCTTTCAGCCCGTCAGAACTGAGAACTAGTGTAGCAACCACTCCCTCACCTTTCTCTTAGACTGCTTTTCCGTCCGGGTAAATATAACCCGAGCACGCAGTTTCCAGTGGCCCTCCCAGCCAGGGGCTTGTATGTAGGGCTTTCACTCCAGGCTGTTTTCCCAGATTGCAGTATCTCTCCAGCAGTCTGCGCTCTGCAGGTCATGTTGTACGCACCATATTCAGCTCCATTCCCAGGGAGCAAGGCTAGACTTTGACTCTGTACTGGTCCTTCCTTCTCCCTTTTCGCCTCTCTGTCCCCCCACCAGCTGAGCTCTCACTGCGGGAGCATTATGAGAACTGCACGGAAAGGCTGGCAGGGCGGTGCTTAGAAAAGTATGAAGCTGCCTTCTGTGGAAGCCACCCTAGGGGTGGGTAGAGGTAGCCATGGAAGCAGTGGAAATACCTGCATTATTTAGTGCTGAGGCTCCTGTCAATTTCCTGCTGAAAAAATATTCAGTGACTCTCCTTTAACCGCAGTCCGAAGAAGGCTGGTTAATGGTCTTTGTCCATAAAGAGGTTATAGCAGCTTGTCTGGTGGGGAACAGAGAGCCTGAATCCTCGGGTATCATTGTGGGTGTTGCCACGGGACCTGAGCCAAAGAGAGATGAATATCTATTTATAAGACTATGAATAGGGGCACCTGACGGCTCAGTCGACCGAGCATGCAACGCTTGATCTTGGGATCATGGGTTCGAGCCCCATGTTGGGGGTAGAGATTATATTTTAAAATTTAGTAAATAGGGGCACCTGGGTAGCTCAGTGGTTAAGTGTCCAACCCTTGATTTCAGCTCAGGTCATGATCTCATGGTTTGTGAGATCGAACCCCACGTCTGGCTCTGTGTTAGCAACTTGGGGCCTGCTTGTGATTCTCTCTCTCCCTCTCTGCTCCTTCCCCTCCTCCACGCACAAAATAAATAAACTTTAAATATATATATAAAAAAGAAAAAGAAAAATTTAATAAATAAGAAAATTAAAAGAATATGAAGAACATCCTCAAATTGAGGCCCTTGGTCTCAGGTTAGGTGATGCCATAGGTCAGTCACAAAAAACAGACGTGGGAGGAGACAGGCTTCTGGCGCGGCCAAGTGGAGACACAGATAAGGTGCAGGTGAATGTGCAGAGACTTCTGAGCCCAGCCCCGCGTGGTGCAGCCGCATTGGAGAGAGGGTGTTGCTGGCTGCCCAGTGCGAACACGTCTTCGCTTTGCAGTCAGAAAGCCTGGGTTTGAATCCAACGCTAACCACCTTGCAAGCAGGCTTCTTAACGTCATCCGGAAAGCTCCCTCAGGTGTTCATGAGGTCAAGCGAAGTAACATAGCTTCGTACTTTTTATTAAAGCGCTACTGCTATTATTCTTCCCTATCCTACTGCGGGGTCCACACGTCTCCCCAGCTTGTCTCTTCCGTGGGTCTGCGCCCCGCAGCGGCGAGCACAAAGCTCCGAGAGTGTGTCGTGTGAAACTGTGCGCTGATCTCTAGTTGCGTCACGCTTCTTAATCTCTTTCGCTGAAATATGGATACTTAAGGGGTCCTCCCCCACCCCCATACAATTCCCATCACAGGACCCACACACACCTACCAGAGCTTTAGGAGAAGTTCACAGCTGATTAGGAAATCTGTTCAAGATGTGCTTCTTTCTTCCTTCCAGGGATTTCCCAGACGACCCAGCTGTGCAGTGGGACGCAGAGCGTGTGGCGAGCGCCCTCCTCCGGCACATAGAAGTGAACAGCATCAACCTGGTAAGGGGACGCCCTCCCAGAATGCAAAGCGGCGGGTCGGGGTCACACCTTTACTATGGCTGCCCTCCCCCATCCAGACCTCCAAGACCACTTCAAAAAGTGTCCCTGCCCCCCATCCCCACCCCCACCAGTGCTCTCTTTTCCATCTTAGGAGCAAAAATCACCCCTTTTGTGAGACCATGAAACCAAACGCTCAGGCTCAGATAGAGGCAGAGGTTTTTTCCCAAACTGTATCCTCCCTAACCACCCCCACCCCCCCACCTCTGTCCTGCCACCTGAGCACCCAGGGCCCCCAGAGCTGGTGCTGTGTCTAGCTCCTATTTGTGCAGAATTTCGCCTTCCGCCAAGCACTGCCACGTTTAGAGAGCCATTTTAACTTTAAGAGGTAAATGTTATAATTCTCATTTGACATGGAGGAAACTCGGGTTTCCGAGACCAGGGAGCTTGCCCGAGGTCACCAGGTGGTGAAGCTATTAGGATCTTAAACCTCAGTTTCTCACCCCCCAAAACACAAGGGTAAATTCGCATGCCCTACAAGGAGAATATTTTGGTCACAGACAGGGCGATGATGGAGATTCACACTTACTCGCGAGGTGAACAGGTGTGGGCGCGGCCCCCGGGGCCACCAGGATGGCCTGGACTGGCCGTCGCCAGTGGTCCGCGTTAAGGCTGTTGAGAAGGCTTACTGCACACTTGTAAAATAATAATCATAATAATCCCTCATTGGTTAATGCCTAAAATCCTGCCACTTAAAGCCCTAATCTTTTGGTTTCAGTTTTGATAAGTCCTGCTGGCACAAAAACATGTTAGGTTTTTATCAATGCTGAATTCACTGAGTAAACTGAGTTATTGAACCTTTTTTTAATGTTGATTTTTTAATTTTTTATTTATATATCTTTTAATGTTTTATTTATTTTTGAGAGAGAGAGAGAGACAGCATGAGCAGGGGAGGGTCAGAGAGGGAGACACAGAATCTGAAGCAGGCTCCAGGCTCTGAGCGGTCAGCACAGAGCTCAACATGGGGCTTGAACCCACGAATCGTGAGATCGTGACCTGGGCTGAAGTCAGACACTCAACCAACTGAGCCACCCAGGTGCCCCTATGTTCATTTATTTTTAAGAGAGAGCAAGCACGAGTGGAGAAGGGGCAGAGAGACAGGAGGACAGAGGATCCAAGCAGGCTCTGAGCTGTCAGCACACACCCCGACGCGGGGCTTAAACTCACAGATGGCATGATCATGACCTGAGCTGAAGCCGGACGCCTAACCAACTGAGGCATCCAGGAGCCCCTGCATTTTTTTTTTAAGAGAGAGAGAGAGAGAGATCACAAGGGGGAGACGGGCAGAGAGAGAAAGAGAGAGAATCCCAAGCAGGCATTGTGCAGAGCCCATTGCAGGACTCGATCCCA
This sequence comes from Suricata suricatta, assembly GCF_006229205.1. NCBI lineage: Eukaryota > Metazoa > Chordata > Mammalia > Carnivora > Herpestidae > Suricata > Suricata suricatta. The sequence continues at coordinate 8,855,385 of NC_043716.1, read as the reverse complement.
CGACCCGAGCTGAATTTAAAGTCTGACACTCAACTGACTGAGCCACCCAGGTACCCCCAAGATTTGCTTTTTATAAGCCTTTAACTCTTTTTTTTTCTCCATTAGGGAGAATTTCTAGCATGTAAATGTGGATAGAATAGTTTAATGAACCTCTGTGTTCCTATCACTCAGATTCTGTAATAATTAACCTGCAGTCAATATTAGTTTCATTTAAACACCTGTTCACCTCCACCACCTCCTGTATTATTTAGAAGCAAATCTTTGGCATCATATTTCATATTTAAGTTATTTAGTATGCATTTCTAATAGACATTGAGTCCCTTAATAATGTAACTATAATGCCATTGTCACAAAAAAGTCACAATTCCTTAATATCAGTGTTCTATATTTCCAGTAGTGTCATGCCATAAATATGTTTCTATTTTGTGTTTATTTTTGCTTGTTTGAATCAGGACCAGTTAACAGGACTTTAAATTCTCTTTTAGGGGTGCCTGGGTGGCTCAGTCGGTTAGGTGTCCAACTCTTGATCTTAGCTTAGGTTTTGATCTCCGGGCCGAGTTCAAGCTCCACATTGGGCTGCACACTGGGCACAGAGCCTACTTAAAATTTTTTTAGATAAAGGGGCCTGCATGGCTCAGTTGGTTAAGTGTCTGGCTTCGGCTCAGGTCATGATCTCACGGTTTGTGGGTTTGAGCCCCACATCAGGCTCTGTGCTGACAGCAGCCTAGAGCCTGCTTTAGATTCTGTGTTCCTCTCTCTCTGTACCCCTCCCATGCTTGTGCTCTGACTCTCTCTGTCTCTCAAAAATAAATAAATGTTAACATTTTTTATAAAAATATCTAATTTTTTTAATGCTTTTTATTTATTTTTGAGAGACAGAGAGAGACAGCGCGAGCAGGGGAGGGTCAGAAAGAGAGGGAGACACAGATTCTGAGGCAGGCTCCAGGCTCTGAGCTAGCCGCCAGCACAGAGCCCGACGCGGGACTCGAACCCACGAACCGTGAGATCATGACCTGAGCCGAAGCCGGATGCTCAACTGAATGAGCCACCCAGGCACCCCTCTAATTTTTTAAATAAGATAAAATATAAATAAATTTTCTTTCAATCTGTATCCCCACCCCCCAAACCTATGTTCAATAAATGTTAGCTGCTCTCATTTTAACAGAGCTCTCCATACCTGAAGTAAGCATTTTATGATTTAAAATAGAAAGACCAGGAGCACCTGGGTGGCTCAGTCAGTTAAGCATCTGACTCTTGATCTCAACTCAGGTCTTGATCTCAGGGTTGTGAGTTCAAGCCCAATCTTGTCCCTTTAGTCCGTGCTGCATGGCCACCCTCTTTTCTTGGGGATAGTTTGCCTCTTTCCCCTACACCCAACCAGCCACTCCCATTCTTTTATCTGAGCCCTTGTTCTCTTCTTTATATTTCTTTTTTACTTATTTTACTATTCAAGCAAATTATTATTATTCAAATTGCTATTTGGGGTTTGTTTTTTTAATCAGCTGTGTAGAAATGAAATGTTGGAGCCTAGACTAAGCTTATCACTAATAACAGGTGCCTGGGTGGTTCGGTCGGTTGAGTGTCTGACTCTTGGTTTTCACTCAGGTCATGATCTCACAGTTTGTGAGTTCAAGCCCTGCATTGGGCTCTCTGCTGACAGCATGGAGACAGCTTAGGATTCTCTCTCTCTCTCTCTCTCTCTCTCTCTCTCTCTTTCTCTCTTTCCCTCCCCGACTTGTTTCTCTGTCTCTCTCAAAATAAATAAATAAACTTAAAAAAAATAGATGGGGCACCTGGGTGGCTCAGTCAGGTAAGCATCTGACTTTGGCTCAGGTCATGATCTCACGGTCCACGGGTTCAAGCCCCACATCGTGTCTGTGCTGACAGCTCAGAGCCTGGAGCCTGCTTCGGATTCAGTGTCTCCCTCTTTCTCTGTCCCTCCCCCACTCATACTCTGTCTCTATCCATCTTTCAAAAATGAATAAATGTTAAAAAAAAATAGATGATAGAGAGGCAGTCCATGAGTAAATACACTTCCGTGATTTTGACCCCAGGGCATGGTAGACTTTGCTCTTCAAAGCCTCTGTGCCCTCAGTATGGCACGAAGAAAGGAAGCCAAATAAATCACCCAGCAGCCGGCCAAGAAAATCAACTGTGCAATAAATGGCCGGGCAGATAGGAAACAGAGATAGCCGAACTCAGGTTCCCATCGTGGCTGAATTCCACTCCGCTCCGCTGGCCCGGAACAAGAGTAAACAGCAAGACCCGCAGAAACCGTCCCCACACAGCCGGCCGAAGCAATCTGCTCCGACGTGAGCTCGGGCCTACTCAGAATTGTGAACGTTCCAGGGTTCCGTGTGCTCCTTTCCACCCCATGGGAATGAGGGCAGCTACCCTGAAATTGAGGCAGAGAGAGCATTCAGTCATAAATAAAAACCCTCTATTTCTCTCCAGGTGGTGACTTTCGATGCAGGGGGAGTAAGTGGTCACAGCAATCACGTTGCCCTGTATCACGCTGTGAGGTAGGACTCTCCACGTGTGGGAGGTGGGAGAGGGTCTTTTCCTTTGCTCAGGGTGAATGGATATTTCTAATTTTTTAAAATATTTATTCTTTAAGAGAGAGAGAGAAAGAAAGAACACGAGCAGGAGAGGAGCAGAGAGAGGGAGACAGAATCTGAAACAGGCTCCAGGCTCTGAGCCCTCAGCACAGAGCCCAATGCAGGTCTCGAACCCACGAACCACAGGATCACACCCTGGGCCAAAGTCAGACGCTTAACCATCTGAGCCACACAGGTGCCCCATGACGACTGGTTTCTAAAGCGCTTCCTCCTCGCCGTCTGGGCCCCATGGGAGTGACCGCTGAGTTACCCAGAGCCCTGTGGGCCACATTGCTCACCACATTTCACCACATTCTTGTGAGAAATCGCTCCTGAGTCGTCTTATTATTGTTTGTCTTGACACCTAAGGTTTTTCCCCCCATGGAAAAATGGGATAACATTTTGTTTCTCTCTTTGCTTTGGCCACAGAGAGCTTTAGGGCCAAATTCACAACCCCTTGTACATCTGTGGGAGACTTCCAGGACTGAGTTCTGTGAATCGGTGTGCCTCTTGGCTTCATCTTCTTTTTCCTCCTTTTATTCTAATTTATTTTGTTTTCTTCCATTATACATTGTGTAGACTATTTCAAATCTTTCTTTGGAGGAGGAAGATATACATTTTGTTCTTCACAGCCACTGTTTTTCCAAATAGGTATCTGCATTTGACTGATAAAGAAAATTGCACCGCAAAGATATTGAGGGACTTACTGAGGGTCGGGTCATACAAACATATACCATGTTTTGTGCCCTCGAGAGAAGTGCTTGTCCTGGGCGCCATGAGTGGCGGAGTGGCGGACCTGGCTTAGCCACTGAGGAAGGGAAGGGGCACCTTGAAGTGAAGCACATACTTTATAACCTTCTTCTAAACATTCCCGACACTCTTAGACCAGAGCAGTGAGGGGCGCCTGGGTGGCTCAGTCGGTTAAGCATCCGACTTCAGCTCAGGTCATGATCTTGCAGTTTGTGGGTTTGAGCCCCACATCGGGCTCTGTGCTGACAGCTCAGAGCCTGGAGCCTGCTTCAGATTCTGTGTCTCCTTCTCTCTCTCTGACCCTCCCCTGCTAGCTCTGTCTCTCTCTGTCTTTCAAAAAAATAAAATAACATTAAAAAAAGAAATTTCTTTAGACCAGAGCAGGGAAATGTATAAAGCTGGAAGCGATCTCCCCTATCCGAGTCCAGCCACCTCATTGACTGAGGACGGGAAGTGGCTTTCCCAGCACTGCCAGGCTAAACAATGGCAGAAGCAGAACTGGAATCCATTTCATATGAGCAGGTCGTCTTCATGTTGGTGGTGGGATGGGAGCTACTTACCCAATCTCTCTCCATCCCTTCACTTACAAACAAAAGCAGGCAAGAGATTTAGAGTCCGTTACTGTTGGATTGGCCCCACCTTCCTCTGAAGGTAGGGAGTGCAGAAGTCAGAAGGTGGGAGCAGGGAAGGTCAAAAAGGAAAAAGAACTACCAGGAAAGAAATATCAATTAATATTTTAAATAGTCTCCCGCTATACTCATGTTACAATTTCAAAAGAGAAAAACTTGGAAGAGTCCATTGTAGTTACCTTCATCAGTAATGGGCAAAGCTTGGACCAGGACGCTTCATAACCTTGGTCAGCCCCCAGATTGCCTGACCTTGGGTAAGTCGCCCACCCTGGTCCCTTTAGCTATAGCCAGAAGTATGAAATCCCAGAAACCCGTTTGGTGATTGATTCAAAGGCAACTGCCTAGAAACCTACAGAAGGATCATAGGGTGTGGCAGGCCTTAATACTCTTGGGGAGGAAGAAATTTTCCTCTGTGCAAGGTTCTTCTAGCTAGACTAAGAATTAAATTTCCATGAGACAATTAACAGGAGAAAATCAAATTTAATTTTATTATATGGAGAATCTACACAAACATGAAATTCCAAAGACTGTCAGGCAACCTGAGGCTTATCAGTCATCCTCAGCTCAGGTGGAGGATGGCAGTCTGGGGGTACAAAGAAGAGGAAGAACATTAGCAGGAAGGTGAGAGGAGATGTTTGGAAGACAGATGTTTCCCTGTTATGCAGATAAATTTCTTAGCTAAAAAGAAATCTCTTGGCCTAGTTCTCTTCCTGGTACAGGCCCCCCTTCCAGTGTAAATTTGGTGGTTGAGGGGGGATATAAAGGAGTTTTCCTCAACTTGCTGGCTTTTGATTGCTTTTAACTCAAAGTAATCTACCTGCCATTGTGGCCCATGTTGGAGAGGCCTGCCCTTGACCTCTACACTCTGAAGCCTCTTCCTATTAACTGCAAAGGAATTCTTGCTCCCTCTCACTCCTGTCCTTTCCTCCTCCAGGACCCTACACTCAGAAGGGAAGTTACCTAAAGGTAAGTTGTCCCTTTTGCAAAAGTGTGCTATTTACTATCCCTCTAAAAAAACCTTACTGGGCAAAATGCGTAAATATACGGAAACCTGCCGCAAAGGTGGGGCTGTGGGGGCTGGACCACACTCTCTCTGCCCCAGCTCCGTGTACCCACTGGGACGTGCCCTGCCAGCCAGGCAGCCTCTGGGTGTGAGGAGAGGCCAGATGGGTTAGAAAAACGGAACCAACAGGAGATACATATATGAAAGAAACGTACTATAAGGATTTGGCTCATGCAAGTCAGAGGCTGAGAAGCCCCACAGTCTGGCGTCTCTGCAACCTAGGGACCCAGGAACCTGGTGGTGTCAGTGAGTCGGTTCCAAAGACCTGGGAAGCAAGACGGCCAACAGTGTAAACCCCAGGCCAAGGGCAGGAGATGACCGGTGCCCCAGCTCAGTAGACAGAAAAGAAGGAATTTTCCCTTCGTCCACCTTTCCTTCTGTTGAGGCCCTCAATGAACTGGATCCTGTTCACCCACACTGGGAGGGCAACTGCTTTCCCGAGGCCACTGATTTAAATGCTAATCTCATCCTGAAACACCCTCCCAGGCACACCCAGAAATCATGTGCAGCCCGGTATCTGGGTAGCCTGTGACCCAGTGAACTTGACACATGAAATTAACCATGACACCGGGCCCTGGCTGCTCATCTCTCTAGCTTTCTAAAGGTGGGGGGCTTTTTCACCTCCAGTGTTTCTTCAGTCTGTCTGAACTCACATCCGGCCCCCAGTTACTTGTCAATGGCTGATAGGTGCTTGATGGGTTTGTTTGCTTGCGTTAGAAGGCGTTTGAGCCCACCTGGCCATTCACTATGTGACACTGACCTCTCTGAGCCGGTTACTGGTCTGTCAGTGGGAGTAATGTACATCTCTCAGGACTGTTAGGAAGATGAAGCCAGTGAAAACATAAGTAGACTGTGCTTCTGAGCGGGCTGAGCTTACCAAGCTGTGAGGGCTTTGGAGCAGGACTGTAGTTAATTTATCCTTTTATCAACACTGTGAGACAGGCTCCCACACTGTCAACGCCATTTTACAGGTGAGAAAACTGAGGCTCAGAGAGCTAAAGGGACTTTCCCAAATCTGTCAGGTCTTGAGCGCCAGAGCAGGAACCAGGTCTCTTGCCTCCCGATACAAAATGCCGGTCTTCATCACCTTTCCCTTGATTTTGATGTAGCCAGTTTCCAGCCTCTAACAACCAACCTTATCTAGCTAAGGCCGGTAGCAAGTGGCGGACACCCAGCTGAGACGCTTCCATCTTCCTGTCTGTGAGGATGGTGGTGCCAGAGAGCCGTCCGGCAGCTCCATGGCCACAGCCCTGCCCTGCCCTGGCCCCAAGGGAGGAGTAGGGTGCCCAGGGAAATCTGCCTGGAAGTGACAAGACTCTTGACGCCCCGCCCCCCCCAGGGTGCTCCGTGCTCACGCTGCAGTCGGTGAATGTGTTGCGCAAGTATCTCTCCCTTCTGGACCTGCCCTTTTCTCTGCTTCAGACCCCGGATGTGCTCTTCGTGCTCACCAGCGAAGAAGTGGCCCGGGCCAAGGTGAGGATTGTGAATTCCTGGACACTCCTCCGCTAGATCTGTGACCCAGACCCCTGGGCTCCTCACGACCCTGAACTGAAAACCTTCCACTCAGCACCCGAGTGTTAGGACTGTCAGGCTACACCTTGGCAGGCGTAGATTTTCAAGGACTTTCACCTGTTTTCTTTTTCTTTTTTTTTTATCTTTTTGAAATGTTTATTTATTTTGAGAAAGAGTGTGTATGTGTACTCACGAGAGAGAGAAAGAGAGGGAGAGAGAGAGGGAGAGAGTACAAGCAGGGAGAGGGACAAAAAAAAAAGAGAGGGGAGAGAGAATCCCAAGCAGGCTCCATGTTGTCCGTGCAGAGCCCGGCTCAGGGCTGGATCTCACAAACCGAAAATCATGACCTGAGCGGAAATCAAGAGTCAGATGCTTAACCACCTGAGCCACCCAGGCGCCCCTAAAGATTTTACTTTTAAGGAATCCCTACGCCTAACATGGGGCTTGAACTTACAACCTCGAGATAAAGAGTCACCTGCTCCACCTTCTGAGCCAGCTAGGTGTCCCCACCCTTTTATCTGATGATAAAAATAACACATGCTTCTTTTAAGTTTTTTTTTTAAATTTTTAATGTTTATTTATTTTTTGAGAGAGAGAAAGAGAAGATGCAAGAGCAGGGGAGGGGCGGAGAGAGCGGGGGGTGGGAGACACAGAACCCAAGGCAGGCTCCAGGCTCTGAGCTGTCAGCTCGAACTCACAAGCTGTGAGATCATGACCTGGGCCGAAGTCTGACACTCAACCGACCCAGCCACCCAGGCTGATTATAACCCTTTTGGAAGTTTACTTGGTGTTTCTGTGGTTTCCCCTAAAACTGTAATATCATTCATAACCATAAAACTCAGTGCAATCAGTATCTGTCCTCCCTGCTACCAAACTCTAGCAGGTTTTAATTGCTCATTGATCAATTCTGCCCCACTTAGTTACTGTACTTTATAATATCTTTTTTTAATTTTTTATTTATTTTTGAGAGACAGAGAGAGACAGCGTGAGCAGGGGAGGGTCAGAGAGAGAGGGAGGCACAGAATCTGAAGCAGGCTCCAGGCTCTGAGCTAGCTGTCAGCACAGAGCCCGACGCGGGGCTCGAACCCACAAACCAGGAGATCATGACCTGAGCCGAAGCCAGACGCTTAACCGACTGAGCCTCCAGGTGCCCCATACCGTGTCTTATAATATCATTAATGATAAATACTAGATTCCTGGCCCTTCCTTGTGTCTTGTATCGCACACATTACCTCTGGGCTTACTTTTGCTGATACATATTCTTCGGCATTTTTTTAGTGACAGTGTAAGGAAGACAACTTCTCTTAGCCTTTGAGTGTTCGCGTGTCCTCTTCTGAAGGAGTTGAGCTGGAAATAAAGGTTTGGTCTGAGTTATGTTCCTTCCGCAAAGGTGTTTGGAGACGGAACTCCCATCCTTGTCCTTTGGCACCAGGAACCGCTGGCCCTGCGATCTGATTACCCATGGACAGTTAATCTGCTTTATGTTAACAGTTCAGATTATCTTTGTGTTTCTGCGTTCCACAGTCTTGTCACCGTGTGTCTAGGGCAGATTTGCTCGTGTTTATTCTGCCTCCTACTCTCAGGCTGAGGACTCTGTTGGCAATTCTCAAAACTCCTCACCTCTTATCTCTTGTGTGATGTTCCCTCCATTCTCTTCCTGGATTCCTATGGAATATATATTGAGAACTCTTAATCTTTTTTAAGCTTATTTAAGTAATCTCTACACCCAACATGGGGCTTAAACTCACCCCCCTGAGATCAAGAGCTGTGTGCTTCTCTCCCGGAGTCTGCCAGCTGTCCCTTGACGTTTCTTTCTTTTATTTCTGAGGGCATGATATTTTTGAGAAAGAAACAGAGCACAAGCGGAGGAGGGAGACACAGAATCTGAGCTGTCAGCACAGCACCCGATGTGAGGCTTGAACCCACAAACCGCGAGAGTAGGACCCGAGCTGAAGTCAGACACTTAACCACTTAACCCGCTGAGCCACCCATGCGCTCCCCCCCGCCCCCCCCCCCGCCAGGACGCTTAATCTATGCTTTGTGTCTCCTAATTGTTCTTTCATATTTGTTCTGTTTCACATGCTGTTTTCATTTCCAAACTATCTTTGTTACTTTATGACCACCTATTGTTTCACTTCCATTTTTTAAAATTTCACAATTTGTTATCCTTTTTTTTTAATTGAGAGAGAGAGAGAGAAACCGCATGTGCATGGAAGTCGGGGAGGCAGAGGGAGAAGGAGGGAGAGAATCCAAAGCAGGCTCCACGCTCAGCACGGAGCCCTAAGAGGGGCTCAGCCTCACAACTGTGAGACCATGACCTGAGCTGAAATCAAGTCAGACGTTAACTGACTGAGCCACCCAGGTGCCCCAATAATTTATTCTTTAAGCTGGTTTACCTCCCACTTAATTCTTTGAATGTCCAAAATGTAATTAATCTTCGACAAAGTGTTGTATAAAACTATCTTTGTCTAAAATGCCTTCATGGTCTAGTTGCTAATTTTATTAGATCTTTTTCCTTGCATCACGTTACATTCTGTCTTCAGGAATTCTGATTTGCAAACTCAGGGCAAGGTGGTTGACTGTGGGGATGTCACTCCCCTCTTCCTCTGTGCTCCCCCTCCTCATCTAGAGAGTTTGCAGTTGCTGGAAGGCCAGAACCAGGTCGTCCCTGCCAGTTTGTCACAGAGCCAGCAGGTGACTCAGTTCCTCAGTTCCATGCTGCTCTCGAAGCATTCAGTTTGCTCTCAAAGCAGTGGGCAGCGTTTCCCCCCCCAACCTCTCAATCTGACAAGGGAGCCCTCCCCCCCACCAGCAGGGTCCGAAGCAGACTCCCGGCCCCCTCTCTGCTCTGAGCCCTGGAGCCAGTAATCCTCTGCTTTGGCCTCTCACACCTCTGTCCATATTCTTTAAGTTTGTGGTACTCTTGATGTCAGGTTTTTTAATATTTTTACTTTTTTTGAGAGAGAGAGAGAGAGACAGCGCGAGCAGAGGAGGGGCAGGGAGAGAGGGAGACACAGAGTCCGAAGCAGTCTCCAGGCTCTTAGCTAGCTGTCAGCATAGAGCCTGATGCAGGGCTCGAACCCACGAATGTGAGATCATGACCTGAGCCGAAGTCGGAGGCTTAACCGACTGAGCCACCCAGGTGCCCCTCTTGATGTCAGTTTTGACCCGTTTTTTCTCTCTGCATTTTTCTCTGTCATCGCTATGTGTTTGGAACAGGAAGCACGAACTTACTGTTTCCTCTTGACTGGGTCAGAACGCCTTAATTCAGTTAAGAATAAGAAAATTAAAAGTGAATACAGGGTGCCTGGCTGGTCAGTAGAACACATGACCCTTGATCTTGGGGTTGTGAGATCAAGTCCCATGTGGGGGGTAGAGTTTACTTACTAAAAAAGAAAGAGGAAAGGAAAGGGAAGGAAAAGGAAAAGGAAACAGAATTACCACTGTCCAGCAATCCTACTACTGGGTTTATATCCAAAAGAATTAAAAGCAGGGTCTTGAAGAGATACTTCCACACCCGTGTTCACTGCAGCATGCTGCACAGCAGCCACCCGCCAGGAGCTGGCCCAAATGTCCGCGGCATTTGAATGGACTGAGAAAATCTACACGCTTCCAATGGGACATTATTCAGGCTTAAACAAAAAGAAGAAGGAGAAGAAGAAGGGAACACTGTCATTCGCTACAAAGTGTATGAACATCGACGACATTTTGCTGAGTGAAATAAGCCAGACACAAAAGGACAAATAATGTCTGATTCTACTTACATAAGACATCTAGAGCAGTCAAAGGCACAGAAACAGAAGCTAGAATGGTGGTGGCCAGGGACGGGGGGAGGGGGAATGGGGAGCTGGGTTTTAGTGGGTTTCGAGTTTTATTTTTGCAAGATGAAAAAGTGCTAGATTCCTTATGCAGCAATGTATGGTTAAGACTACAGAACCATAAATGGTTAAGATGGTTAAAGAAACGTTTTCTATTTTGTCATTTCTACCTGTGGGGCTCAGAATCACAAACCGTGAGGTCATGACCTGAGCCAAAATCAAAAGTCGGATGTTTAACTGACTGAGCCGCCCAGGCGCCCCATATCTGTGTGTGTTCATTTTTCTTCTCCTCCTCTTCCTCCCAGTTTGCCTGATTCAGAAGAGTTTGAGCATAGTATTCTAGCTTGCTTCCCACAAAACGTGTGTGTGTGTGTGTGTGCGCGCGCACGCAAGTGAGTGTGTGCGTTACATGCAACGCAGTGGAGCAACGAAATTAAGAATGTAGGTGTCAGTCACTCAGGTGGCTCTGGATTCAGATATCAGCTCTGCTGTGACCAGCTCTTTGAGGCTGACAAGTTTCCTCATTCATCCATTTTTTTAAAGCAATAATAACACTAGTTAACTCACTGGGTTGTCAGATTGAGATACCGCATGGAGACTGGGGGGCTAGAGCTGCCATTGGCGTCACGGGATTTTTATCACGTGGTTGTAAGTGAGGACGCGACAGAGGCGGTGAGTGGAGGCCGATCGGAGAGGTCGCGCCCCGGGGAGAAGCCACGCTCGGCTACGGGGTGAGGTTTGTTCGTGGGTGCGCGAGGCAGAAGTGAGCACAACACAAACTGCTTCAGTGCAAGGGCTTCCTAACTGGTCCTCTCCGATTCTTCTAGAAGGCCATGTCCTGCCACCGCAGCCAGCTGCTCTGGTTTCGCCGCCTCTATGTGCTCTTCTCCAGATACCTGAGGATCAACTCTCTGCACTTCCTCTGAAGCAGGAGACTTTTCCGGGCCACGGAAGAAGGGAGCAGAAGGAGCCCAGGAAGCCCGGGGCCTGGCCGTCAGCTGGCTCCCCCGCCTGAGCCGAGGGAGAGCCCAGGGTAGGGGGCCCTTCGAGAGCTCTGCTCATCGTGCCGGAGCCTCACAAACGGGCGGGCTGACGGGTCGTCCAAGCTTGAGCTTCTTCGTCTCGGGGGAAAAAAACCACAGCGGCCACAACCAAACGAACCCAAGGATAATAATGGCTACCCCGCTAGATCCTCAAGTTCTTGTGAAAAACAGGTTATGTACAGACACAAAGTATGTCAAACACGTAGCGCAGAGCCTGCCAGGGTTACAGATGAAGGTAATCAGGTGCATTGATGCAGTGTTTGTTTTTATTTTCTTTAACGTTTATTTATTTTGTGAGAGAGACAAAAGGTGAGCAGGGGAGGGGCAGAGAGAGATGGAGACACAGAATCTGAAGCAGGCTCCAGGCTCTGAGCTGTCAGCACAGAGCCCGACGCGGGGCTCGAACCCATGAGCGAGAGCATGACCTGAGCCGAAGTTGGACACTCAACCGAATGAGCCACCCGGGCGCCCCTCAGTATTTTTACATCATTTCCAAAGCAGGCCCACCGCACGGCCACATGCACACACGCACAAAATATTGAACTCGTTCACAATTCCTTTGATTAACGTTGTGGCCTATGTATCAGATTTGAATCTAGAGGAAGTTCCTCATTTAACATCACAGCCCTTAAATTGACCGGGGCTCCCAAGGCCAGAACGCTGTCCCCAGCATGTCATACACCGAGACTGTTACGACGCGGGCCTGGCCTGAAGGAACTTCCAGTCAAACGTCTCCGCTCCCAGTCTTCAGGGCGAAGCAGGAAGACAACTGGAACTGGGTTATTTTCTGTTCTTTCTTTGTGTTCTGTGTGTTAACACTCAAAAAAGCGGGTGTCGGGGGCGCCTGGGGGGCTCAGTCGGTTAAGCCTCCGGCTTCGGCTCAGGTCAGATCTCACGTTCGTGGGTTCAAGCCCCGCAACGGGCTCTGTGCTGACAGCTAGCTCAGAGCCTGGAGCCTGCTTCTGGTTCTGTGTCTCCTTCTCTCTCTGCCCCTCCCCTTCTCATGCTCTGTCTCTCTCTGTATCAAACATAAATAAAAAACATTAAAAAAAAAAGCGGGTGTCGTAAAATAGTGCTACAAACAAAAGCACTCCGAGGCGCCTGGCTCCTGGCGTCTCCCACAGCCCACTACTGGTCCAGGGACGTGGCCTGAGGCAGAGGAGCTCAGCCGCGGGGAACTGGGGCTCCACGTGCAGGGGGGCCTGGGCGGGAGGGCAGGTTGACCAGCAGCATAACCACGGGGAAGGCGTGTGACCTCTCTCTGCCTCCATTCTCGCATCTGCAAAATGGGGTCCATAACGGTGCCCACCTCAGAGGAGCTGATGCCTGGTGGACACATGGTAAAGGGTCCGGCACGCAGTCAGGGCTCAGGAAAGATGAGCTGCTGGTGTTCTGACATCCATGGCATAAAGCAGGGGGACTAATGTAAGTTCAAGTCCCGACACAGAAAGGCTCTCGGTGTGTGTTATCCGGTGGGTAGCTCGCTGCCTGCCCCCCCCCCACCAACTGCTGTCTCCATAGCAACGGGTTAGAGACCTGCTCCCTGGAGCTCTCTTGAATGCCTCCTAGGGGCCAAATGGGACCGACAGGGCTATCCAGGCCCTGAAGCTGGAATCAGAACTGCAAATCTGGTTATGTTTTCTGTCTCTTAATCTGTCAGAAGCCCCTAATAGCCTCCACATGAAACCGTGACCGGAAATAAGTCACTGATGCTTGTAAGGTTTGATAGATGGAGGCAGAGGCGCGAGGACAGACAGAGACCAAGCTATGGAGCCAAGAAGGCCTTTATTGGAGTCTGCAATTCCTGGGCGAGGTTCTGTGACTCCGGGAGCGGGGAGTCAGGGAAGTCGCGCCTGGTACGGGAGAGCAAGGTGTTTTATGGGCGCAAGAGATCTGGGTTTGAGCTCAGGTGGGCTGAGAGCCACGTAGGGGCATCTTTGGACGGTGGCAGGATTCAGTTGGCTGTTCACTTCGGTGGGGCGGGGGATGCTGGAATTCCACGGTGGGGCATTTCAGTTTGAGAGAGGCCAGATTGAGAGTGGGGGTCGTCGGTCCCTGGCGGTGCCTGGAACTATTCTCTGACCCGCAATAAAATGGCCG
>NC_043716.1:8834164-8841773 GCF_006229205.1 Suricata suricatta | reverse complement strand
ATTTACATAATCTGAAAGAGACCTGAGTCAGTGCGAAAGCAGGGTCCCCCCATATTCTAGCCAGCTTCGATTTTTTATGAAGATAAACACATATACTGCAAAATCCTAAATTTCAAATTGGGGGGAGGGAGGTAAAAGTTCTGCAAAGCCGTCCCCTCCCTGGGTTCAAGTGGAAGAGCAGCATCATGGGGCGGGGGGCGGGGAGCAAGGAGATGGAGAACACACTGGGGCTCCCTCTGCGTTTTTAGCCCAGGAAAGGTGACCTGACACACTCAAAAGTGTAGAATCCCAATCACCTAAGGGGAAAAGAGGATACAGAAACTTCAGAGCCTGCAAAACTAAGACAAAGAGGGAAGAGAGGAAACGAAGCATAAACTAACAAATATAATGGAAATGATACAAAAAGAATAAAATAAGGTATCAGTTACTTCCAAAAACCAAAAATGAATGTTTAATTTCCCTAACAAAACTGAGTTAGAAAACAAAATCTAGCATCTGTAAGTGACAAGGAGAGGCTAAAAATAAAAGGACGAGCCACCTGCCAGATCCCAAGCAAAGGCAAACAAAAAGAAAGGAAGAGACACCATAAATCCAAATATCAAAAATTCTTAAACCTTGAACAGTAAGGGACATTTTAGAACAGTTTCAGAATCACTCCAGAAGATATGCACCAAATAGCACAGCAGCCAGATATATGAAATAAACTCTCTCAGAAATCCAAGTTCTTTGTATTAAAAAAAAAAAAACCTGGGGCGCCTGGTGGCTCAGTCGGTTGGTTGAGTGTCTGACTTCGGCTCAGGTCATGACCTCACGGTTCGTGGGTTGAAGCCTCGCATCAGGCTCTGTGCTGACAGCTAGCTCAGAGCCTGGAGCCTGCTTCCGATTCTGTGTCTCCCTCTCTCTCTCTGCCCCTCCCCTGCTCGCTCTGTGTCTCTTTATCTCAAAAAGAAATAAAAACACTTAAAAAAATTTTTTAAACCCAATAATAATAATGGAAGGTTTTAATATTCTTTCAGAATTTGGACAAATGAGGTTGGCAAATAGTAAAGACACAGCATTTGGATAATATAAGGAACTTAGATAAAGTCAACTTTCACTTCTTATGTAATAAAATGTTTATAAAACTCAATTATTTCAGACCCTGAGAAATCCCTTAATAAATTTCCCAAAGCAGATTTTGCAGGCCACATTTTAAAAATCATAATTAACTTTCCATAAAACTATAAAATGACCCAATAAACCTCTACTGAGACACCAAGAAACGTTCTCCCAAATAACCTCGACCTCAAAGAGAAAAAACAAATTATCTAGAAGGTAATAAAAATTATACTCTATGTGGACATATATTCAGGTACTTTGTACGCTTGTTATTTAAAAAGACTGAACTGCTTGAGATTCTCTCTTTCCCTGCCACTCTGACCCTCCCCCGTGCACTCTGTCTCTCTTTCAAAATAAATAAATAAATTTTTAAAAAGGGGCCCCTGGTGGCTCAGTCAGTTAAGCATCTGATTCTCGGTTTTTCAGCTCAGGTCATGATCTCCTGGTTCATTGAATTGAGCCCTGTGTCATGCTCTGCGCTGACAGCACAGAACCTACTTGGGACTCCCTCTCTCCTCTCTCTCTGCTCTGCCCCTGCTCTCTCTCAAAATAAATAAAGAGAATAAATTGATTCAATTTAAGGAAAGCCAAAGTAAGAAGAGGGATTTAATACAAAGGAGAAAAAGAAATAAAAAGCATAAAGGTTGGGGCGCCTGGGTGGCTCAGTCAGTTAAGCCTCCAACTTCGGCTCAGGTCAGATCTCACGTTCGTGGGTTCGAGCCCCACGTCAGGCTCTGTGCTGACGGCTAGCTCAGAGCCTGGAGCCTGCTTCCTGTTCTGTGTCTCCTTCTCTCTCTGACCCGCCCCCTCTCATGCTCTGTCTCTCCTGTATCAAAAATTAATAAAACATTTAAAAAATTTTAAAAAAAGCATAAAGGTTAATACATTTTCTTTGAAAAATCACATAAGCCAACACCTGGCAAGTCCAATTCAGAACAAGGGAAAGCGAAAGTGCCATTATTAGGAACAGACTGGGTACTGTGGCCACAAAAATGGAAAAGACTGAAAAAATTACAAGAGACGATATGCCAGCCCATGGCAACAAAACTGAAAATCTGAAGGGACTGGGTGACTTCCTAGTGAATTCTGGACTCCTGCTGGACCCTACCATAATGTCATAAATAGGGTCCAAGCATTTCAATCCCATAAAATGCAGGGCTGTATCACTGCAAGATTAAAGAAAACCAGTACAGCAAAACCTTGGTTTGCGAGCGTAATTCACTCCGGAAACATGCTTTAATCCAAAGCGCTTGTATATCAAAGCAAATTTCGAGAACCACTGGCTCCGGTGCGATCACGTGACATTCAGTGACACATACTACTCATATTGCAAAACATCACTCGTTTATCAAGTTAAAATTCATTAGACATGTTTGCTCGTCTTGTGGAACACTCACAGAACAAGTTACTCGTGCTCCAAGGTTTTACTGTATTTTTTAATCTTCCAAGGACTCGGCGTTGGGCCGCACAGCACTGCCTCATCAGGGTCCCTAGGCCACAGCTGTTCTGGTTTCCTGGCCCCGCCCACGAGGGAGGGCAGGGGTGCCACCCCTGTGGCCGGAGGCTCAGCACCAGCTGCAAGGCTGGGGTGAGAGGGAAGGAGAGGAGGCAGGCTCAAGGCAGGGGTCGGACCACGGACAGATCGACCCCGGCAGCTGCTTCCTTCCGCTGGGAAACCTCACGCTGACCCTTCGGCGTCCTTGCAAAGTAAAACATGCTCTCGAACTGCGCAAGTCCCTGACAGGTGTCACCCCCAAACCCCTTCTCCCTCACACTGCCGGCCCAAATGCGAGAATAGGGACTAGGCAGGGGACGCGAACTGGATCTTATCCGAAGGCAGGGCACTTTATTAAGGGAATTTCATATGACCAATAACCACAGAAAACGTTAGAAAAGTAATTATAATAGATTTTTTTTAAAGATTCCTAGTCTAGATGGCCTTATAAATATCTAAAGAGAACTGCAGTATGACACAGAGCACAAAATATATAGAAAAGTGGACCCCATTCATAGACAAAAGACCAAAAGGTGACATAGCCCCCAAAATAAAACTGACAATTTTTTTTAATGTTTTTTTATTTATTTTTGAGAGACAGAGAGAGACAGCACAAGCAGGGCAGGGTCAGAGAGAGAGGGAGATACAGAATCTGAAGCAGGCTCCAGGCTCTGAGCTGTCACCACAGAGCCCAATGCGGGGCTCGAACCCACAAACCGTGAGATCATGACCTGAGCTGAAGCCAGACGCTTAACTGACTGAGCCACCCAGGCGCCCCAAACTGACAATTTTATTTGTAAATACAGGCATACCTCGTTTTATCACACTTTGCTTTATTGCTCTCCACAGATACTGCATTTTTTGCAAATTGAAGGTTTATGGCAATGCTGTATTGAGCATTTTCCCAACAGCATTTGCTTATTTTGTGTCACTGTGTCACATTTTGGTAATTCTTGCAGTATTTTAAATTTTTCATTATTATTATATTTGCTGCAGTGATCTTTTGCAATGTTTATTTATTCTTGAGAGAGACAGCAGCAGAGAAAGAGACAGAGCACAAGCAGGGAAGGCACAGAGAGAGAGAGGGAGACACAGAATCCAAAGCAGGCTCCAGGCTCCAAGCTCCGAGCTGTCAGCACAGAGCCCAATGCGGGGCTCAAACTCACAGACTGCGAGATCATGACCTGAGCCAAAGTCAAACATCCAACCAACTGAGCCACCCAGGTGCCCCAAGAAAAACCGTATTTTTTAATTGACAGGTGCTTTAAGACAACAAAATTCAGTCACTATTCCAGTAACAATTTTTAAGAGAAAAAGAATACAACTTAAAGACTATGTACCAAAACCCAGTGGTCTAAAACTAAGTGGACAAGGGAGGAATGAAGCAATCGTCATCATTGTCATTATTACCTAAGTCACTTGGAAACAGAACGGAAGAATAAAGTAATTGGTATAAGTATTAGGAGATGGCTCTGTTTAGGAACCCAAGAGACGTCCATAAAAACCACCATAATAAGTGAGGAGACTTGTAAATCAATAGATTTACTTTAATTGGCAGTAATGTGACAGACGTGAAAATTTAAAAATCCCATCCTCAGCATCAAGAACTGTAAGATGCCTAGAAATAAGATTAACATAAAAGATACAAGATCTTTTTAAATTTTACAACCACTATGAAAATTCCAGCCACCTTTGCAGAAATTGACAAGCTGATCCTAAAATTCACATGGAAGTGCAAGAGACTCAGAAGCCAAAAACAGTCTTAAAGGACAGAGCTGGAAGATTCACACATCTCAATTTCAAAAATTACTGCCAAGACCTAAGTGCAAGAGCCAAAATGATTCGACTCGTGGAAGGAAACACAGATGTAAATCTTTGTGACCTGGGATCAGACAACAGTTTCTTTCCTTTTTTTTTTTTAATTTTATTTTTTTAAATGTTTTTATTTATTTTTGAGACACAGAGAGACAGAGCATGAGAAGGGGAAGGGCAAAGAGAGAAGGAGACACAGAATCCGAAGCAGGCTCCAGGCTCTGAGCTTACTGTCAGCAGAGAGGCCTGACGCGGGGCTCGAACCCACGAACGTGAGATCTGACCTGAGCTGAAGTCGGAGGCTTAACCGACTGAGCCACCCAGGCGCCCCTCCTTTTTTTTTTTTAATTGTTTATGCTTACTCACTATTTTGAGACAGAGGGTCGGTGGGAGAGGGGCAGAGAGAGGGAGACACAGAATCAGAAGCAGGCTCCAGGCTCCAAGCTGTCAGCACAGAGCCTGATGCCGGGCTCAAACCCATGGACCACAAGATCATGACCTGAACTGAAGTCAGACCCTTAACCAACTAAGCCATCCAGGTGCCCCAACAGTTTCTTAAATACGGCATCAAAAGCACAAGCATAACAAAAAACAGAAGGACACTATCAAGAAATTGAAATGAGAAAACGGTTTTGCAAATCATATACCTGCTTAGGGTTTAGTATCCAGAATATGTAAAGAACTTTTACAATTCAACAAAAAGCAACAAAATGTTTACCTAAGTAAAAAAAATAGGCAAAAGAGTCGAATATACATTTCATCAAAAAGATATCCAAATGGGCAACAATCACACAAAAACATCATTAGTTGTGAATAAAATGCAAATTAAAAAAAACACATAATGAGGGGCACCTGGGTGGCTCAGTTGGTTAAGCATCTGACTTCAGCTCAGGTTATGATCTCATGGTTTGTAGGTTTGAGCCCCATATTGGGCTTTGTGTTGACGGCGCAGAGCCTATTTCAGGTTCTCTGTCTCCCTTTCTCTCTGCCCTCCCCCACTCTGAAAAAAAAATGAATAAAACATTAAAAAAAATTTTTGTAATGTTTTATTTATTTTTGATACAGAGAGAGACAGAGCATGAGAGGGGGAGGGGCAGAGAGAGGAGGAGACACAGAACTGGAAGCAGGCTCCAGGCTCTGAGCTAGCTGTTAGCACAGAGCCCGACGCAGGGCTCGAACCCACGATCGTGAGATCTGACCTGAGCCGAAGTCGGAGGCTTAGCCGACGAGCCACCCAGGCACCCCTAAAAAATTGTTTAAGCCTACAATGAGATGCTATGTCTTATCCACTAGGATGGCTATGATTAAAACGAACAGACCAACAAAAACTCAATAACAAGTGCTGGTGAGCAGAGGGAGCAATTGGAACCCTCGAATTTCCAGTGTGAACGCAAAACGGTGTAGCTACAGTGGAAAACAGTTTCACAGTTCCTTAGTAACTTCAAGACTCCCTAGAGGACCCAGCCGTCGCACTCCTAGGTCTATAAGCGAGTGTGTAGGCAGCCGCATTCACAAAACTCAAACGTCCATCAACTGATGAGAGATCAACAAAATACGGCATTCTGTCTATTATTCAGCCATAAAAAGAAATGAAGTCTGGACACAGTGAGGATGAGCTTTGAAGACGTTATGCTCAGTGAAATAAACCAGACACAAAAGGCCACATGAGGTATGACTCCATTTCTCTCAAATGACCAGACTCGGCAAATTCATAGTGACAGACAGCAGATCAGTGGTTTCCAAGGCTTGGGAGCTGAGGAGGGAATGGTAATGCATGCGAGGTGAGGAAGTCTCTGGAGTGAATTCTAGGAGTTAAAAGAGTAAATGTTACCGTATGTGAATTATATCGTGAATTATATCGTAGTTCAAGAAACAGTTTGAAAATAAGATTACATTAAAATGTTCTAGTTCACTCTAAGGATACACAAATGATACACTTGGCATTGATCTCTGAACCTGGTGATACTCTGACGTGCCAGCCTAGTAAATACAAAATAAATACTACAGAGTAGAAATCTTACTCATAGTGGCGCCTGGGCGGCTCAGTCGGTTGAGCGTCCAACTCTTGGTTTTGGCTCAGGTCATGATCTCAGGGTTCACAGGATCAAGCTCCACCTCGGGCTTGGGGAGCCTGCTTGGGATTCTCTCTGCCCCTTCCCCCGCTCTCTGTCTCTCAAAACAAATAAACTAAAAAAAATAAAATGAGATCTTATTCATATTTTAACCAGATTTTGGTGCTTCCTGCTTTTCTGTCAAATATACAGTTTTAAAAAGTTAAAACAAGTTTACTGAAGGACACAAAACAAGACCTGAATAGGGGGCTGTCCCACATTCCCTGATAAATTGATAAAAAGTGTGTATAAAGTGAATAAATAAACTGGACACCAAATATATGCAGTATAGATAAGTTTTAATTTAGAAATCTATATGTTTACATGTTTTTATATACATATGTATAAATTCCCTTCTTACAAAGTTAATATAAAAAGTTAATGTAGTTACAGTCAGAATTTTACTGGGTTCTCTTTGGACCTCAACAAAATTATTTAAAAAGTATATTCACAGAGGATATGTCCAAGGATAGCCAAAATATAAATATTAAAAAGGACAGAAATGTGAGACCTGCATTTCTTTTTTTCTTTTGTAAAATTATTATTATTTTTAAGTTTACATCCAAGTTAGTCAGCATCTAGTGCAACAGTGATTTCAGGAGCAGATTCCTTAACGCCCCTCCCCCATTTAGCCCACCCCCCCACAGCCCCTCCAGCAGCGCTCTGCTTGATCTCTATATTTAAGAGTCTCTTATGTTTTGTCCCCTCCCTGTTTTTATAGTATTTTTGCTTCCCTTCCCTTATGTTCATCTGTTTTGTATCTTCAAATCCTTATATGAGTGAAATCATATTTGTCTTTCTCAGAGACTTGCGTTTCTATATATTAAAACACAGAAACCCACTGCAATCAAAACAGACAGAGGTGAAGGAGTAAACCTGTGTCGAACAGAAGAAAAAATAGATCCAAATTCTATGAGAATCACTATGATGAAGGTGACGTTTAAATTCAGTGAGAAAGGATTTCATAAATGTGTAGGGTTGGTCAGGCATTTGGAAGAAAAGAAAAGCTTCCCTACCTTATACCAAATACAAAAACCTATTCTAGATGAATTACAAATTTACATGTAAAAATTGAAACAATTATAATATTATT
>NC_043716.1:8817073-8834064 GCF_006229205.1 Suricata suricatta | reverse complement strand
TATATATATATATATATATATATATATATATATATATATATGATTTAGGGAATTTGGGAGACTTAATGCACATATACTTGGAGCAGGGCAGACCTTACCAAGCCAGGCTGGAAACCCAGAAGATGCAAAGGAAAAGGCAGAGATTTCACAACAAAAAATGTTATGTACTTATTTTTAATGTCTGTTTATTTTTGAGGCAGCATGGGGGAGAGGCAGAGAGCGAGCAAATCCCAAGCCGGCTCTGCAGCTGTTGCCACAGAGCCCAACGCAGGGCTCGGTCTCACAAATCACGAGATCACGACCCGAGCTGAATCAAGAGTTGGACACTTACCCAACTGAGCACCCAGGCTCCCCCACAACAGAAAAGTTTTAAATGTTGGGGCAGGCAGACCCAAACGTCCAATAAACATGAAAAACTCTTCAGCCTAAGCAGTAGCCAGAGCACGCAAATTAAAGCAAAAATGAAAATCCACTTTTCACTGAAGGTGCTGATTGGAATAGGGTAGGAGAGGTTTCCAAAGAGAAGAATGAAGACTGCAGATGCCATGAATAGGTATCTCTCTCTCTCTCTCTCTCTCTTTCACACACATGAAAAAATAAATCACAGTACTAATAAAGAAATACAAATTAATTTTTTAATGTTTGTTTATTTTTGAGAGACAGAGACAGTGCGAGCAGAAGAGGGGCAGAGAGAGAGGGAGACACAGAACCCGAAGCAGGCTCCAGGCTCTGAGCTGTCAGCACAGAGCCTGACATGGGGCTTGAACCCACAAGCCGTGAGATCATGACCTGAGCTAAAGGCACTCCAAGAAATACAAATACAAATTAAGTAAAATGTCATATTTCACATATCTAATTTGCAAAGATTTCTATAAATAATAATGCCCAGTGCTCTGTAGGTAAGGATATGAACACATACATGCTGTTGGAGGAAACACAAGGTGGTAGAACCTTCTGGAAATCAATATATCAAAAAACTTGCGTATGTATGTATCCCTGGATTCTGCAATGCCATATGCACGCATTTATTCTCAAATAGAAACTGGGAGGCGCCTGTGCAGCTAAGTCGGTTAAGAATCTGACCTTGGCTTCCGTGCAGGTTGGGATCTCGTGGTTTCAGGGGTTCCGGCCTGCCGTCGGGGCTCTACGCTGGCAGCGCAGAGCCTGCTTGGGATTCTCTCTCTCCCTTTCTCTCTGCTCTTCCCCCACTCATGCTGTCTCTGTCTCTTGCAAAATCAATAAACTTAAAAAAAATAAAAGAAATAGAAACTGGTACAATGATGCATAGATAGATGTTTGATGGGTAGATTAGGGGGGGAAACAATCAACAGGCTACAGCAATGATCTATAATTTTTCAACCCTATATATACACATATAGTCAGTTGAAAAAATATATATATATATATAAATATGAGAGAGAGTACGCATGAGTGGGGGACACAGGCAGAGGGAGAATCTGAAACCCGTCCCATGCCCAGTGCAGAGCCTGACGGGGGCTCGATCCCATGACCCTGAGGTCATGACCTGAGCCAAAATCAAGAGTTAGATGCTCAACTGACTGAGCCACCGAGCCGCCCCTTACTAATAACATAATACTGTATGGTTAAGTGCTAATATATACATTACAAAACACACACGGAAAGAAAATTTTAAAGGATAAATTAAAATTCCAACATTTTCGGGGCACCTGGGCGGCTCAGTCGGTTAAGCCTCCGACTTCGGCTCAGGTCAGATCTCATGTTCATGGGTTCAAGCCCCGCGTCGGGCTGTGTGCTGACAGCTAGCTCAGAGCCTGGAGTCTGCTTCTGGTTCTGTGTCTCCTCTCTCTGCCCCTCCTGCTCTCATGCTCTCTCTCTATGTATCAAAAAAATAAAAAATAAAAATATAAAATAAAATTAAATTAAATTCCAACATTTTCTTCCCACATATTGACAGAGCATCTTCTGGAGGATACATACCTTACCCTGGAGACCACCTGACTCGCCTGCTGGTGGTAAAGAGCGTCAAGGTCAGCTGGGGCACAGAGAATGTACTGTCAGTGAACTCTGAAAAGTGACCCTTACGCCAAACCTCACGGAGGAATAGAGCTGGATGGAGTAGTCACTGGAACTACAGAATGTTCATGTTCTTGGGACCACAAAAGGTTAGGGAGCAAAAATATAGTTCTAGTTTGAACAGAGGTCTTGGTGGGGGGGCACCCTGGGTGGCTTAGGCAGTTGAGTGTCCAACTTCAGCTCAGGTCACGTGATCTCATGGCTTGTGGGTTCAAGCCGCGCGCATCAGGCTCTGCTGACAGCTCGTAGCCTGGAGCCTGCTTCCGATTCTGTGTCCCCCTCGCTCTCTGCCCCTCCCCCACTCGTGCTCCGTCTCTCTCTCTCTCTCTCTCTCAAAAATAAACAAACATTAAAAAAAATGAACAGAGGTCTTGGTCTTGGTCAAGGCTGAATCCTGTCTGTCCCCCTGTTCCGTTCTCAGCCCTGCCAGTGGGGCTCCTGTCCCGGGCTGATATTATAAGAAAAAAACACATGGAGTGGAATCAGTAGTAATTAAAAGCTGAATAACATGTGATCTAATTAAGGCCACGTGGGGAAAGGTCTGAGGCGTTAGGAGGAGGCGAGGTCATAAAGGAAGAACTCTAGCCATCCGTAAGGCTCAGAATGCTCACATATGACATCCCCATAGGTTTGGGTCAAGTCAGCACAGGTGGTCACAGGGTGGCAACTCTGCCCAGAAGGAAATGCCAGGACGCAGCAAAAGCGCGCCCTCTCGGGATCCGTGTGTTAGCCGGGGCCGTGTCCTGCGGCGTGGGCCCTCTCCCTGTCCTGGGAGGCACGGTGGGGGACCCGGCCTCGGGCAAGCACTGCCCCTGGTGCCTCCAGTGCTAAAGCCAAGGTTGATTTCAGGAAAGAAAAAAAAAATCTGCGAGAACCTCATCACTTAGATATCCACTAACTACAGCCAGCTGAGTCTGACTTTGGCAAGTTCTTACAGTTTCTAGAAGGATTCCCTTTCTCTATTGAATGCAGAACATAGACAACAAATATCCTCAAATACACAAATGTAAAAAGATGCGTAGAAAAGGATGTTTATTGCCAATACTCACCATGAAGGAAAAGCTGGAAACCCAACCTCCATGAAAAGCAAAAGATTAAATACACTATATCCATTCTGTGTAATTCTTTTTTATTGTTAGTTTTTAAAAGCTTGTTTTATTTTTGAGAGAGAGAGAGAGAGAGACAGAGGACAAGCGGGAGAGGGGCAGAGAGAGAGGGAAACAGAATCTGAAGCAGGCTCCAGGCTCTGAACTGTCAGCACAGAGCCTGACTTGGGGCTTGAACTTATGGACTGTGAGATCATGACCTGAACTGAAGTCAGATGCTTAACCGACTGAGCTACCAAGGCGCCCGCATTCTGTGCAATTCTATGTCACAGTCAAGAATGAAGATATGTAGGGGCGCCTGGGTGGCTCAGTCGGTTGAGCCTCCGACTTCGGCTCAGGTCAGATCTCACATTTGTGGGTTCGAGCCCCACGTCAGGCTCTGTGCTGACAGCTAGCTCTGAGCCTGGAGCCTGCTTCTGGTCTGTGTCTCCTTCTCTCTCTGCCCCTGCCCCTCTCATGCTCTGTCTCTCTCTGTATCAAAAATAAATAAAAATGTTTAAAAAAAAAAAAGAATGAAGATATGTATATTAATATGAAAAGGTCAAGATGTCCTTAAAAATGCAAGCCGCAGAGAAAAATGAACCTGGACCACCATCTTACATCACACACAAAAATAAACTCAAAATGGATGAAAGACCGAAATGTAAGACAGGAAGCCACCAAAATCCTCGAAGAGAAAGCAGGCAAGAACCTCTTTGATCTTGGCGGCAGCAACTTCTTATTCAACACGTCTCTGGAAGCAAGGGAAACAAAGGCAAAAATGAACTCTTGGGACCTCATCAAAATAAAAAGCTGCTGCACAGTGAAGAAAACAATCAGCAAAACTAAAGGCAACCGGCGGAATGGGAGAAGATATGTGCAAACGACATAGCAGATAAAGGGTTAGTATCCAGAATCTATAAAGAACTTATCAAAGTCAACACCCAAAAAATAAATAATCCAGTGAAGAAATGGGCAGAAGGCATGAATAGACATTTTTTCCAAAGAAGACATCCAAATGGCTAACAGACATGAAATAATGCTCAACGTCGCTCATCATCAGGGAAATACAAATGAAAACCACAGTGAGACACCACCTCACCCCCGTCAGAACGGCGGACACCAACAACCCAGGCAACGACAGATGTTGGCGAGGATGCGGAGAAAGAGGGTCTCTTCTGCACTGCAGGCGGGAACGCAAACCGGTGCAGCCGCTTGAAAACAGTATGGAGGGTCCTCAGAAAAGTAAAAATAGAACGACCCTACCACCCAGCAATTGCACTACCAGGTATTTATCCAAAGGATACAAAAATGCTGATTTGAAGGGGCACATGCACCCCAATGTTTACAGCAGCGCTATCGACAACAGCCAAAGTACGGAAAGGGCCCACATGTCCATCAATGGATGAATGGATAAAGATGTGGTATATATATACAATGGAGTACTACTCGGCAATCAAAAAGAATGAAATCTTGCCATTTGCAACTACATGGATGGAACTAGAGGGTATTATGCTAAGTGAATTAGTCAGAGAAAGACAAATATCATATGACTTCACTCACTGAGGACTTTAAGATACCAAACAGATGAATGTAAGGGAAAGGAAGCAAAAATAATTTAAAAACAGGGAGGGGGACAAAACATAAGAGACTCTTAAATATGGAGAACAGAGCTGCTGGAGGGTTGTGGGAGCGGGGATGGGTTAAATGGGCAAGAGATTTTAAGGAATCTACTCCTGAAATCATTGATGCACTCTATGCTAACTAACTTGGATGTAAATTTTAAAAAAATAGTCCAAAAAACGCAAGCTGCAGAAAAGATAGTGTGACACCACTGATGTTTTGCAGGATACACAAAATTGTTTTTCTGTAACACTGAACTAGCAAGGATGGATCAGGTACTCATGGAGAATTTCTCACCAGCTCCTTCCAAGCTTACAGCGAACATGCTGTCCGCCAGCCTGGAAGAGGCGGTAGCGTGCAGAACGCCAGTCCGCGTGCATCTTCTCCCCCTGTTCCTTCTAGTCTAGTCTACCTGACAAGTCACTTCATGATTCGTCTCCTTCGACAGAGAGCAAATGTTTATGAAGCACGTGGCATTCTGAATACACTCAGGATTTGGTAAGGGAAAGCACGCCCCAGGAAAGCTGGCCTGATGGTAACAAGCAGCAAAGCGAAGCACGGCGGGTGAGGGGGCCGGAGACCCAGGCAAGGGACTCCATTATGGGCCAGGCACTATTCCTCCCGTTCGAAGCTGGTGGGGGCTTCCCAACCCCAATAAAATTAAGGCCATATTCCTGAGCTTCATATCCAACACTGTCCATAGGCTGGCTGCCAACATGTTTTTCTGACTCCATTACTTCCTCCCATCGGAAGCTTCCAGTCCAGTCTGGCTTTACTCTGGGGCCCTATCTTCCGTTCACACGTTACTTTTCCGTTCTACCTTCCTAAATCTTGCTTCATTTAAAAATATAGGCTCAGGGCAACTGGGTTGCTCAGTTGGTTAAGCATCTGACTTCCACTTAGGTCATGATTTCACAGTTCGTGAGTTCGAGTTCCACATCATGCTCTGCACTGGCAATGCGGGGCCTGCTTGGGATTCTCTCTCCGCCCCTTCCCTACTTGTGCTCTGTCTCTACTTATAAATAAATAAACTTAAAAAGAAAAAAGATTCTCTCTCTCCTTCTGCCCCTCCTTCTTCTAAAATAATCAATCAATCTGCTATTAAATGACTGGCCTCAGAAGCAAAATCAAAGAAAATGATAAACCAAAGTAACTACTTTCATGTTAAAAATATTTATTTTTCTAAAAGATCACACAAAAGTTGAGAAGAGAAGGGGTATCAACTAGCCTACATCAAAATCTGGGCTAAGGAAGGACAAAGAGCTGCCGAAAGAAACCGGTAGCCGGAGCGCACTGCGGAGGTCGCGATGGCCGCCGGCCAGGAGCCAGCAGCCCGCCAGGCGCAGCGGCGACAGCAGAGCTGCCGGCCCGCGTCGCCCCTCCTTTCCAGGAAGGGTGGGGCAGGAGCTCACTCTTTAGACATGTTCTTGATGGTCTTGTGCTCCTTCATGGCCTTTTCCCAGTCGGTGCCATTGAATTCCTCAATGACCACACTCCGCACGGTGCCCTCATCGAGGCAATGAGGGGCGATTCCTGGGGGAGGTGACACAGAGAAAGCAAGGTCCCGGGTATGAATAACAGCAGGTACCGTGAAGGCTCTTGGACATGCCCACACCCGCAAGCACCGCCGCCCAGCGAAACGCCAGAAAACCCTCGCTTTCCTCGCCTCTCAGGTGGGAATCGGACTTCCTAAACCAGGGCTGCCAAGGCTGGATACCATCCGGTGCCACGCCGGGAGCGCACAGTACAAAGAGTCAAGCCTAGAACCATCTGACCGGCAGCCTGAGGAATTCACAGGCCTCTTGCAGGGTCTGGAATAGAATGTTCTAAGCATTAAACAGCTGCCGACCTTTACAGGATTTTATACTTTCCAAAAGCCTTTCTTGATTCTTAAGGCAGGCAGGAAGGCGTCTCGGGGGACAGATGAGGAACCAAGGAGGGGGCGGCAAGGGTGCTATCACGCCACCCCAACCATAAGGTGTGAGATGGTCACAGTCACAGCGGACCGACCACAGCTCCGGAGGGCACCAGATCCCACGGGAACACCTGCTACTTTCCGCTCCACTCACACTGCAACCGAGGTCATATGGACAACCGTCCACAGGCTGCTTCCTCTCCTCGGACCCAAACTGCACCTGAAGACGGGCTTGGGGACTCTGCTGTGTGTGTTTGGAACAAATGGAGTATTTTCAATCATTTGTTTGTTTTTAACGTTTATTTTTGAGAGACAGAGAGTGTGAGTGGGGGAGGGGCAGAGAGAGGGAGACACAGAATGGGAAGCAGGCTCCAGGCTCCGAGCTGTCAGCACAGAGCCCGATGCCAGGCTTGAACTCACAGACGGTGAGATCATGATCTGAGCTGAAGTTGGATGCTTAAGCGGCCGAGCCACCCGGGGGCCCCCAAATGGAGCATTTTTTTTAAATCATATTATCAATACTCCTCATTCTGGCCTCCTTCACTCCCCTAACCATCATGGGCGTGAAAATTCCCTCCCCCAACCCCCCACATCTCCTCTCCTCTGTCCACCCTTCAGTGTCAGCCCCAGCGACACGCAGCTCTGGCAGCGCCGGCACAGAAAGGCCTCTGGACGAACAGCCAGAACCAACCTTCTATCCCATCATTTGGGGAAAAAAAACCAAAGCTTTGCTGAAGAGACCTGTTCTTCCAGAACATGCATGTGGAAGGGCCCAGCCAAGCAGGAGACAAGCCAAATACGCCAGCGCTGCCCCGGAGCAGCCACCCGGTGCGTCTGTGCCCCCCGGCCCCCCCCCTGCACTGGCGGCCCATCCCGCTCACTCACCGAAGCCTCCGGGGTTGGAGCGCGGAGTGTAAAAGCTCTGCACGCCGCATCGCTTACAGAACGTGTGCTGCGCTTTGTGCGTGTTGAACGTGTATGTGGTTATGCTCTCCGCGCCCTAAGCGAGAACAGGCGAAATAGATGTGCTCCTTTTACAAAGAGGTTTTTGGGGTTTTTTCACAAAAAAAAAAAAAAAAAAAAAATCAAATCTTTTAGAAGGCTCAACAGCGGGGAAGCCCTTTTGTAGGGCTTTCAGGATTATGAGGACACGTCCAAGTCCAATCTCCCGCAGAGACTGGAGGGGGCTCAAGGGCAGGGGCCGCCTACGCTGCCCAGAGACACGCCCAGAGCCTGGCAGGTCCGGCTTCTCTTTGTCAAGTGCACACGGAACAACTCGGCCTCAAGCGGTCCCAGAGCCACGAGCCAGGGCAAGGCGGCAGGTCCCGTCCATGTCAGGAAGAGAAAATGCCTGCCTTCCAGGACTAAATGGGGAGACGGCTCACCCCAGGGACCGGCTCTCCGTGTGCCCCAACAGCACCGCTCCAGACCTGAGACAACTGTTGACTGTACTTGAGTTCGTCTGCAAAGGACAAACTAGGAGAAGAATATTTGCCAGACATCACGGTCAAAGGGCTAATTTCTTTAATGGATAATACAAATGGGACACTGGGCAAAAGGACGTGAAACCGGGCAAAGTAGCAGAGAAAAGGGAAAACAAGTCACTCTTTCCCCTATGAAATGAATGATATTCACACCCATAAACTGCAAGGTTGTTTGTCTCACTGTCAGGTGGCCCCAAATCAAAGTCGGTTAACTTGGCACACACGCTCTCAAATACCAGTTGTGGGGATGTAAATTGCTAAAATTTGGCAACATCTACCAATATTGAAAAACACATCCTTTAGCACAGAAATTCCACTTCTAGAAATTTATCCTACCACCAAGATTCCATATGCATCCAAAGATATGTACGCAGATGCCACAGCACTGCTCAAAACAAGGCTATGGATGACTGGAAAAATGGAAAAGGGCCGTCAGCAGAACACCGGTCAAAGCAATGATGGGCGCCCAGGAAACTGGGACACTGTGCAACTTTTAGAAGGAACGAGACAGTTCTGCTTCCAAACACTATTCTGGAACAATCTCCAAGGCTGAATGTGAATTGAGAAACAAGGAATAAAATGACTTGCATGGTAGATTACCATTTCCACTTTATTACCCTTTCTATCTAGCTATTTATTTTTACCATTTCTGGGGTTTTTTTCAATGTTTTTCTTAATTTTTTTTTTACATTTATTTATTTTTGAGAGACAGAGGCTGAGCGTGAACAGGGGAAGGGCAGAGAGAGACACACACAGAATCTGCAGTAGGCTCCAGGCGGTCAGCACAGAGCCCGACACGGGGCTCAAACTCACAAATTGTGAGATCTGACCTGAGCCGAAGTCAGACGCTCAACCGACTGAGCCACCCAGGCGCCCCTCAATGTTTGTTTTTGAGAGAGACAGAGACAGAGCATGAGTGGGAGAGAGACAGGAGGAGAGGGAGACACAATCTGAAGCAGGCTCCAGGCTCTGAGCTGTCGGCACAGAGCCTGACTCGGGGCTGTGAGATCATGACCTGGGCCAAAGTCAGCTGCCCAACTGACTGAGCCACCCAGGCACTCCTACCATTTAGGTTTTCTAAGAAAATTAAAACAAATTTTTTAACATTTATTTATTTTTGAGAGAGAGTGATAGAGAGAGAATGAGTACAAGCAGGGGAGGGGCAGAGAGAGAGGAGACATAGAATCCGAAGCAGGCTCCAGGCTCTGAGCTGTCGGCACAGAGCCCGACGCGGGGCTCACAAACCACGAGATCATGCCCTGAGCTGAAGTCGGACACTTAACCGACTGAGCCACCCAGGCGCCCCCCATTTCTGTTTTTTAAAAACGATGTATCCTGGTGTGTATGTATGTGTGTGTGTGTACATGTGTGTATATATGTATTTTTTCCTCCCTAAAGAAATACCCAAGAAACAGTGGTTTCCAGGGAAAGAAACTGTGTGGCTAACGGGTCAGGGGCAGAGGTGCTTACCAGAGTCAGACCTTTTTATACTTTCTCCCCAGCCTACCAACCACCACCGAGGGGGACAAAGGCGCTCGCCTCATGTGAGACAGTTCCCAGGGGCCTCCTCTCACGCCACAGTTGCCACACGGAGAAGCAGCACAGAACAACTGCCCAGTGGTCCTAAACCAGCCCGAGTCATCTGCTCATACGCTTCCCCACAAAGAAAAGGTCAGGAGGGGTGGGAGGCTGCCTCACACCCTCCGTCGCACTGTTCCCTCCCGGAGGTCACTCAGCGACACTAGGGCCCCACTGCCGCGCTACTGGGTGCGCCAGAAGTCCCCTCTGGCCCCGCCACACTGCCCCTCACTCCCCATAGACTCACTCCCACTCCGTCACGCTCACCCTATGCTCCCCTGTCTGCTGAATTCTGTTTCCTCATCCAGTCAGAAGCCACCAATGACCACCATGTTGACCAGCTCAGTGGTCACTGCTCTTCACCATTGGATTCTTAACTTGTCCCTCTTTTTTGTTGTTTATTTATTTGTTTTTGAGAAAGAACGGGAGGGAGGGGGAGAGGGAGAGAGAGAGTTCTGCAGCGCCAGGACTGGGGCCCATGACCTCCTGTAACATGCCCTCTGGGGGACCCTGAGGGCACTGAACTTTGAGAGCCACCGCTCCAAAACGAATCTCAAATATCTATTTTCTTTCTGTCGCCATAACTACCATCCTACTCCTGGCTCTCATCACCGCTCCCCTGCCCACCGGGCAACCTCCTCGCTGCCTCCCTCTCCATGCTTCCCCCTCGCAACCCGTTCCCCACAGAGCAGCCAAAGCTTGTCATTGCCCTGCTCAAAACCCACCACGGGCTGCACGCTGACAGAGGACGAAACGTGTCTCCCGTCTAGTCCTGCTTCTGTCCCCGACCCCGCCGTGTCCACTCCTTCACCTGCACCGCACAGACCACCCTCCAGCCACAATGGTCGCTGCTCAGCTCCTTACACGTGCCAAGCACGTGCCCCTCTGCAACATGCACTCCCTCTGCCCGGTCCCCGACGTCCTCACCACGTGAACACCGTCCCCAACCAGTCTACACTCGCCACACGCACACTGCTCTACTTTAACTTTCTACATGGCCTTCCTGGACTTTTTCTTATTTATCTGTCTCCCCCACGTAAAAAACATCAACCAAGAGAACAAGCATCTTGTCTGTCGAGTTGGCTGCTGGGTTTCAATGGATCAGTGCTGGGCACACGGTGGGTGTCCCTGAAATACTTGTTGAATGAAGAGGTTGTGCACTTAACTTAAAAAAAACAAACAAACAGAAAATCACTCCTTCAACAGGCTGGGGCCGAGGACGGTGGTCTAGGACAGCGGGAAAATGCACTGATAAGTAGGCCTAAGGTGGAAAAAAGTATCAATTCCAAGACCCAAGAGCCTATGGCTGTACCTGGTGACACCTTCCCGAACCATCTGTCACAGGCGCTCAGGGACGAAGCTGAACTGGGGCCACAGCCTCCGGCAAGCTTCCGTGGAGAGCACCATGGACTTCCCTGGGTTTGCGGGAGAGACAGGGAGAAGCGCGCTGCCCACGCGTGCCCCTCGTCCACCGGGCACGCGCACAGAGGCTCGGGGGGTAAACAAAGGAAAGGAGACAAACTAGCCCGAAGTGTCTGGGGTTACATCTCACTGGCCAGGAAAGGCCAGGACTCATCCACTCATTCACTCCTCCCAGACACTGAGGGCCTGTTCAATGCCAAGCCCACAAGACCAGAAGCTGGCAAAAGGTGGCACTTGGGAGACCTTAGCGATTTAACAAAGGACACAGATGTGGCAGCACACTATTCCACCAGAGCACGGAGAAGTCTGTCAGACCACAGGAGGGGCAGCGGGAAGCTGCATCCTACCCCATGTTAGCAGGACTGTGCCGGAAGCCTTTTTAAAGAGTTTGTAGGGGCGCCTGGGTGGCTCAGTCAGTTGAGCATCTAACTTCAGCTCAGGTCATGGTCTCACGGTTTGTGGGTTCAAGCCCCGCGTCGGGCTCTGTGCTGACAGCTTGGAGCCTGTCTCCAGATCCTGTGACTCCTACTCTCTCTGACTCTCCCCTGCTCATGCTGTCTCTCGCTCTCTCTCAAAATAAATAAAAACATTAAAAAGAAAAATTAAAAAAAAAAAAGAAACATTTTTAAACAAACAGACAAAGGCACTACAAAATAAGGTGAACAGTCCAACAAGGTGTGACAATTTTAAGTATCCATGCACCCAACCTGAGAGCACCTAAATTCATCACGCAACTATTAACAGACATAAAGAAACGGATGGTACGACAGTAATAGTAGGGGGCTGACCACCCCACTGTGTCGATGGATAGATCACTCGGACAGAAAATCAACAAGGAAATGGTGCCTTTGAAAAATAATTCGAGCACATGGCAGTGAGTCAGCTTCTGAGTCCAGTTCTCTTCTGCTGACCCCCATCTCTATCTGTCTGGCCATATAACCCTGCCTGGGTGACAGGAAGCCTGCATGTCGAGGGGAGTTACTTTCTTCCACTTCATTGTTCTCTGCGGAGATGGTTTTGCTATATGAGGGCCTGTGTACCTCCATATAAATCTTATAGTTAATCTTGTATGTGTCTGCGAAAGCTCTCTGGGGACTTTGATAGAAGCTGCATGGGGGCGCCTGGGTGGCTCAGTCGGGTAAGCCTCCGGCTTCGGCTCAGGTCATGATCTCATGGTTCGTGGGTTCGAGCCCCGCGTCAGGCTCTGTGCTGACAGCTGGCTCAGAGCCTGGAGCCTGCTTCCGGGTCTGTGTCTCCTTCTCTCTCTGCCCCTCCCTCTCTCATGCTGTCTCTCTCTGTATCAAAAATAAATTAAAAAAAAAAAAAAGATAAAAAAAAAAGAAACTGCATGAAACCTATAGGCAGGTGGGTTGGGGAGAATATCAATATTATGTTTCCATCTGCAGAGACATGGTGTCTATCCACTTGTCCGGTTCTTCTCAATAACTTCATCAGCCTTCTGGGATATTCAGTACCTGAATCAGGGACACGTTTTGTTAACTGAACACCTAAGTGTTTAACTTTCTGTGCATTACTTGAAATGCTATGATGGCTGCAATTTGTTTCTTAATGTTCATTATTAGTATTGGAAATGTGCTTGATTTTTGAAATCGGGATATAATTCACACACCATAAAATTTACCATTTAATGTTTACTTCTTCCTTATTGACAAGAGCCAAACTATGGAGACAACCTAAGAGCCCACTGAGCAGTGACCGGGTAAAGAAGGTGTCACACACAGACACACACACACACACATACACACACACACACACACACACACACACAGAGGAATACTATTCAGCCGGTAAAAAAAATCATTTTGCAATATATACAAACACTGAATCATCATGACGTACCCCTAAAACTAATAGTTATATATCAACTATACCTCGATAAAAATTTTAATTCACCATTAAACAAATGTTTAAGTCACTTATAAAACGGATAAAACCTGTCTGATAACAACATATACAATATTATTATTATTACTATCTGGTTGTATTTACCCACATAGGGAATAATGCACAAGGACATATACCCAAATATAACAGTGATGCCTTTAGTTGATAGGATATGAATGACCGTATTTATTTCTTGATTCCATTTTTTAATGTTTCTACAGTCATACCAAATCTTCATCCAAAATGTAAAGGGGAAAAAATAACATAACCTTGTAGAAATCTCGTGAAACCTAGGGTGACAAGGAAACTGAAGGCCCCTAACGAGGCCCCGCCGGGCCCCCGGCCACCACGCAGGCCACAGGGGACCCACTGTGAGTCAGGGGCCCGTCGCACCTGCTCTCAGCACTAACCTTCAGGAGCTTGAAGCGAGAAGCCGGTACAATGAAGTGTCTATTCTGTTTCTTCTTGCAAATGCTGCAGCTACAAGAAAAGCAATTCCCAGATCATGAACGAGCAATGCCATCTGAGTGCCCAAGGGCCCCCCTACCCAGGATGTCCTGAGAGCAGGTGACCCCAGAGGTGAAGCCCCTGTCAGCACCATTCAGGGAAAGGGGAGCTCAGGCAGGTGGACGGGCCGCCGGGGGCCTCAGCTCCGCCGTCAAAGGTGCACACCCCTCAGAAAACCAGGACCATCACCACCACACTCCCGCTGCCTACGCCCCTCCCCACCAAGTTAATTACACTGAAGGGAACTCCTGGATTCCAGAGACACTTCGAAAACAAATGTGAGGCATGGGCGCAATGTCATGCCTCTTACGTGGGGACACCCACACCTAACACGGGCAAGGCAGTTTGGATTTCTGCTCTTCCCATCAGTACATCCCAGAAAGCCGAGCTCCGAGTCAGAGGAATCCTCGGGATGCCCAACTTCGGAATCGAGTCTAAATCCCCCTTTCAGTCCACCTTCGGGAAAAAATATCTAATTTCATACAGAAGTCTCTAACAAATTGTGCCCACAGGGCTTCCTCTCCGATCTGGACTCGGCTGTGGGCAGCCTGGTCAGTTCTCCACGTGAGTAACTCCGTGGTATTTACCCTCCTTCGTGATTCAGGGACTGCACCATCGGGGGGTGAAAAGGCCCAGGACCGGGTCCTGTTGAACAACTAGTTGTGGGCTAACTACTGGTTCAGAGGTCACGGCGTGTGGTCCTTGCTCTACGACAACGGCCTGGTAAGGTGCTAAAAAGCAGGCGCTCTGTGGATCCTGCCGGGACCGTCCGCCTCATCTAGAACAGAGCCAGAGAGCCTGGCGCATGGAAGCCTCCACTCCCACCTCCGCCCCGCCCCCGCCCCAGACTCCTGTGAACACTCTGCCCAACCAAGGCTTGCCATTCAGTGCCCAGCCTGCCCTGTCTCCAGCTAACGGCCCCGAGCCAGCCCTCCAACGGTAGAGTCTGAGGGGTGATGCTGGGAGGCATAAGGCGGGGGGCCCTCCCCTGGGTCACCTGGGAAAGTACTATAGGAGTGAGCTCGCCTGTGCGAGCTCGCGCTCGCTCTCGCTCTCTCTCGCGCGCTCTCTCTCTCTCAGAGCAGGCTCAGTTATTTTTAGCCTCCCCCGATGTTTAAAAAAAAATTATTCCTGAAGCCGTCTAGCTATACCTAAGGGGAAACCTGACCCTATGCACCCATCAGCGGACAGCATCAGTGATGAGCTGGTGGCCAATGCGGCACCCTAACTCCCCAGAGGATGTTTTAACTCTCAAGTCCCTTCAAGCGACTTGGGAAGAGAAAACTCACTTGCAGTCAAAGATGTGCAAGTCGGCCGAGGCCCAGACTTCAAAACGCACCGCGCCACAGTGGCAGCCCCCCGTGTGTTTCACCAGGCCCTGGTGTTCGCTGCAGGAAACACAAAGTCAGGAGGATGAGCGCTTCGGAAGGGTCAAGCAGGACCTTATTTACTGCACAGCTCCTGCTGTCCCTCCCTCCCTCCCTCCCTCCCTCCCTCTCCCCCCTGGTTGTTGAAAGAAGGAAGCAGGATGGGACAAAAGTCGTCTCTTGAGGAGGTACTGGCGATGTTACAAAAGAAAGGCCTTTTATAAAGGTCTTTTCCATGACTCACCTTTTTAAGATGAGAGAAGTCAGAGAGAATTCTGAGTAGGCTCCATATTGCGAGTACAGAGCCCGATGTGGGGCTTGAACCCACCAGCTATGAAATCATGACCTAAGCTGAAACCTAGAGTCAGACGCTTAACCAGATGAGCCACCCAGGCGCCCCCACATGACGTACTATTTTAATCCTTTTAAAACATATATAAGCCAGGCCCTTACTTAAACTTCATTAAATTTGATAAATAACATCAAATTGTGCTCCGAAAGGGCCGAACGCTTCTCGGGAATGAGGAAACCTTTCACTGTACCTGTTCAAGCAGGAATTACAGGAAAAACAGCTTGCAGCTGTTTTATTTTGCTTTTGGGGGAGGGGGGGTTATTGAGACGATCTTTCCACATTTCTTTACAAGTTGAATCGGTGAACTTGTATTTAAAATCTTTTCTGCATACACAAATAATGCTCGTTGTAAAAAAAATTAAAACATTACAACATTTGATAATGTTAAACAAGAAAGTCTCCTACAGCCTTAACACCGGGACGGATCCACAGTTAACTATTTGCAATATATTCCTCCAGACTTCTTTCTGCACAATAATGTTTTAACAAAAACTGGACAGAGTTTTGCATTCTTTTTGCAGATAAGTTAATCTAGTGAGTTTTGGTTTTTTTAAATAACTGTATGCACTCAAACCAATCCGCTAGGTAAAAACAAACGGAAACCTGGTCTGTTATCAACACTTTAAAATCATTTTCCTGACCATTTATCAAGTTTGTTTTAAAGTAAAAATTTACTTCAAATTTGAGTTTTACATTTCAGCGGGTCTCTATCCCCTACAGTTAGCAACGGGCGGCACATCAGAGGGGCTCAAAATCGTTTACTGATGAACATTTAAAAAAAAACCGTTCAGCCTGCCGTCCCAGATGATAAACCAGACAGCGAAGCTCACAGGTAACCTCATACTTCACCTCCGAGAAGACGCAGCCTAACTACTTTCGTCTGGATTAAGCACAAAAGAACATTTTTGTTCAAGAAAAGGAGTAACCCTCGAGTTGTTATGCAATCGTTAGGTCGTCCTGGTTTTTTCTGTGGTTGTGACTGCTCTTTGTGATTCAGAAGATCACGGACACGGACACAGATTTTTATGGTGCTAAAGTATTTCTCTGCAGCACAACTGTTCTCGGGGGCAGGGATCCAGATGCTCCGTTTCTAACATCACGGACACTCTGAAATCCTCCCCGGGCCCGTCCACCTCGGGACCTGGAGGTTCTTCTCCGGCAGGAGCCACGCTGGGGGAGCGCGAAGGAGAGCGAGCCGCCCGAGCGGCACCAAGGGCTCCCCTCTCCGCTGGGGCACCCGCGGACCGTCCCGAGGCCGAGCACCTCTGCGCGCGCTTCTCTCGGGCTCGATACGCCCGCCCCCGCCCCCGCCCCGGGAGCGCCTGGAACAATAACGGGATCTCGCCTCCAGCTTTTCCCCCCACCCGCCGCCCTCTGCCTGCCCCTCCCCCCAAAACACGTGCGCAAATATAAAAAGCGACCCGGTTAGGAGCACAAAGTCGTGGGGTTATCATCTATCTCCTCACTGGGAAAGCCCCCGCACCCCAGGCGCGCCCAGACGAGGGACGACTTCCCGAGCACGCTGGCTGTCCCCGGGAAAGCCCCTTTGTGTCCCAGGACGCGGCGCGGCTCTTCTCGCGCTCCGGGACGCAGTACCCTGTCCGGTCAAGGGCTGCACGCCCGCACCGAGCCAAGCCCCGCGGTCGCGCGGGTTAGGGACGCGCCCGGCGCTCACCCCCGGGAACGCGTGGGCCAGCG